>NW_005841837.1:6662110-6662990 GCF_000455745.1 Alligator sinensis
GGCTGGGGCTGGGGCTGGGGCTGGGGCTCCGGCCCCGGCCCCGGCCCCGAGCAATCCCCCGTGCCGCACCCCGAGCTCACCGCCGCCCGGCGCTGGGCCTCCCCTCTGGCCTCCTACCCCTGACCCAGCCGGAAGCGGTCAGTGACAGCGGCTCCGCCAATCAGCGGCCCACTGCGCAGGTCGTCACCCCGAAGGCGGTGCCCTCACTAAATATGGCTAACGCACCCCTTTGCTTTCTAGGCTCCTGAAGCCATGGCGCCGTGACGCACCCTGGGCGTGCCTTTCCTCTGGCTCGGTCCGGAGCGGCGATGCTCCGTGCCCTTACTTGACATGGCGGCTGCCTCCCGTTGTTTTCTATGGGGTTGATGCTGGCAGGAAGGGAAAGGGTGGCTGCCGCCCTTCCTCTGCGTGGGCGGAAGTGGCGGAGAGGAAAGGTTTGAGGCGAGGCCCGAGGACTCCTGTGGCGCCAGCGCTGCATGCTTGCGGAGCGCTACCCGTAGGAAGAGCAGGGGCCCGGGGGGTCCTTTGGTGGCTGCATCGGCAGTGCTCAAGAAAATCCTCACAAATCAAAGCAGCCCGGTTGCACGGTGCAGCTGTGGTCAGCAGGTGGCACTGGCCGTCTTGCCCCCTGAGCCAGCCCTGCCGCAATGGGCAGCACGGTCCTTGCAGGCGTTGCGTTGCCAGGGGTGAAAACCAAAAGCTGGGCAGCGTTTGCAGTCCATACAGCTAATGATAGAGGGGAGAAGAGGACAGGGAACCAACCTAGCATCGTGCCGTGGCGGCGAGCGAGTCACTTCCCTCAGTTCCCCTCTGCAGGGTGTCATAGTGGTCTGGAGATTGTGTAGCCCAAGCCCAGGCTCAAGGCAGCAGATTCATTCCT
>NW_005841837.1:6663021-6677338 GCF_000455745.1 Alligator sinensis
AACATAAGGTTTAATATGCAGGAGCTCAGACGCACCCTGGTAATGCCGGAAGGTTTAATACGTATTAGCCTGGGAATTAGGAATATATACAGTGTTGATATACTTACTGCAGCTAATCTGGGAGAGAGGATTTGTCATCCAAATCTGAACTAATTGTTCTTTAAAATCTGCTCTCACTGGCCTCTTGATTATTCCAAGTCCCAGTGCCCATACCACGCCTAGTCACGTGTGCAGTGCCATACTCCCGAGTGTATTATACAGGGCCCAGAAGAATGAGTACCAAACTACACTTTAAAAAAAATCCTGCGTAGCCATAAAATGACACCACCTTTGTCAAAGCCCTGTATTTCAGTCTGTGACCTCCGACAACAGCAATTCCAAAGATTGATTATATGATCTATGAAAAAATATTTCCTTTTGTGTGTTCTAAAGTGCCTTACTCTTCAGTTAATTGAGAACTAAACTTATTTCCACATTGTGGACCACATAAGACTGGAGGGCTGGTCACTTTTTTACCGTACTTTTCATAGCCTTAAATATTTCAGTGATTCCTTTACTTCATCTCCTTTCAAAACTAAACAATTCTAGTTTTTTGTAGTCTCTGCTCATGTGAAAATCCCATGGAGTGTTGCCCATTTTTTAATCCTTTTAGCTCTGCCTTTCTTTCAGAGCAACAAACCCAGCATACCCGGGAAGAGCACCTGTGTTCAGTGTCATTAGAATACAATCTGGTTTGCAGTCTGATGACAGACAGGCTTTATAATTGCTATTTTATAGTGGGCAGATCTCATAAAGATCACATTATGCTTTCATACCCTTATTTGTACCGTTTGTGCCTTTTGTGCCTGACAAAAAAGTACACATGGGAAAGCTGTACACAAGAAAGATTTAGGTACAGACAGTTTTGAAAACAAAGAGGTAATTGGTGAAAAGGCTGAGCTCATCATAAATCAAGACAAAGAGTCAGATGCTGCCACAAAATCAGGGTTTGAATGATGTGTCTTCATTTAGGTACTGTTTCAACATAGCATTTAAGTACATACTTAATAAGCAAGAGGTGAGCATTTTCTGGGATGATATTTTTATTGGACCAACTGCATGGTTGAAATAAAGTTCGACAAGCTTTTGAATGCATTTAAGTCCTGTTTATATCATAATATTTATGCGTATGCCTAATGTTTAGGAATGTAAGGTATACAATGTGAAGTAGCTTCTGGGTCTTCAAGCCCTGTCCTTTGCTATGGTAGACAACTACATCATATAATCTCATTTATATATTCATCAAGCTCCATCTTAAAAGCTATTATATTTCTTGCCCCTCCTATGCCAACTAGAAGGCTATTCCAGAACTTCATTCCTCTTATGATGAGAAATAGTTCTCAGATGCACGTTGCTGTATCAGAGCTACTACATTATGGTGCTTTTGCAATTAAACACATAATAAAATGAAGATCATACTGTAATTTACAGACCCCCCCCCCCGGAAAATCGTTTGTGTAAAAAATAAAATAAAAAAATGAATGGCAAATACCTTACAAGTAGGAACTAGGTCAAGATCCACTTTTCATTAAAACACTGCAAGATTTCTGCATTTCTAAATATTGTGCCAACTGTGCAGCCACAGAAACTGGCACAAGAAGCAAAGTGGGGGCGGGTCCCACTTTTATATATAACATCATAGGAGTTAGGGTCACAAGCCAATGCCAAAGGGAGGGAAAAGGTAAATAGACATTAACACTGTGGTACATACACTCAGCACCTTAATTCCCCGCCCCCACGCACACACCACTGGAGGTGTCCCCAAACCAGCCTTTAGTCCCCAGAGTGCTCAAACAGCAGGCTGCACTTCTTCTCAAGTCTGAGGCCAGCTCCTTCGGTCCACAGCCCTGGCTAACCGAGCCAGTGAGATCTACAGTCCCACTATGCATCCCCAGTCTCCAGCAACCAAGCATAGCCGTCTCATAGCTCTCTGCTTCTCTTCTGGCTGCCCCCTGCTTCCTCTTCCTTTTCGCTTTGTCCTCCAGCCCCTGGGAAGTTTCTGGGGGTTGAAGTCCACATTAACAGTCAACACAGCTCTGCAGAGTGCTCCCTGGCCCCACCTGCTGTTACAGACATACATTCACATTACAAAATTTTGGAGCCAGAACATTTCTTGTTAAATGGAAATTTGGATCAGTTGAAGATGCTGGTGATTTTACTGAAAAGACATAGCAAGGTTGATAATATGTATATGCCATATTATCAGTATGGTACAGTTCCTGTATTAGTTTAAAATGAAAAGTGTTGGGACACTGTAATCTCCTTTTTAAAAGTGATCATGGTTGTGGTTGTAGCCCTGATGGCAAGAACCAAGGTAATGCAAGATGCAAGGATTTTTTGGTTATATCTTTATTGAACCAATGGTATAGTTGGAAAAGAAGTTAGACAGGCTTTCAGGAACAAAGAAAGGCATTTTGTGCTTGAAAGTTTGTCTAGCATCTCTCCCAAGTATATATTTGGGTCAATAAAAGATATTACCAGAAAAAAAGCGTTGCTTCTTGACAGTCTTAAAGGAAGATGGTTAAATATGTTATCTTAACACAATGGTAAAGGTGTGTCTTGCATGAAGTAGGTTGATTTGGACAAGACTAGCTGCAGAGGCACTATAGTATGAACTTCAGTGGATCACAAGAGATCATGTAGTCTAAACCCCTGTGTGTAGGCAAAATCAGATTTACCAAGATTGCCCTGATGTTTACTTAGCCTCTTCTTCAAATCATCTAATGAAGAAGACTCCAGAATATCCACTGATCTAACACAATGATGCTCAACCTTGTTGTCCGGTGGGCTAGATGTGCAGTGCCTGGTCTCTCCACAAGCTGGCTCTCACTAGTGGTCCTGATCCGGCATCCAGAGGGGGTTGCAGTGGGGCCCCATCTGGCTCGTAGAAGGGAGCAGGGGGCAGCCTGATGCTGATCCTACCATGTAGGGAAGGAGACGTGGCCCTAACACAACCCAACTCCATGAGGGAAGGGGCATGACCAGCCCCGATCCAACTGCATGGGGGGAAGAGGGGTGGCCCAGCCCTGCAGGAGGAGGGGGTGTGACCCAGCCCCACGGAGGGAATGGGGTGTGGCCTGGCTCTGATCTGGCTGTGGGTCCTGGGTATTTGGCAGTATTAATTGCCACTATTCTCCCACCACCAGATTTCCTAAATTGCTGGATGCTATGGTTCCATGGGCCGAATTTGGCTGGTGGGCTGGAGGTTGAGCACCTCTGATCTATCAGATACTGAATTTCCCCTCATATCCTACTATGTCACCATTACTGCAAATTAAGTTGATTTCTTCTTATCCTTCCCCCCGGTAGCCATGAAAAACAGTTCCCTTTTTGTCTTCCCTTTCTGTCTTCTCTTTCTTATATTAAGCAAATCCAGTTCCTTCAACCTTTCCTCATAGGTCATCTTTGCTAAACAACTTTTGTTCTCCTTCAGAGTCTCTCTACTTTGCCTACAACTTCCTTAAAGATTGGTGCCCACTGCATATAGTCTTCAAGCTGAGACTTTACTAGCCGCAGTTCATATCAGATGTACAACATCCCTGTTAACACACACCAGAATGAGATTTGACTCTCTTGCAGTAGGATCTCATTTCAGAATTATAGGTCATTTGCAATATACATCACCTCCCATATCCTGTGTACTGTTGCCTTATTAGATAGTGTGACAGGGGGCCATCTCGAGGCCAGTCCAGTCATTGGCCCACCCACCTGTCTAGGGAAGCCCACCCATCTGACTCACTTGCCATGCCTTTGTTGGAACTAAAACACTGTGCATAGGTGGGAGGCTTGCCATTTCTTGCCCTGATGCCCAGGGCATAATACACAGCTCTGAACCACCCCTACAGCATGTCCCATGCCTCACAGATGACATCCAAAATCACTTCCAACTCTCCCCGGCCCCATTTCTGGGCCGCATTCGACCTCTGGCCCAAACTTGACATCAGGCATCTTCCAACATACTTTGGCCACATGCCCCCTTCACTGGGGCCACAACTCCACCCCTCAGCAGGTTCCTGGGCCTTAAGCCCCTTGGGCCTCAGGCCCCACTCAGTGGGCCTTTGCCCTCATCTCAGGCCCCACTCTATGGGCCTGGACCCTGCCTTAGGCCCCACTCACTGGACCTGGGCCCTGTGCTTTTCTGTCAGGTGTGCTCCCCTAGCCTTTCCCCTCCACAGGGTACCCACAAGGCAGTGGGGGCTGAGGCTTTCCAGCACCCCACCCTCGCCTTTCACTGGGAGGCACAGGTGTGGTATTTCCTGGAAATGGCCCCGCCTTATGCAGCCCCACCACACCATCCAGCCCCAACAAGGTGTAATTTCAGGTTTTAACCAGGTCCAACAGGAACCTCCTCCATCCCCATAGTTCCTACCTGTCACGGGATGGGGTCCCCAGGGATGGTCGTGATACCCCTACGGCTCCTTAACCATGCTAATCCTGCCCCACAGGCACCCTTTTTCTTGCCCGTCATGCCTTGCTGGTAATTTTAGTAAATCGGGAGGCTGCCCTTGAGTTTGAGTTCTGGACATGGTCTTACTGGACCCCACTGAACCCTGTGAGTTGTTAGACCCCTTTGGCGTCCTGCTTCAAAATAGATGACTCACAGGACACCCTAAGCCTTATGGGCTAGATAACTCCAAAACCACCCCTTTACCATACCCCAAGCCTTGCAGATGGCATTCACTCGTTGTCCCTCCAAGGCCTTAATTTAGCTTGGTCTTTGGTCCTCACTGGGCTTTCCACAGCCCTGTCTCTCTCTCAGTGCCCCACGCTGGTGCTGGGTTCTCCGCAGTCTGTCTGTGGCACTGGGGTCTGCTCACCCCCTTATCACCGCGTCCTTCTCTGGCACTGGGGTCCCTACACCATTGTGGGCCCCCAATGAGGCCTCCTCCTTCCCCAGTAGCCTCAGCCCATTCCACCGGTCAAACAGCAAGTAAAATCTGAGCCCCTGGGCTATAACATAATGTAAGCGGTTCAAGGTATCCCCTGAACATTTAAAACAATCAAACTTCCTCCTGGCACTAAGTGCCTTGTAGGCCAGGGTATCTGATGAACTCCTGGAGCCTCTTAATCCTACCAGGAGTAGAACAGGCAGTCAAGCCTCTCTGGTGAGCTTCTTCTCTGGGAGCTCCTTCCCCCTTGGCTGCTGACAGAAAACTAACCCCCTAGTCCCAGCCCTGGGGTTTATATATGCCCAGGGCCCTGCCTCTTCCGGTCAGCTGACCAGGTGCAGGTGCAGGCTAATTTGCTCGTTAGCCTGTTGCCATGGTAACCTGCATCCATGTGCTTCTGCCTGGCCCTTTGGGCTCTCTCCCCAGGCAGTTTCTGCTCTTAGAGGAGCAGGCATCTTAGTGCCCTGCAACACTACCCTGATCTCCAGGTGTTGTGGGGGCTGCAGGCTGAGTTACGTTGTCCCTCGAGCTCCCTAGATGTGACTGTTGGCTCAGCTCCTAGGGTCTGGGTTTATACCCTGGCTGCCCAGCTCTCATCCAATCCAGTGGCCCCCTTGTGGTCATGTGACCACCTAATTGGGCCTAACCCCACCTACCAGCTGTTCCACACCCTGCTCAATCCCCTTAAACTGGCAGGCACCAAAGGTGCTCTGCCACAGATAGTCCCCATTTTATTTCTGTAGTTGATTTCCCCTAAGAACAGCACCTTGCATTTATCTGTAATGAATTCCATTTTCTTGATTTCAGACCATTTTACCAAGGCCATTTTCAGTTCTGATTCTGTGCATCATCCTGAGTATTTGAAACCCCTCCCTACTTGGTGTTCATCATCACCTATTAGGCAGTAAAAAGACCCTTAAGAACATGAGTTCATTCTTCTAATAATCAGTGCCAGAATTAAGAGTTGTAGCTGACTGCAGGCAAATTCAAAATTGTGATAACTAGCTTTGTAGGCAGAAAAACAATTGTAACATTTTCACTGTTAATGGCATAAGACTGTTGCAACTAGTAAACAAGTGTTCAAGTGCAGTTATGCAAGTTAAGTGAGGAATAAGGGTTTTAAAAGAAGCTCTGCAGGGCCAGAAAGACCACAGATTGCCTGGAGACGGGTGAGTTCTGCTTCTGATGCTGCTGTAAGTAAACATATCACTTACTAGTCATATTTTGGTGGGAAATTATGCTGTATTATGTTATACAATGGATCAGCCTCAAAATTAACAAGGATTCTTTCAGTTCCAGAGTCAGTTCATCAAACCTTACTCAGGAAAGGCAAATATTTTCAACAGGTGTCATTCACAGATTTTGTAAGCATATTTACAATTCAGTCATCCATGTTGTTAATGGAAATATTACACAAAAGTATGCCCAACTTAGAGTTTTAAGGAGAAAACTAGGTATATGATATACAATGTCTATACCCTTGTTTGAGTCTTTCTAGTGAGCATATTCTACGTTGACCCTGAGTCTTTGTTTCCCTGAGGTTACTGGTCAACATAAACGTTTTTCAGTTTGCCATCCATACTATAAGACCTGGTCTGTTAGCTTAAACATCAATAACTCATGAATTCAATTCTAGAGTTCTTGATTTCAACTTTTCAGTGAAAGCATCATGACAAGAGGAGGACTGCAAGAGAACTGCTTTTAAAACTTGGGACCAGCTTCCATAGCCAAGGAAAAATTGGCTTTGGAATTACTATAATTGGAAAGACTCACTGAGCCTAATTCAACTCCAGGTAAATGGACTTAGGTGCCTAAATGTAATTTTATTCCACCCTGCTCCAAGTCCTTGAAAAGTTGTTAATACACATGATAGGTGGGTCCTGTTTCTCTCTGCTTTTTTTGGTGACTCAGTCTTAAGGCAAGATGATGGTATGTTACAAAACTGGATGCATCAGTACATTTTCATGTCATAGAGTCGTCTCCCTTTTTGTCTATTAGGAAGTGCTTTTAAGCAGGACAGCCCTTTCTCCATTGTAGCCCATGTATATGAAGAAAGATGCATTGCCCAAATAATGCCAGGGGCCCTGCAGGCCAGACAAGCGGGGCAGGGCTGGTGCATGGGTTCAACCAGAGCCCATGCACCAGAATCGGGCCTGCACACCTGGATTGGGTCCAGCATGGCCCCAGCTAGCCCCCTGCATGCCAGGATTGGTCCTTGAGGCCCCGTGCCACATCTTCCTGGCCCTGCACGACAGAATCAGGGCCCCAAGGCCCTGTCGTGTCTCCACAAGGCCCCATGTGCTGGGATAGAGTTCTGGGGCCTCACACTGCCTCCATCTAGCTCCATGGACTGGGACTGGGGCCTCCCCAGGTTCCCATGCTTACTCCACCTGGCTCCACATGCCAGGATCAGAGCCCTGGATCCCTGCACCACATCCATCCTGTAACGTAAATGAGGTTATCTGTGCTTTAATATAATTAATTAGCCATTTTGTGCATCTCTAAGGACAGAAATTTGTGGCCTATTTGTAATCCCTGTCAGTGAGCAAGCTGCAAGAGGATGTGAGTTTATAACTCAGACTTTGACGGACATTACAGGAAACAGTCTGAGACAGCATGGTGCAGGTAGAGTATAAATGAGTGAGGTGATTGGATACTGGTACAGTACAGTGAGTGAACGCAAAGGTTGCCAGGAAACTATACATAAATTCATAGAACTTAAACTGAATTGTAAAGTGTGATTGACTCATTCAAAGGTGATTAGGTCACTCTTATAACCACAGCAACCCACCCTCAATAGAATATAAAAAGCTTCTGAAGCAAGCTGGGATCATCAGAAATTAGCCTCACAGCGCTCATTTAACATCTGCTGAAGTCTTCCCCAGGATATCCTAGATGCCTGGCCAACAGACCCTAGGAATCCGAGCACTGAAGTCTTCCTATCCTACTTGCAGCTGCACTAGCGTGGTATGTGACACTGTTTACTGGGCAAGTTTGTACTTTGTTAATAAAATGAAGCCAATTATTGGAATGGTTCATTGGTCTTATACACCACTCCACCCACCCATCCCAAAGTTATTCCTGCTATCCCTAACAATCCAGCCTTGCATGCTAGGTATGGACCCTGTGCCATCCTGGAAGCCAGATCTAGTATGCAGGGCTACAGCCCACAGTTGTCCCCTTGGCTCCCTGTGAGGGGGGTCCCCGCCAGTCAGATGCTCTGTTTCTAAATTCTACAAATCACTGTCACAGCAGAGCTGGAAAAAGCACAATTGAGTGTTTTCACTATATTGCACTGCAAGAGGTGCACACCAGAAAGATGAAAAGCTGTAAACAACATTGTTTCTTCATGTGGCAGATCAGGAGGCAATAGAGGAGTTTAACACTTTCTTTTCAGAATGCAGCAGCAAAGAGAAAATACAAATGTTAATGAACAAGTTTGGGGCGCTCAGCTCAGCTATTGATAGCTGTTCTACTGATTGCCCAGTTGACTTGTAGAATAACACACTATACTTGGCCACAGGCACAGTGACACCCACATGTCTACTCCTGCTGTGGCAGTGGCATAGATCTTCCAGGTACACAGGAAAACTAAGGCAGCTGAAACAGGAGGGTAGGAGATTAGAGCTCTTGAGCAATGCTAACTGATTACCTCATAGATTCTTAAAGGGCTATCGTGTGGCAGTAGCAGGGGACAAAGAAGTTTTTTTTCTCCACTGTCATTGATTCTGCAACGTGCTGTCCTACAGAGCTGTTCCAGGCAGTGAATGGCCTGGTAAATCGGGTTTGTCTCCACCCAGCAACTGGAGTCTTCTAAAGTCTTCTGCGAGGAGTTTACCACCTGCTTGGCAGACAAAATTATCTGTATGTGGCATGACTCAGAGATTGCCCTTGTGCTACAGAGTTAGAGCCTGGTACTGGGGAAGCTTAATCTTGTCCCATTTACATGGATCAGTTTCAGATGCTGTTTCCCACTAATGCAGAGGATGTGTTCAGAGCAGGGCAGTTATGAACTGGACTGTGACCATCCTAGTGAAAACCAGTCAATGGAAACTGGGCCCACTGCTGGCAGGGGTTGTTAGTGCCTCCACACTTTGAATACTGAGCTCAGTTCTGGTCCCCACACCTCAAAAAGGATATAGAAGAACTAGAGAAGGTACATAGAAGGGTAACAAGGATGATTAGTGGTATAGAAGTGCTTCCATATAAGGAAAGAATAAAGAGGCTAGGCCTATTCAGTTTAGAAAAGAGACTCTTAAGTGGGGAGGGCTTGATATAGGTTTACAAAATATTAAGTGGCTAAGAGACAGTAAACAGAGATTTATTATTTAGTATCTAACAATACAAAAACTAGGGGTCACAAAAATGAAACTAGTAGGTAGTAAGTTTAAAACCAACAAAACATTCTTTTTCAGGAAGTGTATAACTAAAGTGTGGAAATCATTGCCACCAGATGTTGCAAAAGCTTGCGGAAGGTGACAGTTTAGCCAGATTCAAAAAGGGATTGGACCACATTTTTGTGGTTTTGGTTGATGATCTTCACCGAGAGATCAACAGGAAAAATTGTCTTGCTGTTACTAGATTTTTCCACAGCCTTTGATACATTTAACCATAAGGTGCTGATAAAGTGTATATATGATCTGGTGGGTATTTGTGGGATCACTCTAAATTGGTTCAGCAATTTCCTAGCAGGGAAGTCCCAGAGGGCAGTGATGGGCAAGTACTCTGTGTTGCACTTAGAAACCACATTTTAAATCTAGTGCTTTAATAACTGGCACAACGCTCAGTTGATGAATAGCAGAAAGGCTTGCTTTAATAATTACCAACAAGCCACAAAACTAAATGACAGAAAAAGACTCTTTCTTAATATTCAATACATGAGCTAGTTATCTTAGCTGCAAAGAGAACTTTATCCAATGCAGGCAGGAAGCAGTTCTTGTACAGCCTCACAGTGTGGATCCTTCACTTGTGGCTGGGTGGTGCAGGGTGGCTTCTTGCTCTTCTGTGGGCTGCATATGCACCTTGCTGGCAGTTCTGCCCTGATTTTTATATTGTTTTAATAGTATAGCTTCAAAGCATTCCTTCTTGATAGTTGGTTAATCAAAGTCCGAACAAAGCAGGCAAGGACAGAATTAACACATTACAATTGTATCCTGTTTGTGTTTGTGACGTTTGTAAGGTTTTGATCAGTTTGGAATCAAATAGGATGGGTATTGATGGAATGAGATACCTTTAGGAAGTTGATCACAGAATACTATTTTTCTGTAGTTATTTTAACAATGAAACCTAATAAATAGCTGCATCAGATGGCTTATAGAGACAGTGAAGATCAGAGGTCATTGGATACAATAGGTGTGAGTTTCAGGAGAATACACACTGGTTTAGCATAATAAATTGACTGCCTATATTGAGAAATATGCCTTAATTAGTAAATGCTTATGTGAGGCAGTGAGGATCAGACAATAAGTGTGTGGTGGGTTAGATGCAGTCACATAGACTGATTTAAGCATAAAACTTTTGATAAATATTGGATGGTTGCTTTGGGAAGTAGGTCTTAATCAAAGGGGGAATGTGTTAACCGGGATATATTTGTGGTCATGCTTTCAATGCACCTTGGCTTTTCTTGTCTCTTACAGTCTTTGCTTTGAAGTGGCTTTCCGTTCTTTCATTCTCTTTAGTGACGCTTAGCTCAATTGCAACGCTGATGTAGTTTGTAGGTTTCTCCCCAGGCCACTTGGCTTTCTGGCTTGCTCTCTGAGTCTTGTTACATTTAGGTAATGAGTGTGTTAGGTCTCTGCCACTACTTTTAAACACCACTTATTTTTTAGGCACAGGTGTGGTAGAAGGTTGAGGACTGTTGTTATGACTCTCTGGCATGGTCTGGTATTGGGAACCTCAAGGCTCCACTCTCTTATACCTAATGGGTTGCAAGCATTAGTGGAGTTTGATTTTCTTTATGGCGGGCTTGTTACTACAACCCAGTCTTGCCCCAGCCACTGTCTTGCATTTTTGTGCAAGAGGCACAGTCCAAGCTTTCACAGTTTTCATATGCAGCACTCTGCATCCCCTGAGGACCTTTCCTATAGGGTCCCCAGGGCTCCATCTTGCCACCTTTCCTGTTCAATATGTATATGAGGCCATTAGGTGCAACTGTGTGGGGGTTTGGCATGTGATGCTGACAAAGGCCAGCTCTGTCTCCTTCTCATCTGACCCAGGCTCCGTAGTCTTAGTCCTTTCCTAATGCCTGCCTTCAGATATGGCAGGGATCTAGGACTGTAGGTGAAGCTAATTAAAACTGAATACAGACTAGACAAAGGTGATGGTGGTGGGCAGACTGCTTGACTTGGGAGGGATTAGGACATGGATCACTGGGATTCAACTGAACATATTGTGTCTACTGAGCATACTGAATGTCAAATGAACAATTCAGGTACAGAAGAAAAAAAGGGAGACTCATAGTCCTGGGATAAGAAAATCTGCTAGATAGAGAGATTAATTGTTATGATTCTGGGAGATTCAACTCTCTATGAAAAAGAGAGTTGTAATGATAGTATAAACTTTGGTGTGAGACCCAACGTTATCTAACTTATACAGGGGGCAGAAAACAGAGACACATATAAAGAGAAACATAGAGCAAGGCAGTAATTTATGTATGTATATGGTTGTTATAAGTTAAAGAGACTAAAATATAGAGAAGTGTCCAGTATTCTATTAAGTGCATGCATTACAAATATTACATGGTAGAAGAGGGGTTGAGTAGCAGTCTGAGACAAAGAGGGATTGTATTTGGCTGTCTGGAGTGGTCTCCGGGAGCAATATAGTTTAAATGCTGGCCAGGGCAATATAAAATACCACTCAGGTTCCCAGAAGCACAGGGCAGAGTGGAAGTCATGCAAAAGGGCTGGAAGACACAGGAGTGTGAGAATGTCAGTGGAGGACTGTGGATTCCAGCCTTGTAACTCTAAGCTACAGTTCAGCCAAACTGCAATTGAATATAGCTCAGGCTATGTTCACCCTGGGAAATGAGAACTGGAATTCTTTTATGTGGATGACTCTTCTGTGTGAATAGGCAAGAGCACGCCCCAACACGTGGCTTCCACATGATGCAAACATACCCCAAGGCTGGGAGAGAGACTCCTTAGAAAAAGGTGGGGAAATTCAGGGATTATGAGATAATTAACCTGTCACTGCAACTGAGAATTACCTAGGGGCAGAAGCATGCTTTTGAGAGATGGTACCTCATCTGGACATATCTAGTCTGGAAATCAACTGCTAACAAAGATAAAGTTAATGAGAATGACACACCTACATTGCTACAGGAAAAGTTCTAACTATGTTTCTGCTGGGAAGAACAACTATTTCAACCATGGTGCACTCCTGGAAGAGTGGTCACAGTACGAAATCTGAAGACCTGCCGCTCCATCTAGTTACTAGATGATAAACTGGAAAAAATATAGGTCCTTTTTCCCTCTGCTGATCACCAAAAGTATGACAGGACTAGACTGGGCCACGGTTGTTTCTCTTGGGAAGCATCCCCCATAAAGTAGTTGAGGAAAGCCCAATACCAAACTGAGTGAGGTACCCAAATTCAACTGGGAGGAAAAGCTTCCTTTATTGATGAGGCCAAATCTCTGACAGTAGAAAGGAAATCATGCTGTTAGCAGAAGGAGTGATGTTAGACATGTCCTGTTTTGAGACAAGATAAAATACTGAGGAAGAAAATATGTCTGCCAGTAGCATGCCCATCAGAATGCAAGTGCCAGATGATGCTGTGTATATGGTGGCCCTAAACTTGTGCACAAGACTGGTACTCTGATTGGAAGAATTGCTGGGGGTAGGGTCTGACTCTAGGGAAAGTGCAGTCATCATAACCAGCTGCTTCTCTTGTATGTTTGCTGCACAAAACTGGGTTCCAAAACACGCGTGCCACACCCACACAGAGTCTAAAATAGCCTAGCAGTACACATTCACCACAGGGGACTTCTGAGATCTGTGTTTTGAATATGTATGTGAATAATTCATCATCTTACTGGACATGACTGAATAATTAATAGAGCGTCTACTACAAAGTACCTAGCACAGTTAGAGAGCTCCAGCATTGATGCATGGGATTGGGTCTTTCTAGTCATGAAGGTGAGCAATTTCACCGTCCACAAACTGGAAGCAATAGTGTAATTAGGGGCGGACAAGCAGGGCATCAACCCCAAGTGCCAGTTTAGAGGGGGCCAGTATGGCAGCCACGGTGGCCTCCACATCATGGTAGCAGTAGTCCATGTGCCAAGAGACTGCATTGTGGTAGCAGCAACCAGTGTACAAGGAGCCTCCAGAGTCAAGTTAGACTCTGACACTCCTTTTAAATTACTGTGTTTCAGAACAAAGTCAAGTGCCAACTAATCAAATACACTGCCTTTCAAGACGTTGGATACTTAGCTTCATCTCCATTATAAATTGGACTTGACTCAAACTGTATCATTCCCCTGTGTTTGGGAGGCATCAGTCAACATAGGGTGGCCATTGGTCCTGTTTTATACCAAACCATCCTGTTTTCAAACCCTTGTCCTCTGTCCATTTCTGAATGAGGAATGGACTGCAAAAAGTCCTGTTTTTTTTTTCAGTTCATTGGTGGAAATACACGTTAAGCATTTGTCCTTGTGATTCTGTTGGCTGTGCCTAGAGGTAGGGTGGTGCACAGTGAGGGGGAGCAAGGTTCCCAGCCAGCCACGGAGAGAGACAGAGGATCTCAGGGGTTAGTCACTCTGCACCTGTGCGAAGAGCCATGACTGCAATACACATGCAGGCACAGCGAGAGCCAGGGTGCTGCCTGCATGTGCTCCCTGACCCTGGCTGGGTGTGTGTGGGTGGGCCCAGGTCCCGGGGGCAGCTGAGCTGCCAGGGTCAGGCAGTTGGTTTGCATGCCCCCCTCCCATGCTGCACAAGGTAATGGCTTTGAGAGCACGCAGGTAGAGCACCGCATTTGTATCTGCTGGAATGCCAGTGGGACTGGGAGGAGGCTCTTGTCACCGTCTTCATGCCCACAGAGCAGCCTGGTGAGCCCCTGCGCTGTCCTGCTCCATTGGGGTGCAGAGCTTTGGGCAGAGGGACTTCTGGGCTCTTGGGTGGCTATGCAAGCTGGGGAAGGAAGGGAAGGTCCTGCCAGGCAGCTGGCTGCACTGGCTGCACTGCCACAAGCATCCAATGCCCACTGACCTCACTCAGCCCAGCTCTGACCAGATTGTGGCCAGGGAGGATTCCCAGGGGCCCACTGTCTGTGCTGAATGCTGATGCGGGGGAGGTGAGGTCCCTGTGCAGTGTATGTCCCTGGCTCCCAAGCATGGAGCTTGGCTAGAGTGAGACGATCCCAGTCGGGGGGAAGAGTGCTTGAGCTCCAC
>NW_005841837.1:6677354-6687845 GCF_000455745.1 Alligator sinensis
TGTTATGCCATGCTCTCTAGAGGCTGGACTGTCTGGAGAGGATGGCAGAGCTGTGGGATATGTGAAACCATGCTGTAGGGGGCACAAAGCAAGTCTCCCTGCTGGCTGAACTGCAAACTTGCTGCTGATCCTAGCACTTACTCTCCCTGCTTTCACAGAGCACCATGCATTCATCAGCATGGGGTTCATGGACCAAATTGCTACTGTCATTCAATGTCATTAAAAGTGCAAAATAAAAGACAATTAATATTTTATTATTACAGTCAGCAGTAAGCCAAGGCTGGTGCCATTTTCCTGGTCCTTTTGTGGTGGCCCCACTTCTCACACTACTGATTGGCCAAGGGACCCAGTGGTGGCCCCAGCCCTCCCTGCTGATTGGCTGAGGTGGCAGTCCCACCCCTCATCACTGATTGGCTGAGGCGGCCAGTGGCCCCGCCCCCAGCAAGGGGATGTCTTGTATTCTGGGGGAGTGTCATTGGCCAGCCTAGTCAACAATCTATTTTATTTTCCTAGGAATATATATTATTGGAAATTTTTTAGATGACAATCTATACCCAACTCTAAATAGTTGCTCCCAAAACTGTGTGCTTGGCCTCTACATCTCCTTAAATAATCATTTGCCTCTATGAAGCAAGATCTTAGCAGTTGCTTGAGCTGAGACTACACAAGGCACAATTTCTCATGGAGTCTGTCCCCAAGTGGCTCATATGCGCATCTCTCAGGTAACCTCAGACATTAGCACAAGCACAGCACTGCAGGAAAGCAATGCGCTCCATAAGGGCATTGATGTACTCAGAAAGCAATTTATTCCAAGTATCTAATTTTGTTGTTTAAATAAAAGAGCCTATTTATATTGATCATCTGGGTCCACCTTCAGAATCTGAGATGTATTCATCAAATTCAACACAAAATGTTTTAGGGTCTCAAAACTCAAGCCATAATGTTTTACATACCTTATTCTTTCGTACATAAAAGAATATGAAACCACTTGAAGCATTATGGAGATATGCAGAATACTTTGCTCATTTATTTTATGTGCCTGATTTGGAAGTTATCTGGGTGAAGATGCTAATATGACGGAATCATTCATTTACCAGCCTTGTCAAGTATGGAAGCAACACTTAGCTTCTTGTTAACACAATTTCCACTAGGGAGTCTCCCACTAAGGGACTAAGTGCTAACAATATGAAGAAAATCGTGGTGATTTCATATATGAATAAAATGTACATATGCATACATTTATTGAATTGATTCTTCATAGATGCTACACATGCACATAATCAGACAGAGTTTTGCCAGACACTTTAATTGATTTCCCTTTCTCATACCCCTGACACTGATTGCAGTCCTGAAAAGATATTTGAACTATACTGAGAACTGTGAACTTTATGTGGATACTGAAGTAATGAAGCGAAGAGGGACACAGCCAATGCCCTGGAAACCACTCTCAAATTTTCCCTTAGTTGTCTTATTAAAGTTTTACATTTGATTTGCCAGTGTTTATGCTCTTTTTCTCATTAGGATTTGACTTCCACTTTTGAAAGAAGCCTTTTATTTTTTTGCTTATTGCCTCTGCAACTCTGCCATTAAGCCATACTGGCTTTCTTTTGGTCTGCGTTCCATTTTTTTTTTCTTTAATTTGTGGTATGCATTTTCTCTGTGTCTCCAATATGGTTCTTAAGCAGTTTCTAGGCTGCTTGCAAGGTACTCACTTCCTTAGGGGCTCCTTTTAACTTCTGTCTACCTAGCTTCTTTGTTTTGGTGTACTCTCCCTTTTTAAAGTTAAAGGTTGCTGTGGTAGATTTTTTTCTCTTTCCTCCAAACTTGATGTCAAACCCCAATTGCACTGTGGTGACAGTTGCCAAGTGGCTCAATAACACCCTTTGCATCAAATCCTATGCACTATTTAGGACTAGGTCAAGACTCATCTTTTCTCTTGTAGGTTCCAGGATTAACTGCTCCATTAAACAGTCTTTTATAACATCAAGAAACGTGGTCCCTGCACCCCAGCCTGATGTTAGATTGACCCAGTCTGTGGATAGTTGAAGTCCCCCATTATTACTGTGTATTCTGCTGCTGCAGCCTCTATCAAGTCCCTTAGCATGTCTAGCTGGCTGCTGCCATCCTGATCTGTGGATCAATAGTCTATCCCTAGTTGTACCTTTTTCTATTGAAACCTGGAATTTCTGTCAACAAAGATTCTATGGTATCTCTCCTATCAGTTGACTCGATTCAGTCTTTGATGTAGAGTGCCACTCCCCCACTGTTTCTAAATCTATACCTGTGCTGCTCATATTGGAAAATCTCACTTGCTGACTGCCAGTCAGAGTGAGACTATGACAACTGTTGGGTGACTTTCTGTATTTGGAAAAATAGAGCTAAATGACTAAGACATAAGGCAGCAAGTGTGTTTCTTAGATTGCTCCTGAACTTACAGAACTTCCAACATCATGCAGTAGTTTAAGATAATGTTATTGCCTTCCAGTGTGTGCATTTCCCAAGAGAACAGCTGCCCCTAAAGATTCTCTTGAAGCCTGAAAGGCAGTAAAGCAGGCTTTTCTGGCAATATGTGCAGCCTTCAAAAAGAATGACACTGCAAGTAATAATTATCATTTATCCAAGATCTTCCTACTTCAGCAGTCAGTTAAGCAATTAAGCAGAGCTAAATAGAATTACATACAAAAGTACCATCAGAAAAAAATTAGTTTAGTTTTGAACCAACTGATTTTGTGAGGATGCTAGAGGACATCCAAGAGGTGATGTCTGGGGCACCACTGGACAGAGGAAAAGTGGAATCAACAAAACATTTAGTCCTAAATAGATGTATGCCCCAGCCTACAGACCGTGACTAAAGGTGTAATCCAGCTCCCTCTGCAGAATGTGTTCAGCAGACTTTGCACGCACAGAGCATCCTCCACAGCTCCTCCGGTGCAAGTTAATTGCTATTTGAGTTCATTGATATTTCCTCTCACCACTGTCATCTTGAAACAAACAGAGCATTCAGAGTCTGCACACTCATTGTACACTTTGTAAGTAAGGACACCCTGTAAACAAAGGCTTTTAGTCTCTGGCTCTGATGAAGATGGCACCGAGTCTAATAGGAAAAAAAAAGAGAGAGAGAGCTACTTCATTTAATCAGCACGGGCATAGCTTTGGCCCTGGGCCTGGGCTGCTGCTGCACCCTTGCGGATTGCTCCAGGTAACCTCACCTTTCTCTGGGAGAACAGATGAAGAAAGCAGAACACAATCAAAGTTGTTTGACTGCATTTTCCCCCTGAAAGCTTACAGTTGCTTCACTGGCATTAGCAACATATCCATGTTCCAGGCTTTCCCATTTTTTAAAAGCCTAATAAATGAAGATTTCACGTTTGCATAATATAATTACCCCTGTCCCTAATGTTCATTTGTTTGAACAGTGTAAATGGAGGTGAGTACAAAAAATACTGTATTTGAATATATCATGCTAGAGCTTTCTGATATTGTGTTGTCACAAAACCATAACTGCATGAAACAACATTGTACAAAGCATATAATATGTACTAAAGATGGGGTACTAAAAGTGACAGAATTCTCCTAGCAACAGAGGCTGAAAAGTATCATGAAGAAACGTGTACCCAAATATCTGAGCTGACTCATTTGTTTTGCAGGCACTCAAACACTCTGCAGACATGTTGTCAGAGTGAGAGAATTAGAGAAGCCATGAAATACGGCAAAATAGAACATTATTTGCAGAATTAAGAAATATGGCCATAGGATTAAAATGACATCTGTGTCTAGTTATCTGAATAGTTATTCACCTAACTCATAAGAACAAGAGAAAGATTAAATACAAATAAGGAACAACGGGAGGTGGGGAAGGATCTGATGACTTGTCTCTCTATTTATGTTAGTTGGCATTGGTTCAGGCCCTGAGCGTTCATTTCCAGATCTCTAATGGGCAAAGAGACTATAGATGAGGCAGCAGGTTTGCCTGCTGGATGGAAGAGCACATAACAACTGCTGAAACTTCCTTAGCCTGACAAAGGGTTTTTGAACCCGAAAGCTTGCTTAATAACTATTTTCCAACTATTTGGGTTGGTCTAATAAAAGATATCAGATTCACCCAAGGAACCTTGTCTGCCTGTGTCCTTAGACCAACACAGCTACAACCTACACCCCTGCAAGGTGGAGGAATGAGCTTTTCAACATACCTGACGAAGGGTCAACTTACATGTAAACTAGCGAAGGTAGGAAGAAAGCGAAGGGGTTGGGTATAGCCTCTGGTATTACTGCCAGAACAGGGAATTGACACACACTCCAGCAGTGAAGGGGCTAACAAGTTGTTAGTCCCTAGTGAAACAGTTGTGAATCACAGCACAAACTAGGGGATTCAGCTATGCTAACAGCTCAGCACACAGGGTTATAGTAACCTTTGTTCTGGGTTGGTTTTTTTGTTCTCTTGTATTCCTGGTCTGTCACTCCTCCTCTCTGCCTGCCAGTTTCCTCTGGCCCTGAGCATCTCTGGTTTGTGTGGTCACATGCTTGAGCTTAGATGCCTTTAATCCCACCCTCATGGAGGGGGAGAAAGGAAACTGCAGGAGAGATGTGAGCGACAAGCAGAGCTGCCAGGATTTTCCCTAATGGAGGCAAGAAGAGAAGATGGTGAAACCTTGCAATTTCAAGGAGCACTGGGAAAGGAAGAGAAGACACGCAGGAATGACGGGCTGCTTGGGTCCCAGGAGAACTGGTGCTGATAGGAAAAGGGTAATTCTCTGTATACTCTATTGTCCACCTGGTTTCTCCGCTGGCTTTTAGTGTTGGCTTTTGCTGTGAAAGCTGGCTTGATTTCATCTGTTTTCTTTAAGCGGCGTGAGGAGGCTTAGTATACCAAGGGGGGCGTCCGAAGGAATGCATGTTTTTGTCCTGCACAGTCCCTTTTGGGGGAGAAAAAGAGTAAACAGGGAGTAGGAAACTTAATGACAGTGCAGATCTGTTCTCATTGAACCAATCTATAGAGGGTTTGGAAAGGAGCTGGTGTTAGCCCTGGCCATGGTGCGAGATTGGGAGGGAGGAAACACAAATTGTGCTGGGTGTTTAGTACTTGCTAGAAGGGTGGTAGAAAGGAGGGGAAATGGGTGGTGGTTAGACTCTGTCCTTGGGAATAGGGAGGAAAAAATGGAAAGAAACACTGGAACCTGGAAAGACCAGATTACTCTAGACATTTAAATAGAGTCTCTGGCACAGCCTCAGGGAACAAACAGAGCCTGTACAACATCCATATAAGGCAGCTGTGGGCGTCTGACCAATATTTGATTCTCCATTTCCTTGCCAAGCCTGCAGGGAGGGAAGGATCAATTTAACCAGTGCCCCTTCTTCTCATCCCCAGGGTAACTACCATTAATCCCAGTCAGTGCCACTTTGAGGGTCACATTATATTCTCCGGCAACCCTCCCAAAGGAGAAGAAAGTCACTAAAAAACCCCGCAGGGGAGCAGCATGTGCCATTTAAGTCATGGATCACATAAGAAATTAACAACCATTTTGACTGCCTGATAAAGTGCACAGCATATGCTGTTAATGATAATACTGATAATAATAATCTGTGGTGGCTTTGCAGCTTGGTTTACTAGTTCATCCAGTCTCTCCTCCTCCTATAGACCCTGGGAAAATAGTTTCATGCATGATCTGCATGATCTATGGACTGTCATATAGGCACAGTGTATGAACAAGCACTGGCTGGTAGGGCAGAGGAAACAACCATAACCCTTCACCAAATGGCAAAATGCTGTTGTTTTGCTGGTCCCAAAATGGGGTGTGTGGGGGGTGTGTGCACATGTTTGTGGAGTAGCATATATACCATATTTACTCAAATATAAGATTACCCTGATTATAAGATGACCCCCCCTCCCCAATTAGATTCTGTATATGGACAACTTATCCATTTGTTATCATTTTCCAAATACAGAATCTAATTATTGGAGGTTTGCCTTGAATTTGTCCCCGTCCCACTGCTACAGCAGGGAAAATAAATCTGGAGGATCAGAGAGCACCCCCTCCACAACTTCTTCATCCTGCAGCCCGTCTTTCTCCCCTCCCCCAAACTATAAGACCTGGTCTCCTTGAGCAAACAAAATAAGAAGCAAATTTGAAAACACTGACCAAGAAATAAACATATCCATAGTAACTTGCATATAGGGAAATGAGTACAGGTACCCATAGCAGTATTGCCATCCTCACCATGTAAAATCATGAGACAAACTCTTAAAAATCAAGAGATTTGGAATGTAAATCATGAAATGCTATTTTTGAAGTGTGTGTATGTGGGGGGTGATTATTTGTGAAGATGTGGGGGGCTGTGGGTGTGTGTGGGGGTGAGTTGGAGCCTAGAGAGTGGGGGGTCCCCACATACCCTGGCAGGATTCAGGGTACTGTGAGTCAGGAGTGAGGGGAAGCAGCAGGGCTGGGGGGGCTGTGGCTTGGAAGTGAGGGGCAGGCACACACACAGACAGCCGCCCACAGCTCTGTTGCATGACCCACCCTGATCCCGGGGCCCCATTTACTCCAGTCCCTGCCCCACTCCCTCTGTCACTGTGGGGGCCTTGATCTACCTCCCCCGTCCCTCATCCCTTCCCTCTTCCCCTGCCCCTTCCCCTCCACAGACTTACCAGGATGGCACTCTCTATACACACCAAAAGGAAAAATCTGGAGATTTGATCTCTCTATCGAGTCAGAGTTAATTTGACTTGGAAATCAGGAGTCTCAGGATTTTTTCATGAGAGCTGGCATTATTGCTATCATGTTAACTTATCCAGAATTGATGCGGTTTATCTCTTCTGAAACTGCTATAAGTATTTTTAGCACATGTATTCCAAAAACACACACATACCTATACCTTTACAGTTGTCTCATGACCAACCCAGTTCACTTAACAGTTCATAACACACACACAGTTTATCATCATCATCCCTGTTACAGTACCACAAATGCATGCCCATCACCATCTCCTTTTCCCATCACAATCACTCATTGCCCCTTCCCTTCCCCTTCCCACACCCCACACCTTCCTCCCAACTCTTCTGTTTCTTGCCCCAGTCCTTTCACTTGTTGTTCTTGTCATTATTGTCATCATTCTCTCCAGTGGTTTTGTTTTTGAACAGTTTGTGCCAGTCTTTTCTCTTCCATTTGTCCTCCGTCTTCTCCCCACTGTCTTCTACTGCCTTTCTGTAATACAACTGCATCTCATTCACTCCCATTCTGTTGCAATCCTCAACTGGGAGGTTCGTGTATCTGTGCATAAGCATATTCCTGGTCTTCCATAGGGAATTCCTGAAGCAGAAGATGAACAAGTCGAAGCAGGCTGCTGGGGTCCCTTGCTGCTTGGTCAGGTGGCCAAACAGCACCGCCTCTCTGGTCAGGGTCTTGACCCCTGTCACTATCACGAGGATTCATAGATTCATAGATGTTAGGGTCGGAAGGGACCTCTATAGATCATCGAGTCCGACCCCCTGCATAGGCAGGAAAGAGCGCTGGGTTTAGATGACCCCAGCTAGATGCCTATCTAACCTCCTCTTGAAGACCCTCAGGGTAGGGGAGAGCACCACCTCCCTTGGGAGCCCATTCCAGACCTTGGCCACTCGAACTGTGAAGAAGTTCTTCCTAATGAGGAAGTATGATTACTATCTACCACCCTCCCCCAGTGTATGGGTAGTTCTAGAGGAGGTGGTCAATTGTTTCCTCCTTCTACTGACGAGTTTGCCTGGGGCAGTTCAGTGGGCCCCTCTTTGTGTCTTAACCACACAGGGAGTGCTCAGTGATCTACCTGCCAGTTTACGTCCCCGTGCTCCTTCTGCAGGTCCTTGTGGAAGATTTGCTAGGTAGTATGTCCATGGGCAATAGTCTGTCCCTTGCCCTTACTACCTCCTGCATCTTGCAGTGGTTTTGTCATGGTCACCAGGGCCTTGCAGTGTAACTCGTATCTGCTCCAGGACCTCATACAACTATGGCAGTTCCATAGTCCACAGGTACATGTTGGACATTGCGTATACCCACCAACATCCATTAGCCCAAAACCAAAAGACCTATGATTTACCATATACCTCATTGGGCTGGGCCCCACCAGAGACAGCAGAGTTTCAAGTCATGGTGACCTCACAGCTCAGCACTGTTCACTATGTGTGTGTATACTCCAGATACCAACCCTCGCCACAAAAAGTCCATGTGCTAATTAGCTCCCCCATTCATGACTGGAACAAGGTGTTCTTATGATGATTCCTGGGATTCTCCAAAAATGTATATGCCATTGAGGTGCAAGGCAAACTGGTTTGGCTCCACCTCATGGAGGATGGAGCTACACTAATCATGCGACAGGCTAAGAGAGGGGGCAACAGAGGGATTCTGGGTAATCTGTTTGGGGCCTTGTTCAGTCATGTTTGCCAAATATTTAAGACTTGTAAAAAATAGGAATAATTGGAAAAGGGAAAGAAAGGGGCAGAGCAGCTGTAGGAATGTGCAAAGGAGTGAGAGGAAGTAAACAGAACCCCCAGGGTGCCGTATGTGCCAGGCAGGGGAGACTAAGGGCAGAAGATCAGCCGGCAGAGAGGGAAAGTGAAAGTAAACAGAATTTACAGTGTGTGCAGATGGTGAGGCTGAAACTGGAAACTGGAGGGGAGGAGAAGTGATCACAACAACACTTCCGGAGCAGCCTCTCACTCTGGATTGGAGAAGGCGAGCTGCCAGGAGGTATTTCTGGCCCCAGAGAAGGGCAGAAGGTTCGATTCCCTGCAAGCCACTGAGAGGAGTGGCTGAGCGTTCCTGCAAGAAGCTATTGCTGATCCTACCAGAGAAACGCTGCAGGAGTGACCAAAAGAAGGAGGCAGGTGGAGGCTGGCCTACACAAGGATTCTGATAAGTCCTGGAGCACAGTGATGGCTGAGGATCTGGGAGACAAGCAAGGAAAACTGCTTTTCTCAGGTTAGAGCCTCCCTGATGTGGCTTTGCTGTGCTTGGGAGGGAGATCCTACTGGGACTGTGTGTGCTCACTAGTAGACCAGAGCAGGTCTGAGCTGAGCAGCGATTGGATTGACTGGCTTTGTTCTTTTTGATATGAGAGATTGATCCCCAGGTGAAGGGAACATAGACTGATTCCAAGGACAGACTGAAAACTATTGCGTTTGGAGTATTTGAGCCCACGCTAAGGCAATCCCCTGGAGGGGGTGGGTGCCAGACTAAGACTACAGTCATCCAACTGGCTGAGGGCTGAGCATTAAACCATCATGCAGCATCAAAATCCGGCTGCAGAGAACTTTGAATTCCATCTGGAGTGGCTAGGGTGGGGGTAAAGGGGAGGTTAGAGCCCCACAGAAGAAGACAAATATCAAGACCTGAAGGATCACCTCAGGGTATTGCCTCCTAGTAATATAGTGTCATCAAAGTCATGGCAGGAAAGAAAAACATAAGATCAAGTTCCTGGCAGACTGGGTGATCCGAGGTTGAGGTCCATCCTGTTACTGCCTATAGGTAAACGAGCTCTTGGCAGTGGCAATAAGCCCTTTAATACCTAGTCATCACAGAGTGAAGAGGAAGTTGAAATATATTTTATGTGGCTCACCATGACTTCATCCTGGCAGGGAAGACACCATGATGATGGTGTTGGTGCAGAGGGTTTTACTGTACCAGGAAGCGGTGATGTCCTTCTTCCCAACCTTGAATAACTTGGTATAGTTGAGGGGGGAGACCTGTCCAATGCACTGAAGGCAGGCACCCCTACAAGAGTCTACTATAGCCTCCCAGTGGAAGGATCTCTACTATCCATTATATGGCACTGGGGGATTGCTCTTGGGTTTTCCCTCTAGCTTGCTACTTTGGCCTTTTGGCTAGGGGCAACTGATATTAGGGGGCCTCTGAACTCCAAGGCCTCCAGGCTTCTGGCTTGTACATAGGATGCCTGCCATAGATTTGGGTGTATCTGAAGCCCCAGACTGACAAGTCTGGGATGTAGGATATTTGTTAGTGGTAGTACCACACAGACCTGAATGACTGGGCTCTGCTCGTTTGATGGAATTCAGAACTGATTTGGCTGCTGTGGCTTGAGACATGAAATTTAAAAAAAATGTGATTAGGTTCCCATCAGCATTTTTACACCAGGGGAGAGTGCCAGAGCTTGCGCTAGCCTTTTTGAATTTTGGCTTTGTATTGTAGTATCTCCAGGCTCACTGCTCATTGCCTCCTTTTTTAAGAGGGATCATTTTTTATTATGACTAAAGCTGCCTACCTCTCAGCATGGAGAGGACATTCAGACTAGAGACTCTAGTCTGAATGTCCTGCTTACCATCTACTACAATAGATACATTTTGATTGTGGTGATAAACTGTCCCTGCCTACAGTTTCAGATTTACCAGCAAAGGCCTTTGCTCACAAAAGAATACATTTACCTGAGGCTGTTTTTTTGCATTACAGTGCAAAGGTGGTCAATACACAGTACTTCCTGAATGGTGCACAGCTGTCCTTTATATTT
>NW_005841837.1:6687855-6711380 GCF_000455745.1 Alligator sinensis
TGCTTCCATCCTAAAATCAGATGCTTGAAACAGGGGTCCAGGGAGCTGAAGTTTTGTGCACACAGCTATTTCAGAGGCTGTGCTCATGACCATTTGGCTAGTGACAAAGGACTTGTCTGCATAGGGAAATTGATTGGAACAGCTACTGCAGAATAAGATGTTCCAAAACAACTGTTCTGGAATAGCATCTTTTATCGGCATTCTGATTCCAGAACAAGACTGCTTCTTTCTGATTTTATCTGCTTAAGCCAAATAGTAAAATGGTGTTCTTGTTCTGGAATAAAAATGTCTCCCAGGGAACTCTTCGGCAATAGGTTTTCAGATTCATTGTCCCATGTAGGCATAAATGGCCACTGCACAGGATGAGAAGGGCAGCCTGACTTGCTATAAATCTGGATAAGATACCTCCCTGCCTACCTTTCCCTTTAAACTCTTCAGGACAAGAACCATCTCTCTTATTTCTTACTGTATTGAAGTACTATGCCTAAAACAATGGGGCCCTGAGCAAAAATCATTCATATTAATACTAGCTCCTCCTCCTTCCAGGGATCTGAAGCATGCATATGCCTAAAATTCCAGTAGCATAGAGGAAGTGATTATGGTGGCAGCCGGTGCTGAAAACAGGATATGTTCAAGGCATGTCTCGTAAGACAAAACTTGCAATATTTATTGCAAAACCAGACCAGCACCTTTTTTCTAGACTTTGGGGACTTTCTTGCCCACTTCTGAGGGAAAGTTCTGGTCATTATTCACATACAAACTATTTGTTTTCTTTTTGCAGAACAGAGTGAAATGACTGCATGGTTTATTTTAGAACCAAGAAGTAGCTTTTGTGATTATCCTGCAAAAATCTCACTTCCCAGTTTCCATGTGAGTGAACCACCTTGGAGGCGAAAAGCACACCTTTCTTCCAGGCATTCACATGAATCTTAGAACTGGCAGTATGATTTAGTAATAATATGAGTGTTTTTCCCTTGGAACCTGCTTAGGGCAATAAGGGATGAGGAGTTGGGAAGTAGATGGGGAACACAGCTAGAGCTTTGGTACCACCCCTCTATGTCCTAAGTCAGCAAGAATGAACCACTCTGGAGGATTGTTATCTGCTGTTAGCCACGTGCACTAGCAGAACACTTTATTCTGGCATCAAGGTAGGAGCCAAAGAGAGAACTGCAAGTCATAGGGCACATCTATACGAGATGCTAACTACACAGTAGTCTAATACTGCACAGTAGTGCATCACAGCATGGCCAGTGCTAATATACTACTGAGCAGTATTATTAGGCTACTGTGCAGTAACATCACTAAAAAGGTGTTTGCTGGTGCTACTGAACAGTAATTCTGGTTATTGTGCATTTATTTAGTACTTGATTATACAAGTACTAAATTAAATGCACAGTAACCACTGTGCTTTAATGAACATGTAGAAGTGCCCGTAGTGTAGTGTAGTGCCTGGCCTGCTCTTGCGTTTGCATAGCTGTAGATGGGGCTGCCTAGGTAACAATCTAATGCAAATAATCTAGTTTAACTACTGACTGCTGACCGTGGGCAACTGGTGCCTCCTGACTCTGAGGAGTCCCCCTGCCAGCCAAGCGCCGCCAAAAAAAACAGAAGTGCCGCCGGTGCTTCTTGGGGGGGGGCACCAGCTAGTGCTCCCCACTCTCCGGCCAGCTAGGGCCAATTTCAGGGGGGGCATGTGTCCTACGCATTGCCTATGTCACTGACTTTCCTTTATTTAACCAGTTTGATACTGCGTTTCAACTTCCTCTTCAAATTCCGGAAAACAAAGCACAATTCTTCTCTGTTTACCTCTTTTCAATGGTCTCTCCTGGGAAACAGCCAAAGAAGATTAAGCAAAGGTTCTCCTATGTTGCCATGAGTCAGCCTGGCTACTTGTTGGCCCAAGCAGGGCATCAGCCATGTTCTATGTCAGCAGAGCAACCATTTTCCATGCTGATAGAAGTGGAAGGTGACAGAACTGTTTGACACCTAGAAGGTCTACCAGGTCTGCCAGGTAACATGCTGCTGCATCGGGCATTTCATTTTAGAAGTTTAAAATGAACAATGAATGTATTTTTTTTCTAGAGAGATCAGCTCCCACCTGGGCAACCACATGTGGTGGTCAGGCTTTTCCAAATATGTGCAGTTGCCAGCAAACCTCCCTGCAAACCTCCCTTTATAAATCTGTGGTGTATCAACACCTTGAATACTGTGCGCCATTTTGGTCCTCCCCTCCCCCAACCTCAGAAGGGGTACAGAAGAACTAGAAACTGTACTAGAAACTAGAAAAGGGCAACAAAGGTGATTAGGCATATGGAGGGGCTTCCATATGAGGAGAGACTAAATAGGCTTGGATTTTTCAGCTTAGAAAAAGAGGTACTTGGAGTGGGTGTGATAAAGGTTTACAAAATACTGAATGGCACAGAGAAAGTAAATCGAAACATTTGCTATCTCCCAGAATACTAGAACTAAGGGACATAACATGAGACTATTAGATAGTAATTCAGTGGGATTTAACTGCTTGCCTGGCTTCCTTTAAATCACTACCCCAAAAATGCTGTCCAATTGCCAAGTTCTTGTAAATCTAGCAAAGCACAACAACTAATTCCTTGGAACGACAAGTGACAAAACAGGAACAGGAGTGACTGGGAGGTTAATAACCAAGATACTAAAGGAAGACACTGAGCAGATGCTCAAAGACATCCAAGGAGCCATTCAACACTTCCTAGTAAAACTGTGCTTGGAGACATGCACAGACAAGGGCCAGAAAGATAGCTGTGCAGTTACCTGGGTCCTCTTTAGGTAGCTTGTGCTTCCTGGTTAGGTAATTGGACAGCTTGGTACAGGCCAGGAGGAGATAGACCAGAAGGTCCCTGAGTTTCATGGGGCTATGGATGCAGTGTTTATAAATTAAAAGGTGTGAAGGAAAGTGCAGTCAGAACCTCAAAAGGAGGTTCTTGAGGAGGTCAGATAGGGCATGCAGGTGCAGGGTCCCTCTTTGCTGCAGAAGATGCAGATGTTGGGGGAGTATGTGACCTGTGCCCTGCATATTCTGGGGCTGAGGACTCTGTGCAGGAGCTGCCCAACTATAACCCCAGTTACCCCTGGGGCTAAGGTGGAGGACAAGCTAGTCGACCAAGGCTCCCTGTCCTGCCATTTGGTATCTGGGTGGACACAAAGGCATGGTAGTGAATGGTGTACAACACAGGTATTTACAGGAAACAATGAGGCACCATCTGGAAACAGACAGGTTTGATGTCCTCTGATGGTACAGGGAGAGTGCCTGGGGGCGATGTAGGGGGAGGGGGAAGTGATGAGGCCAGAGGGCTGGGGGTTATGGGCAGGTAGAGGCTGCACTCTCATAGGCTGTTCAATATATACAAGGGATGTTGGTGGTAGGGCAGCGTTGACTGACTAGGGTATGCAGTAGGGAGCACCCAGGTAGATAGCTCCATGTGCTGGGCAAGTTCAGAGGAATCTGGTCACCCCTCACCTGACAAAGACTAGGAGGTCTCCAATATGAGTGGTCTTGGCCAGGTCCAGTGTGTGAGTTGGGATTCTGGGCTAGATGGACCTATGATCTGACCCAATAAATAGCAATCCTTATTTTCTCATGTAGGCTTTCATGAAAATCTCCGCCCCTCCCCAACTCATCTCCAGCTTGTTGGAATTTAAGATAGGAGATGCTATACCAAATCAAATGGTTTGTTTAGGGTCAAACTGGTTGGATTCTGCTGCTTTAGAGCAGTGGTTCTAAACCTTTTTTTGTACCAGGACCCATTTGTAAACATGGATGACCAGTCCTGACCCACAGGGGCCCTGCCAGTGCCCCTCACTCCTGACTCACAGCTCCCTGACCCTGCTGATGCCCCTCACTCCGAAGCCACAGACCCCAAGTCCTGTCGGTGCCCCTCACTCCCGACCCACAGTCCCCTGCCCCCTAGGCCATGGTGGTGCCCCTCATACCCAACCCACAGCCCCCTGCTCTCCTCAGCCCTGCTGGAGGGGATCCCTGTGTGGCTCGGGCTGGAGCACAGTGGCTGCAGTGGCTCCGGATCATGTGGGCAGCAGTGAAGGGAGTCCAGCCATGGCATGGGCTGGAAGGAGGAGGAGGGGAGGCCTGTGGCACCCCACCTACCCTGGACCGCCCTGCCCCTTCCCCCACTGGATGGGCAGGTGCCTTCCCTCCACCCCCCTCACCCCTGCCCTGACACAGCCTCACCACACCTACCCTGGACCGAGGCTCCTGTTCTGTGCTAGGTAGCCTGGTCACAGCCCCATCCACCCTACAAGCAGCATGTCCTGGCCACCCAACCCCTGCGAGTATGGGCACCAGCCCTGGTGCTTACCCTGGACCGAGGCTCCTGTTCTGTGCTAGGTAGCCTGGTCACAGCCCCATCCACCCTACAAGCAGCATGTCCTGGCCACCCAACCCCTGCGAGTATGGGCACCAGCCCTGGTGCTGCCTCCACCCCCCTCACCCCTGCCCTGACACAGCCTTGGCGCCGGGTCATCTTTCTGCAGTGCCAGCAGGCACCCCCCCCACACACACACACACACCCACACCCATAGAGTCCCCAAGCCCTGAACCTCCAACCCCCACTCCCCATACACTTACCTGCATCCAACTGCAGGGGCTGCTCCCATAACCCTGCCTGGCTGCATGCCAGCCACAAGCGTGTGCAGCCAGATGCACATGTGCCCGCTGCTTCCAACTGCCCCAAGCAGCTCTTTGCAGGCTGGAATGCTGCCAGCCTGCAAGGGGAACCCTATGCTTTCCTGTGTTTTTCTGGGACTTGCTCACAACCCTCACAACCCTTTCAAATATTCTCGTGACCCACAGGTTGAGAAACACTGCTTTAGAGCAGGGGTAGCCAACCTGTAGCATGCATGCCACAAGTGGTATGGACAGCCTGTGTGTGTGGTACACAACAGACTGGGGAGGAGATGGGGAGCAAAAAGCAAAGCAGCAGATCAGACAGGGAGCAAGCACAGGGCAGGGAGCAGAAAGCAGAGCAGATTAGGCAGGGAAAGGCGATTGGAGTGGCACTTGGAGAGGGTGCAGCACTTAATATGTGGCATGTCTGCCAAAAAGGTTGGCCCTCATTATTTTAGTGGAAGAGGAAACCTGTACAATACAACTGGTGTGGAGTTATATATTAGCTCAATAAAGAATTCAGAGACTCCTCAATTTTTCCAGTTTTATTAAATTCTAGCAGAGTATGCAGGCTCTAATACAATTTTGGGGGTTAATTCAGCGGGATTTAACTGCTTGCCTGGCTTGCTTGAAATCACCACCCCAAAAATACTATCTAGTTGCCAAGCTCTTCTAAATCTAGCAAAGCAGGTTAGCCATTAGGGTTTCTAGTCCCTCATCCTGCAATTGCATCTTTTGTGAGCTTGCCTAGTGCTGGAGGCTAAGTGTACTGAGGTTCTGCCCACATTAGATGCATTTTTAGGATCAGGGCACTTGTCACATTTGCCAGCTACTTGTGTAGGCACAAACTCAAAGTCACAGCTTATTGATAATTAATGGTGAGTGCCTGAAGTAAGGACCTATAGCCACAACTGCTGCACTTTAATTTTATCAGTAAACATTTACTTAGCAAGTGCCCTTCAATCCTAAAGTTCCACGTATAGTTTATGTAAAGGAGCACTCGCTCCAGACACACAGTCAGTTGTAGGTTGGATTTCTAAGCTTAGTGACTTGGCCTAGTGCACTCATGCAAGGTACAATTGAATAGTATTAATCTAGATTGCAGCCTTACATTACAAGCCAGTTTCAGAAAGCCTGGACTGTGCCCTCTACCCCACTTGTCCTCCATTGTGTGACCACGTAAAGGCTTTCCTGAATCTCACGTCTTCTCCACTTACAGGAATGCAGGGATTTGTTCCAGTTACTTCTCCTTGGAAACAAATTAGTAAAGTGGAGCTTGGAGTAGTAGCACCATAAGCCTGCCTAGTGAGGCACCAATACAGGAAAGAATATGCTGCCTCTTGAAGATGAAATGGTCTGTGTATTTCTTCCCCCTCCCTTTCCAAACACAAGCGCAGTCCTGAGAGAAAATTCCAGTGGGGTAACGTAGAAGCCCCTTAATTGTGTCACTGGGGAGCTGATGGATATGCATAGTGAATTTGATATGTATGCAAATAAAATTCCTCTGGAAGGACGCAGCATCATTTGGCTGATGGCCTTATAAAAGCAAAAGAGCTGGAAACAACTTTACATTAAAGCTGTGCTTATAACGACATATGAATAGCTGATAAGCTGAAATTGGGATAGTGCTCCATAGATAGCACTCTCTGTAAGAGTAGTTTCAAGTGGAAACTTATATCTTTTCAATAAAATATGTAGCATGGCACAAGATATATTGTTTAGAAAAGAAGTGTAAAATATAATCGTGTCACGGAGAATTACTTTTTTGGAGAGTACACCCACAATCCATTTCAACTATATAAGTAAAATCTTAAGCAGGAATAAAGAACCAATTGGCAAAATTTCTGAAAAACCTGGGTAATACCAAAATATGAAGCATCTTGAAAACAAGCACAGGGCTTGGATGGAAAAGACCTAAACTTGGGACTGGATTTAAACTCCAAACCTGACAGAATACAAACACTGTGAGCTTCAAAAAAAAATGGATCTAGATTTCCAACTTTGAGGTCTCCACATGTTCTGTCTGTTATAAAGGTGATGGAACCAGGACAGTCAGATCAGGACTACACAGGACTTTAGGTCACTTTCATGCTCCTCGAGATGGTCAGGCTATTTCTTTGCATAAATTAGAGCAGCTGGCTGCAGTTACCTCCAAAAAGCTGTTCTGGCAATGGGGATTGCTGGGACTTAGCATCATCTTTTGTCTGCGCTGACAGTGGTGAATTGTACAGGAGGGGATGCTCTAGTAGTGGTTGCATATCGCCTAAGCAGTCCTCTAAACTGAAGGAGCACCCTGGAGTAGTCCTTGTTTTTAGGGGCACACTGCTATTGCCTTTCTGGCTTTGTTTTTTGAGCTGCTCTGGGTGACCTGGGTTCTGCCTTGAATTTGCCATTTGAAGTTGTGGTTTGGGACCGTGCTTCTACGTTAGAACTGTTGTCATCATAGAAGGCATCCTTTACAGAGCTGCGTTACAATTTTTGAGTGCTACATAGAGTAACACAAGCAAGTTCCAATCAAAATCTCTTGACACTCATGACTTGAATCTCACTACCTTTCCTCCTCTGCCTAACTGGGAAACAGACTCCCTGCTTCCAACTTCCATCTGGCAGCATCCCAGTCCCACAAGCAGAAGAGTATTTTCCTTCTTCACCTGTGTGTTTGTCTGTGACCTCCAGTAACTCTTACTTTCCATGCTGCATGAACTGAAAACCCAGTTAAGTAGATGGACAAAACACAACTTTCTAAAAGAGCAGAGATATGATAGAGAATTGTATCTCCACAATCTCATTCCCCAAATCAGATACACCAAGCACAGGGATTGGGAAACAGCACCCTGAGGGTTGGGTCACATGTGTATAGAGGGAAGGGTCTCAGGGCACATCTACACATGTGTTTTTACATGCATTAGCCTGTTTTAATGCACATGAAAGCACCACAAAAAGTACACTTTCACTTTCATGTCTGTAGCACCACATATCACACATTCAGCTGTTCTCCACACTGCAAGGTAGCAGTGTGCGCGGTGGGGAGGGTTGACCCCAGGATAGCCACGCTCAAAACTCTGTAGCAATAGGAAGTAATTGACTGAAAGAGAAGGATGGAGTAGAGAGAGTAATACTTGTTAGAATCAGGAATTTCATCAGTGGTGAAGAGTCCGATAGATAGCCAGTTAGAGGGATGGAAAGCATAAAGAAGAGTCAAACTAGAAATTATAAAAGGAAAATTATACCAAGTGGAGAACTCAATTTAATAGCTAAGTGTTCTAATTTTGTGTAATCTACTTATACTGAGGCTGGTAGGTGTCAGTTAGTGGCTACCTAGAGAAGGGAGTTGAGAGTTTGTTTACATATATTTAAGAAAGAATCATAAAAGTTCCACTTTTTAATTTGAATATTGTAATGAATACTCTTAATCACAAGTTGGGTAAACTGCTCGGTCAAAATATGCTGATTTTATTGCTGCCATCCCTATAATATAGCCCAGAGAAGAACAAAGTTAGGTGAGGGGAGTCAGGTTGCTTTTACATAGACCTGAACAGAGGCATTCATTTTTCCTGTGCCTTGGTACCCCATCTGTGAAATGAAGATAATGCTGCCTTCTAGCCACTCTTGATCTGTTTGGGAAGCTCTTTGAGACCAGGTGTGCATATACAGTGGGTCTCTAATCTCAATCAGAGCCCCAAATCTTAGTTATGCATAATATCAGTAATAGTTCTAATACCCCTTGTGCTCTGAGGAAGCTCTCCAAGTACTTTGTCTGATGAAGTTACTCCAGTAAACTCCATGACTCAGGGAGGCTCTTTCATAAGTCACCCAGTAAATGTTTTACTGTGTCTTAGCCAGGGAGTGACCAAACATGATCCTTTTTTTTTCCATTGCTTCCTCACTCACAGGTGTCCAAGTTGAGGGCGGGGGGGGGAGAGGCTCTTACCGAAGTCCACCCACCTGTCTTTGGTCTAGCTGCTTGCCTCAGTTTTCTTTATTCAGTCAGTCTCTAGTGGTTATTACCTTATCCAGAAGGTTTCCTCTCTCTCTCTCTCTCTCTCTCTGCTTTCTCTACTAAAACAGTCTTATCACTTTGGCCAGCTAGCTGAAGCCTGCCACGATATCTTGATGGAACATTCTGCACGCTCATGCTCTCGCCTGCCACAACTTGTCATTAAGGGAGACAAGAAACACCTGGACATGTGGCTTCTGATATTGTTGATCTTGGCATCTGCCTTAGTGTAATGAGGGCTCCACCAACCCCTACACCCTCGCCCGTTCCACGGGGTATTAATTTACAGTCTGCATAGTCAGCCTCAGAGCTGGCTAGACACTTAACGTCTCTGGCTCTGACAAATCAATTGCTACCTTGATCCTGGTTATCCTCCACCAGGCTTGGAGCAAACAAGGACCTGACCTGTATTTTACCAGTTTTTCTGACCTATTGTCTGGATAGTTGCACCTCACTATCCTGCTGTATCTGGGAGGGATAAAGAAAAAAAGAAAAAATCCAAACTTTGACTTCTTCCTGCCCTTATAGTCCAGTCTCTACGGTACCTCTTCTTAGACCTGCTATTAGGGTCTTTCCGGGCTGCCATGCAGCAGTTTCAGGTTACCTGAGAGCTGCTTGTTTGGGTTTTCTTCTCTGTCAGCTCCCTCAACAGAGATGTCTCTGAAAACCCTTCCTGATCACTCCGTGTGTGCCTTCAGTTGTCCCTGCCACCCCTCTGGCTGAGTCAGGAACTTCCAGTTCTGGGCGTGTCTCTCTTGTGTGCTCCGGGTCCCTTTTTATATTGGAACTCATGTTTCCTCTGCCTCCACTCTGAAGACACAGGGAGAAGAAAGATCCCTGCAAGGCTCTTTGCAGCCTCAGGGCTGGGGCGGCTGCTTGCAAATCTGGTGAGTTAATCTTTCCCCCACGGTGGCTCTTCTCTTTCCTTATAGCAGGGCACATGGCTCTTTGTGAACTCTAGGGGTTAATGGTCCTATCAGATTGATAGTTCTGGAAGCATCCTCTATGTTACCAGTGGCTTTGGGATGATTTTAAATGTTTCTCTCTTTCCTTACAGGTTTGGATATATCAGCTGGGCCTGGCTTGCACTGTGCCATCTGTCTTCCTCTCTACGGCAGGTGCTGATAGAATGAACACACTGAGGCGTGAGCACAAAAGAGCTGAACCCCACATCTAGTAGTCATGCTCCAGAAAAGACTGTGGTACTTTCGCAGGTGGTGCCGTTGTTCTAACCCCCTTGTCCAGCTCCTCACATTGACTGTGGTGACATTTGGTGTGCTGGCTCCTTTGGCTTGTCATCGGCTGATCCATTCCTATTTCTTTTTACGACGCTGGCACCTGAACCCCGTGAGCCAGGAATTCCTGAAGCAGAACCAGGAGGAGGGTCAAGCTGCCCTCCATTACTTTGAGGCCCTGCAGGCTCCAAATTCCTCAGAGATTTCAGGTGCCGAGCCCCTCAGGCCACGCCTGCTGGTCACCATCATCACTGTGCAGAGACGGAATGAATACCATTACGTCCTGCAAGTGGCATCCCACTTCCACCGCCTCCTCCAGAAGTGCGGGTCTGGCTGCCAGAACTACCGGATCTTCCTCTGTAATGTGGATATGGACCCCAGCAGCCACCAGGATGTCCAGCTGCTGAGCAACTTCTTCACCACAGTCAACCGCTACAGAAATGGGGAGGACCCTGAGGCCTCAGTAAACCAATTTGAAAAGGAGAAGCGGGACTATGCCTTCTGCCTGGAGCAGTCATTGCTGGCCTACAAACCAGAATATGTCCTTCTGGTGGAAGATGATGCTGTTCCAGAGGAGGATATATTCCCTGTCCTGCAGCACCTCCTGCTGGTACGACTCCCAAAGCCACACCTCAGAGATGCTCTCTACTTGAAACTTTACCACCCTGAGAGACTTCAGCACTACATCAACCCAGAGCCCATGAGGATCCTGGAGTGGTTTGGGATGGGCATGCTTCTCGGTCCCCTGCTGAGCTCCATGTACTCCTGGGCATTTGGCCGCCCAGCTGTTAGCTGGCTCATTATCTTCTTTTTTTTCTTGTACACTATGGCATTGGCTGAGTTGGTGGGGCGCCACTATCTGCTAGAGCTGCGCCGGCTATCTCCTGCCCTCTACAACCTAGTGCCTGTCACTGAGTGCTGCACGCCAGCCATGCTGTTCTCTGCCCCATCTGCCCATCGTGCCTTACGCTACCTGAAGGAACTGTACTGCCACCAGGGCTTTGCCAAGGACATTGCTCTCTACTCCCTGCTGCGCCCCCAGGGTGAGAGGGCCTATGTAGTGGAGCCAAACTTGGTCAGACACGTGGGGATGTTTTCCAGCCTTAGGCTAAATAACAACCCAAAGCTGCTGTGACCCACTGAAAAATGCCTTTAAGGCTGCAGCCCACACAAAGCCTTGTTATTTGCCAGAGATACTATATGTGATGCTGGCTTTTGTGCCAGTTACAAGAGTACTCACAACTACCTGTGCCTCCTTCTGGAAGGAAAGTATTTTCTTTTTTAAGAAAGTTTACTTAAATATAAACAAATCTATTTAAACTTTTCAATGGTTACCTTAGAATTGAGAGGAAGGAAGGGAAAGGCTCTCAGGGAAAGCGTGGATAGTTTTGCTCCTCTCTAGGACCTCATCCAGCCCATTAAAACACCACACCCTCCTCATTCATACCTCCAAAGGTGGTGTGAATGTCTGCTTCACACATGAGAGAGAGCAGATTCTCCACATAGGCCTTTATCCTTCAACTGGAGGAGCCCAGGGGAGCTTGGTCATTAATTTAAGTGGGGGAAAACCCATAAAACTGGGCTTTGATGTGCTGCCACCTGTTTTCCTTTGGCATGGATTTTACATGCTGGTCCAGTTTGCTTCAGTGGGAGGCTCCAGCATGATCATGCTTTGATGCCTCATTCCATGGCAAGAGAAGTAAAGGAAAGATGCAGCAGGGCATCACTGCACCATTATTTAGTCTCATGGTGCAGTTAGATATAGGTAACAGCCGCAGCTGAGAGATCCAGGAACAGCTGGGTGCAGTCATAAGAGCAAACTTCCACAATGCATCACATTTAAAGGGCCAAAATTGAATTGACTTGTTAATTTGCTGTAATATGCTGATCCACCCAATGGTGAGGGGGTGGATGGTTGCCAGAAGCCAGCTGCTTTCTAGCAGAGCTGTGCATTATATATTCAATTAAGAACAAAAAACACACTAGAATTAGGATCCTGGAGATTGGTTAGTAATCCAGACTGGTTACAGAGGATTTTGCACTAGCCTACCGCAAAGTCCACAAAAATTAATGGTGTCTTTTTATTGGACTTCATTGGACTTTACATCAGGGCTGTATGAGTAAACTTGGGTCCAGCTATGGATGGAATTTGGCTGAACTGTAGTATCATCTTGAAATTATGTGCAAAACCTCAATTTTCCTGATTTCCTCAGTGGGACATATTTTGGAGGGAGGAAGCAGAGAGGAATTCCAATGTAAGTTCTTTTTCTACTTTGTTTGAACCTGAAGCTTATAAACAAAAGAGACCGGGCATGAGCCAATATGGAATGAAACCAAGGAAAAACTGTACAGCTCCAGTTGCCAGCCCATGATGCTTATTTGATCTGTAATGTATAAGGATAACACAACTGGTCAGAGGAGGTCACTGTGGGTCCTGGCAGATGTTACATGTATGGTGCAACTAATGTGCTAATCACACCATAAATGAAAGCATGTCACACGTTCAGCCAGTTTATGATACCACAAAATGACAAACCAGCCACAAAGATGTTTTACGTGCAGATTGTCAGCAAGGGGACCAGAACAGCTGGAATTGGATTTGGGCTGTCCAGGGAGTTCTGCAAATGCCAGGTAGGCGGACTGACTCACCACACCTGGCACTAGCAGAGCCACGTGCCTGGCAGACTAATTCAGAGCTACACTGTGTGGCTTTCAACTGGCCACTGCACCTAGAGCCAGGGATTGGGATACTAGGTTCCACATGTGCCAGCAAATTTAAAGAGCACCATTGACTGCATCAGCACCACATGATTGGGATCCAATCCCTGATCACCACAATTGCATGTCCTGCAGTGCACAGGTGGCATGGCTAGATGCACAATTGTTGGGATCTGGGATCAGATTCCAGTGTACTATTAAACTAATTTCAGTCAGGGGCCTAGAACATGGAGCAATGCCAGCTCAGGCAAACATGCTTTTCAATAGAGGATGTATCAGAAACAAAGCAAACAAAAACAATATAAATACCATGTGAAAGTCCCAAAGATCCCATACAGTGATCATGCAGCCTCTACCCAGATGGATGGTAAAATCCTGTGTAACTCTGGAATTTGGATGTCATTGTAAGTATGTTTCACTAAGTGCCTGGATGTGCAGATAGTCAGACATATGACTATCTATGCTGCCTCAAGTCTTGAATATTTCATAAGTGGGGTGGTCTTGAATATTTCATAAGTGGGGTATTTTCTTCCTTGTACTGTATAAATCCAGAACACACTATTGTACTTTGAGGGTTTAATTCATGCTTGCACTTGCAAAGAAAACCCCACAGGGTATAAAAGTGCCAGATAATAAAAAGGAACCAAATGCCAATGCATAATTAATAAGTGTTATGTTGTAAGAAGCCACTGTTCATTTCACCACTGTGTTACTTTTTCTTCATTTCCGTTATGGGTGCAATGCAAGGCCAAATGAACGTTAGTTCAAACTCCTTAAACATGAAACAAAAATAAAAAGCCAAAGCTTGGCTGGATTGAAACATTTGGGGGCAGAGGAAGAACTGAAGAATTGGTCCGCTGTATTTTCCTTAATCCAATATGACTTTGAATTTATGATGTTACCCCCAGTACTTAGATTCTATACATGGAAAATGTATAAATGTGTTATAATTTCCCATGTCTAGAATCTAATTATTAGAGGGTCATTTTATTTTCATATCTCCCCCCCCTGCCCCCAGCCACTTGTCCTCCCTTGTCAATTCATATCTCCCACCCCTGCCCCCAGCCACTTGTCCTCCCTTGTCACCCCTTTGCTGGTGCTGCCTACCCAATTCACCCAAACTCTTGCCAGGTAGCAACAGTAGTGGCAGCTCCAGGTCAGAGCCAGAGCTGCATTAGCTCTCCAGCTGCTGAGCAGCCCACCCTCCCTCACCATGCTTTTTTCCCTCTGCACAACACGCTCTGTCAGGCTCCCAACCCCTGCACTGCATGATCTCCTCTGTGTCCCCTCCATACCATGTGCTGTCCGGACAACCCCCTGTGTGTCCCCTCCCTGCCCCATGCTCAGTTCTCATCTTATACCACAAGGTCTCTTCCCCGTGCTCGGTCCCCCCTGCACCATGCAGACTTCCCCAGGTGAGGGCTGGAGTCAGAAGAGCTGGAGCCACAGCAGTGCTAGCCCTGGCTGGTACTTGAATGCAAGACAGTTTCTTTACCCCCTTGTTGAATGAAGAAAAAAAAACCATTTTGGATACAAGTAAATAGGGTTTTATCTTGATATTCAAAAATTGACTGCAAACTAAGCTGACATTTTCCAAGTGATGCCTTGAGTCTAAAGAGGTTGAGAACCACTGGTCTAGGAGCTTATAGCTATTCGTTGTCAGTGAAAAATAAAGGAAAAAAATGCATGAGGAGGTAAGGAAAACAGAATCAAAAGGCACAGGGAATGAAAGCAAAGGTTTCATAAATCAAAGCAAAAAAGCAAAAGTTTAATAAATCAATCTTTTTTATAGAAAGTTTGCTCCCCCTAAAAGGTTATATTTTATGTATATAAAAAACTCTGTATCCAGACACATTACCAATGCACTGTCCAGTTCCGACACTCCTAATGGCAATATGATGACATTGTCCTCCCCTCCTTCAAAAGTATTGAAAGTCTGTGTCCTTCCTCCAAAATATGGAAGCGTGGAGACCAATGGTTCTCAACCTTTTTAGTCTTGGGGTACCCTTTGGAAAATGTTTTTTGACTACAGAAAAATAAGAGTGATTTTTCTGTTGCAAAGAACTCACAAAGACCACACATGGCAACATTCGTATTTGAAATCTCTGGGTTTATCTTGTGAATCATGTTTGCACACAGTACAACAGTGTGTGGCAACCTACACTACAAAGGATCTCAAGGCACCCCAGGGAGTTGTGGCACTCTAGTTGAGAATCACTGATGTATGGGGCTTAATTGGACAGTCTACAAGATTGACTTATACTCTGCTCAGATAGTTATAATTCAGTTGTATATAATTTATACAACCTGAAAGCAGCCCTTTAAAAAACTATTTGTGTTTCTATTTCCTTTAAACTTTAAAGTTAACTATTTGTGTTAACTATTTCCGCCCCTGCCAGGCAGACCTGGCTGCCATCTAGAGTCAGTTTCTCACCCCCACCCGCTTCTTAGGCAGCTGAAGCAGTGATAGTGCTCTGGACAGGGAGTAGAGGGGCAGGGCCAACCCTACTCCCTGAAGCAGACAGCCCAGCCCAGGGCTGCAAAGCATCTTGGGATGCTGGGGGACTGTGAGTTAACTTGAACCAGGAAAGGGTCTGGGACATAGGTTCCATAAACCGGCTTGACCCAAATCAGTTAAGTCTGATACTACATTGAACCAGGTTTGTCTCAAACCACTTTTGGCCATTTTGAAAGCGGTTTATGTGCACTGAACTTTTGTTCTGTTACAGGTTTAAACCAGTTTCTGATCATGTAAGCTGATTTGTGCGCAACTTCTGTCTCTAGCCAAAAGGTGATGAGGTTTGCAATGTATGATGGGGGGGGACTTTCCTGCGGCCTGGTCTTATGTTGGCCTCCCACCTGTCACTATGGGGCGTGACTTTGCAATTCCTACAAACAGATGGTAAATTCAAGAGACGGCCCATTACATGCCCCAGTGCTAGGGGCACTATTTGCAGCTCCGTTCCTCCCCTACACCATAGCCCATGCCTCGCAGATGGCATCCGGATTAGTATTGCTCCCTGGTCTGAGACTGGAGCAAACCCAATCCAAAGTTGGACTCCACTCACCCACGCATTCATACTACCTCCCCTCTCACTGGGGCCTCTAGCATACCGCCCATTATTTGGGCACACTCCCTCACCCTTGCTCCTCCTTGAGCAGCCCCCTTTGGGCCATCAGGCTTTGCTACTCACATACTGGTCTTGCCACACAGTCCTTCAGTTCCTGCAAGTTCCCCTACTCTACGTGGGTTAGCCTTGTGCCAAACCCTGGACTAGTTCTGCCCAAGGTCCTCACCGGGAACAACTTCTCATGGGGCTGGCCCTTGCACTTACCTTCAGGCTTACTCCCATTCAGCCCTATTCAGCACACCCCTAGAACTGTCCTTCAGGTGTACTCACACTTCAGCCCTACTCAGCCCCCTCACACGCCCCCTTCAAGCCTATTACTTCAAGCCTCCCAACACTCTACATACTACCCTCTCTGGGGTCTCTAGGATCTGCATCCCTGCTGGGCTCAGGCACCTACACATGGGCATACCTGGCCCCCACTACTCTCCTAGCTGCCTCCAAAAGCCACCCAAAGATCAGGGCTGGGGTTAAGGCACCCCTCCTCACCTTTCATCAGGGAGGTAACTGGCCTGGCATTTTCTGGGGACTCCCACACCACCAGGGGCCCCACCAGGCCACACATCTCCAACAGGGTGTAGTTTTAGGTCATACCCAGGACCAGGAGCCTCTAAACCATCCCCATAAGCTCCTGCCCTTACCTCCAAGGTTGTTCCTACTGTAGCTCAGCTAGGCAATATTTCTGCCTTGCTCACCAGCAATGGGCTGCTCAGTTTATATAGGCAGGCAGTGTTTTAAAATGGCTGCTGCAATCAAGCACCTGCTGGCTGCTTGATTCAACCCTTAAAGGGGCAGTGCCCTGCCACACAATGGTTGCTACTTCCTGCATAAGGCTGGACCTGTCTCCTGCACCCATGAACTTTATGCTTGCAGTTGATAGCTACAGTGTACATCTACACATGCACTTTACTGCGGAGCTGATTAATTAGCTCTACAGTAAAGCATCACTATCTACACATGCACCCTTATTAAGGTGCAGTAAATTAATTAACTCCACCATAGGATAGTACTGTCAGGGACACGTACTATCCTACAGCAGAGTAGTTACACTGAAATTACACTTATAGGCAGTGGCTGGGGCTAGCTACCATTCTGAACCAGAGGAGTAATCATTTCTTTCAGCACCAGAGGCAGAGGTGGAGGTGCAATTAGGCAGAGGTGGAGGAAAGGAAAGGAGAGGGGTGTAACCTGCCCAGCTTTCCTCACTTGAGTGCCAGATGTTACTGCTGTGGTTGCTGTTGCAGCAACATGGGCTTGAGCTATTGCCGCTGGGGAATAGCACAACAGCATGGGCTCCGCAGGGGACATTCCTACTGCCCCATTCCCTCTCCCTCTGCCCCAGGCACAGGCTGCCCCTCCTATGAAAAAAAATCTCCTGGGGGTGATGTCATTCCACCCCCTCTCCTCCCCTCCCCTCTTCTCTCTCCCAGATATACTACTGACCATTGGACTGTGCCTGCCTGGCTCCTATAGACGGATGGAGCAGGACTGCTCCTTCTCTGATAAAGACTGCTGGGGAGAGGGGGTCAAACTGGCACCACTTCTAAGTCAGCACCTGGGGGTGGTGCCCCTTTTGCCCTTCCCCCTGACCCAGTTACATTACTGCTCTAGTGCAGACCATGTTCCCTTAGATCCTACAAGCAATTTTATCTCGTGGCTCAGAGCAACATCCTTCAGTAAGTAGATAAACCTAATTACAGATGTAATGTCTGCCCACTTTAATCACTGAAAGGGTTGAATAAGCCACAGCTCTAAGGCAATGATTGTCAACCAGAGTACCATGGCAGCCTGGGATACCTTGAGACCTTTTCAAGAGTGCTGAAGACTGCCAAACTATGCTGGAATTACTAGGTGTGGAAATGTGATTCACCAGAGAAGCCTAGAGATTTCAAATAGGGATCCACAGTGTTTAAAACATTCTGACCAAAGAAATAATAGAAAATGAGTGTTGGAAGGGACCTTAGGAGGTCATCTAGTCCAACCCCTTGCTCAAAGCAGGACCATCACCAACTAGATCATCTCACCCAAGGCTTTGTCTAGCTGGGCCTTAAAAACCCCCAAGGATGGAGATTCCACCGCCTCTCTAGGTAACCTGTTCCAGTGCTTTACTCCCCTCCCAGTGAGAAAGTTTTTCCTAATATCTAAACTAAACTTCCCTTACTGCAACTTGAAACCATTGATCCTTGTTCAATTATCTGCCACCACTGAGAACACTCTAGCTGCATCCTCTTTGGAACCACCCTGCAGGTAGTTGAAGGCTGCTATTAAAGCCCCCCTCAGTCTTCTCTTCTCCAGACTAAACAAGCCGAGTTCCCTCAGCCTCTCCTCATCAGTAGGGATCTCTAGAATTCATGCTGGAAGTGCTCAGCACAGCACAGTGGCTTCTTTAATCCTGGAGTTTCCCCTGCATGCCCCTCCCTCCCCCCCAATTGGCAGAGGGGCCCCATTGCTCACCACTCACTGCCTGCACCTGATGACCAGGAGGTGAAAACTGCATTTTTAAATATGATGCAATTTTCACCTCCAGGCCATCAGGTGTGGGTGGCAAGCAATGGGGCCCCACTGCCAGTTAATGGTGGGGAATGTGCACAGGTGAAACTCCAAGATTAAAGCCGCTGTTCCATGCACTTCTGGCATGAATTCTGGAGATCCCTACTCATATCTCATGTGCCTCAGCCCCCTAGCCATTTTGTTGCCTTTCTCCAATTTGACCACATATTTTCTGTAGTGGGGGGAGGGGCAGGGAGGGGGAGCAAAACTGGATGCAGTACTCCAGGTGCGGCCTCACCAGTACCAAGTAGAGGGGAATAATAATTTACCCCAGTCTTCTGGCAAAGTTCCTACTAATGCAGCCCAGTATGCTATTAGCCTTTTTTGCAACAAGAGCACACTGTTGCATGGGATTGTTCCTTCCTAAGTGCAGGACTTCGCACTTCTCCTTATTGAACCTCGTGAGATTTCTTTTGGTCCAATCCTCCAATTTATCCATGTCTCCTAGCCCAACCGTCGAGTGTATCTACTATTCCCCCCCACCCCTTTGTGTGTCATATGCTAACTTGCTGAGGGCACAGTCTATGCCATCTTCCAGGTCATTGATGAAAATATTGGACAAAACCATATCCCCAGGACTGACCCCTGGGGCATTCCACTTGATACCGGCTGCCAACTAGACATCAACTCATTGACCATTACCATCTCAGCCTGATGATCCAGCCAGTTTTCTATCCACCTTACAGTCCATTCATCCAACCCACTGGCAATGTATATGGGGTACATACGGGTGCATGTGCACCCTCTGAGAATGGCGGTGCACCCCCTGAGAGAAGCAGTGCCCACACTGCCGGCAGCACCTGTGGGTGCTTGCCACTTACCACCCCCCTCTTGCCACCAACACTGCTGGTGGCGTCTGCAGGCGGTTGCCAATTGCCAATGGCTGGCGCCAACACTGCCAGTAGCATCTGTGGGTGGTCACCAACCACCAGTCAGCCCTCGCCTCCCCTCCCCCTGCCCCTGCCACCACTGTGGCCACCTGCGGGAGCTTCCCGCTCAGCCCGCCTCCGCCACCGGCACCGCTGCGGCTGCCTGCAGGAGCTCCTCACTTGCCGCCACCACACCCTTGCCGCTGCCACCACCACTGCCTACAGGCAGTCACCATGCCCCACCCGCCTCATGATCCAACCCATACTTTCTTAGCTTGCTTGCGAGAATGTTTTGGGACTTTATCAAAAGCCTTGCTAAAAACAAGGTATATCATCCACTGAGGCAGTCATCTCATCATTGAAGGCAACCAGGTTGGTCAGGCATGACTTGCCCCTGGTGAATCCATGCTGATTATTCCTAATCACCTTCTCCTCCAAGTGCTTACAAATGGATTCCTGAAAGACCAGCTCCATGATTTTTTTTCCCCAGAAACTGAGGTGAAGCTGACGAGTCTATAGCTCCCTGGACCCTCCTCCTTCCCTTTCTTAGAGGTGAGCACTATATTTTCCCTTTTCCAATCATCCAGGACCTCTCCTGATTGCCATGAGTTTTCAAAGATGATAACAAGCAACTTTACAGTCACATCAGCCAATTTCCTCAGCACGCCATCTGGGCCCATGAATTTGTACTCATCCAGCTTTCTAAATATCCCGTAAACTGTTCTTTTGCCTCTGTTGGCTGCTCATCTCCTCCAAAGTTTTGAAGCCTGTAAGGGCAGCTCTTTTGAACTGATGATCAAGTACCCACATCTAGACTTGAACTCACAAATAGCGAGTTTTGGTAGTTCAGCACCTTGGACCCTAGCCCACAGAGTAGGCAGCTCCTATTATCCTGAGTCTCTGCTCTCTGGCTGAGTTTTCTCTAACTTGCATTTTTTTGTTTTCTCTCCATATTTCTTTTCTCTCTCTCAGAATTTTCTTATTGTGCATTTTCTCTCTCCATTAGCCATTCACGTTGTATTCAGGCTGATTCAATCATTTACCTCTGTGGTGTTTTTGTAGTGGGTTATCCATTTCTGTCTCCCTCTGCTTTTCTTCGTTCTTCTTTTTAAACGTTCTCAGATCTCTGGGGATGGTCCAAGGGAACAAGAAGCTAAAAGAACTGATTCCCTGCTAAAAGAACTCACTATGGTCAATAAGGGCAGGATCCAGAACCTACTGAAATCAAGAGATTCTCAAATGATATGTGCCAGTTGGCATTAAGATCAAACCATTAGCAAGATACATGGATCTAACCCTTATTTTGGGAACCCCCTTTTGGACAATCAGAATCAGTAATTCTCCCTTAGTGCAGCTTAGTGGTATAGCAACAGTCACAACTATGGAAAAGAATGTTTTGGAGAAAGGACCATGGCATTTCTATCACTTAGAATTAGGTGATACAATTATAAAAGAGGCCTGAAACTGGTTCACACAACAGCTTCTATCACTGCTATCACCTCTGAGGTATTTCTGATGTTTTCTAGTGTAGATAAGGCCTAGCACCAGCATTCCTGGATCAGTCCCTGAAGGGAAAAGTGGCTCTCAGAAGTAAACTGAGAGTTGTAGGAATGAGCCTACTCTGGAGAGTAAAGGGACCATTTGGCTGAGGTGTACATGCACTGTATGTATTACATATATACTCTTTGTTTTAAAAATACATAATTTGGAGGGGGTGGGGGGGAGGGTCATTTAAAAAATGCTTGGAAAGAGAAATTGAAGTGCTGAGTTGACCGGATGTCCTCTAGTGTGTGAGCACTTCCGAACCAGATATGGACTTTGTCTTTCCAACAATCCTGAAAGAAGAGTAAATATCTTGCTCACGTCACAGATGGAGAAATGAGACAGAAAGACATTAAATGACTTGCCAAAGGTCACACACAGTCTGTAACAGAACTGAGAGTGGCCTCTTGAGTCCCCATCCAGTGCTCTGCTTACTCATCCTCCTTTGACTTTTACATGTGTGACTGAATGCAAGGGCATAGAGGAAACATTTGTGAAGCTGTATTCAGAAAGATGGTGTACAGATGAATGTGAGAAGGGTAAAACTGGACAGCCATGTTATGTCCCCATGCCTAAATTTCCTTATAGGGGGATACAGATACTGACCTCCTTTGAAAAGAATGTACCACAAAAGAGCCAGGTATTATTTTATACAGGACTGGGAAGAAGGGTCTGATGGCATGTGTCTGAATTTGTGATTCAAGGGACTCTTGAGTGGAGTGTCAGGTTCTGTACATGAGCAAAGGGGTCCAGTGGCTGTGAGTGTGTGTAGAGGCAGGGTCATCAGTCTGCCCTTGGTCTGCTCAGAGAAGAGTGTACCATGGATAGATGGCTCTGCCTATTGGTTTTCCCATGATGTAGGGCGATCTGTGAGCCACAAGGCCTCCATCCTCCCCTACTGACTAAACTCCCGCTGCCTGTTATGAAGCCTTATCTTAATGGAGTTAAAGGCTGGTCTCTTTGAAATGGTGAGGGGTTACAAGGAGCAGTGGGAAAACAGGCCGCTTTGATAAACAATGCCACTGATTAGGTAGGGGTGAGTAAGCTGGACTTTGAGAAGATTGAGCAAGATGCAGGGTACAGGGCACAGAAAACAACACAGAACAGCCTGCACAGGGGAGAGAGACTCCACCCCATAGTCCCCATTAGATTACACTTTAACCCACCCAAGCAGGGAGCACGCTCTCAGCACACCGAGGCCTGTGCTTTGTGCATGTGCACACAATCCCTCTTTCCACCAGTCAGAATTTTTTTCAGATCCACTCCAATCACTTTGTGGGCCTGATCAAGTCTACAGAGGCCATCAAGGATGACACCACCTCTAGAGCTCAAGGCAAGGTGCAGGATTTTACACTGCCAGTGGGCTTTTTAGTCTCACCATCATGCCCATTTCTGATATGGTACTAGACCATGAAATATTGTGAGGCTACTTCAACCAATTCTTTCCTCTCCCTCACCAAAGTCCATCATTGTTTCCTTTTTTACCAGCAGGATATTTACTTCTGAATGTATTTGTATCAGTGATTCTCAACCTAGTTGAAAAGGCACATGGATAGCTGTCATGAGATCCTTTGAAGAGTGCTACAGAAGCGTAAGGCGATGAGTCAGATGTGAGAAGCTAAGCAGATAAGTGCAGGCTCACGTTTGTCCCTGCCTGGCCGGTCCTCCACAACCCCCTTCCTGGCCCCTCTGCAAGGAAATGAGCACTGTAATATATTAATCTATTTTTGAAATTGGGTGCTACTCATTTCACAAAAGTTATGAAGGGATGCCTCTAGTCCAAAAAGGTTATGAGCCTCTCATTTAACCCACTATTTAATAATAGCACTAATAAGCTAGGCTGGTGATCCAGGCTGACCTAGACAGCCTGAGGATAGGCTGGTGATCCAGGTCGACCTAGACAGACTCAGATAATGGGCAGATGAAAACTTGATGGCGCTCAACACTACTTCAGTGGCCCTATGATGAGAGGCTGAGAGCCATGGGACTCTTCAGCCTGGAAAAGCAAAGGCTCGGGTGGACCTGGTGGCTGCCTATAAGTATATAAGGGGTGTGCATCAGGATCTGGGGGAACCCCAAGGGACAACAAGGTCAAAGGGTCACAAACTCCTCCAAGACCATTTCAGGGTGGACATAAGGAAAAACTTCTTTACTGTCCGAGCCCCCAAGGCATAGAAAAGACTCTCTCCAGAGGTGGTGCAAACACCTACTCTGGACTCTTTTAAGAAACATTTGGACATCTACCTTGCTGGGATCCTTTGACCCTAGCTGATGTCCTGCCCCTGGGGCAGGGGACGGACTCGATGATTTTCTGAGGTCCCTTCCAGCCCTAATGTCTATGAAATCAATATCAAGGCCCTATAGAAACATATACAAACACAAATCCTTAAACTGAAGGATTAAATAATCCTAAATATCTGTTTGTTGTCAGTAGGCCAGGACAGCCTGTTTAAATCACCGACACCACATAACAGAGATGTCTGGTAGGGCTGTGTGAAGCTTCAGTAGCCTATTCAATTCGGAGGAGATTTGGCCCGATTCGGGGACCTAATCTCCAAATCTGAATTGAATCTCCAATTCTGAATTGAATTAAAAGCTCCAAATCGATTCAAAGCATCCGAATCGATTCAGAAAAGCTTTGGAAAAGATTTGGTCGCTTTGGCCATAAACAGGCAGCTGATAAGTCTGTTGGGGTTGGGGGAGGGAGGAGGCAAGGAACGTGAGGGAGGGAGGGATTGGGGCTGGCGCTTGGACAAGCTGCCCAGCTGAGGCAGGGGGGGGCGGGATGTGGGCATGGCAGCGCTCCGAGGGGGGGGGCTGCCCCGCCGGCCC
>NW_005841837.1:6711519-6726342 GCF_000455745.1 Alligator sinensis
GGGCAAAGCCCCCACTCCCCCACAACCCCAACAGACTTACAAGCTGGAGGCAGCTGTGTCAGCTGCCTGTTTAGTCTATGGTCAAATCTCCGAAGCAGCGCTGAATCTTTTGGATCTGATTCAGCCAAATCGAATCACAGTCCTCTGAATCAGTCAAATCCAAATCCGAGGCAAATACTTGTTGCTTCGCACAGGCCTAATGTCTGGCTGAATTTGCTTAAGAAAGAATTTGCACTTTGTTTTCATTGTCTTTTACCAATAAGACTGTGTACACTTTAGCCGCATATATGGTTGGTGTAATAATTAAATTAACCTCTGCTGTCAGAAACTGGTACTTGCAATATGTTGTGTTTGCTATAGCCAACCTCCATAGATCAAAACTCATGATCCCTTAGAGCTTGAATAATCATGACAGTAACTCCCAAAGTCATGAGATTTAAGGGGAAGAAAATAATCATATTTTTTCAGTGTCCCCCCCCTTCTATGTGTGATAATGAACGTGCACATGATCGTTTGGGATGGAAATGTCAACATTAAACATACACATGAATACATACGGCTGCTTGAACAGAGATCACTTGCCATCTGTTTGCTCTGAAGAAAAGGAAGCTGCTGCACATTTCATATTATTATCTTCTCTTCTTGCCTCTCTCCCTGTCTGCTTTTTGTACCTTCCCTCCATATTCTCCTCTTCTACCAGGCCTATAAAGTGTGACTGGAAAGTGGATAACAAGCATTCAAGAAATATAAAGCGAACTTCCTATTATTTTTCAATAATGGTTTATGTGAGCTGCAATGAGCTTTATATGCAATACTGCTCACAGCATCAGCCACCTTGTTAACAACTAGAAAAACACTGACCCATGCGCAGCCTTCAATAATCTACAGTGCAGCAGTTATGCTGAGAACTCTTAAACCTTATTTTAAAACATAATCAATTTTAGACACAGTCAATACATTTAAACAACTTTAAACTCATTTAACTGCATGAATTCTGTCAGCTACACAAATATATAAAATTATCAATAGTTACAATAAATGCAGCTTCTTTTGAAGCAAAGTGTGATAATTAATTGTACTATTAATTGTATTCTAATATTGTTCCCCTGGCTCACCCCATCACTTGTCTTGTGTCTGCAACATCCCCCACCTTCACCCCAACTGCTGTCTGCTGCCAGAACACTTATTTCTTCTGCTAGCATCCTAGGCAAAAGGGAAGTTCCAGGGCTGGGGTGGGGGTTGCAGCTAGACCTGGGGACCTACTGATACCCCAAACCCAGAAATTATTGGCATCATCTCAAGATTTCTTCCTGCAGGCACCAAAACCTGGTGATTTGCCATCTATTTGCGAGACTGCAGTTTCTTCTTGGCTGCTAAGAGGAGATGACCCTCCCTTTGCACTGCCCTAGGGCATGGAGCTGCCACCTAGCTGCTCCCTCTCCAATGGAATCCCCTCAATATCCACCTGCCTTCCCTATCCTCCACTATATCCTTAACCTTCCTCAGCTCCCCGTGCCCTAATCTCTTCATGTCTAACCTCTTCTTACAAACTGCCAGTGATGAAGATTTCACAGCCTCCCTTAGGTAGACTGCTCCAGTGATTAATTAACCTTCCATCATGGTATCATAAAAAAGTTAAGAAACCATAAAATGACCAGAGTTACAGTAAAGAGCCTAGGAGTTGGCAACACTGTACCAGGGATGCTCACCCCCCCTCCAGCCCACAGGCCAAATCCAGCCCATGGAGCCATGACATCCAGCCCGCAGGACTCCCCATAAATCAAGAAATGACCAAGCACACCCATTCCAAATGAGGGCCAGGCTGGCCCTGTCCCATACCCTCCTCCCACTTCCTTCTCCCCCAGAGCTGGATTAGGGCTGGCTGGGCCATTGCTGTGTGGCCAGATCAAGGACAGACTGCACCCCACCCCTTGCACAGCTGGATTGGGGCCAGGCTAGCCCCTCCCTTATGCAGCAGGATCAGGCCTGGGTCCTGCCTGCCCCATATGCCTGATTGGGCCAATCAGCTGGATTCACCAGCCGGATTTGACCCAAGGATGGACCTGTCACTGCCTGTCAGGACCATGGGGCAAAAGGGTTGGGCACCACTGCTCTGTGTTTATTCACTGAAGTTAATAAGGCATACAAATTCCATGGCTACAAACAGATTTTTTAGTAGTTTAGTTTAGTTAGTGGTATCTTACCATACAGTTAGAAGGATACAACCCCCAAGAAGTAAATACAGTGATACTAGCATAAAAGTATCTCATACTTCCATATTTTATTTCTTTTAAGGGAATAACCTATACTACTAGAAACTAGGGCTGAGCGAAGCTTTGGTCCCTGATTCAATTCGGCGGAGATTCGGCCTGATTCAGTGACTGAATCTCCAAATCCAGATCGAATCAGGAGACCCTGTAATCTCTCTGAATCAAATCGGAACCCTCCAAAACAATTCAGAAAGATTCAGAAAGATTCGGAGATTCGGACATAGACACAGCTTTACATGTTTTTTCTACATACCTCTAGGTAGTAGGGGCTCATGAATGCTGCGATGCTGGGGCGGATGGGGGGGCCCATAGGGTCCCTCTGCAGCCAATTGCCGAGCCAGGGGGACATGGGACGCCCCCTGCGTGCTCCCCAGCAGACCTGGAAGTGGACCGGAAGTACTTCTGGTCCACTTCTGGGTTTGCCACCAAGCACCTGGGGGGGGCCCCCCATGCTCCTGTGGGACGCTCCACCTGTCCCAGCATTGCAGCATTCATGAGCCACGCCTGGTACCTTGAGGTATGTAGAAGAAATGTTTCAAGCTGCGTCTACGGCCAAATCACTGATTCTCCAAATCAGCATCAAATCCCCAGATTCGATCAACGAATTGAATCACTGTCCCCGATGTGGGCCAAATCCGAATCTGAATCAAATACAGCCTGTTTTGCACACCCCTACTAGAAACTCATTTATAGTGGCATAATTGCATCAGTGCTAGGGGTTGGGATTATCCCTGTAAAAGCAATATAGCTTTGCATGCAGGTAAGGCCTACAAGTTAATTCAAAGTGCTCTGTGTGTATCATGTAGAACCCTGGAACAGGGCATTTTCATGACACTTTTTTTAATCTGCATTTTTTTACTTGAGAAACCTTTTGCCCTTTTGAGATCTTAAGGAAACATTGTTCATATACTTTATAAAGACACAAACGTCCTTCACTGTCTCCTCTGCTGTGATGATTCTGGACTCTCCTTCTTTTGGTACGTTCAGTGTCCTAGTTCTCACTAGGTTTTTGATTTCTGTCCCCAATTCACTATGTTTTTAATTCCTATTTTTGTCACAGATTTGATATAAGCCTATTCTAGACAATGCACTCCATTAAGGAAATCTGGAAAAGGGTAGCATCAGTGTGAAGTTCTAGACCAATGGTTTTCAAACTTTTTTGACCTTTTTATCTACAAAATACTGCTGCTCATACCCCATACACCTGGCGCAAGTCTCCATGTTAATTCGTTAGGAAGAATGTCAGCACCAACATCCATGTGTGGCAAAATGCCATTTACTTACTGTGTGTTGATTTATTAGACGCTCCACCACTATTATGAGAATTTAGGCATATACCCAATGACAAACCACCATGTACCGCTGATCAGGGTTCAAATTACACTTTGACTCTTGGGGGTCTGCAAAAAAAATTGGGCTGCCCATCATGATGCCGTAATAAAATTGGAGGTGATGATTTTCAATCTTACAGGGGGGAATCTTATCTCTTATGGGGGGGGCTCAGCCCCCTCCCCCATTATTCAAACCCTGCCCCTGGGGATACAGGTACCCCAGTTTGAAAACCACTGTTGTAGAGCATAAAACTGTTCTTATGCCATTAACAACACAGTATTTTCTGATGGTTGTTGTACCATCTTAAATAGGACTGTTTGCATCATGGCTCCGGAATTTTAATATAGTTGAGACTTACACTATGTCTACACTAGGGGTGGGCAAAATGGCAGATCTGGCTGGTGGCCAGACTCAATTTCCCAGCAGCCCCTGCCCATGTCACTGCGGCCAGTTTCCATGGAGACTCCGTGAGTTGTAGGGCCATGACAGCGTGAGGCCAGGGTTTCCATGGAGACCAGGCCAAGCAGTGCTAGCAGGGTTTGCAGTTGGGCAGGGAGCTGCTCCGGGGCTTAAATTTTGCAGTGGAAACATCATGGTCCAGACCCGGGGCAGAGCTGCAATCTGCTGCCTGCATGCACTGCTGGGGCAGAGCCACGATACACTGCTTGCATGCCCCTGCCCAGTGGCTCCTCGGCCAGCTATGTACCCTGGTGGCACTCCTGGGGCCAGTCTCTATGGAAACCCTGAGCTCGCTGTGCTGCTGCTCCTGGGGTCTCCATGGAAACCTGCTGCAGCAATGTGAGCAGGGGCTTCTGGAAAATGGAGTCTGCTGTAGGTCTGATCTAGCCCGTGGGCCAGACTTTGCCCTCCCCTGGTCTACACTGTCTCCATAGTGCTGTCTGGCATGCCAGAGATGGAGGTCTCAAGAGCATCAGCAGAGAGAACAGGGGTCCTCAGAGCACCATTACCACCTTGTTTACAGATTTGGAGCAGGTAGGAGGGGCCTGGTTTTTATAGCAATCTCAAGAGTCATGCAGAACCAGTAGATCAGAACCAGACCATGCAGAACCAGTAGACATGCCCCTGAAGTAATATTAGATGGGATGCTTGCTCACCAGCCTAAAGCTTGCCTAGAAAGCTACTCTTCCATACTGAAAAGAGAATTCAGTCTCCATGTCCATTCACTTTCAGGATAGTATTGGGGTTATTTTATCCTGGCTGTTCAAAAACCCTGTCAGAACCTATAATTTCTGTAGTGCTGGCTTTTAACCCAGAAGTGTTCAAGAGGTGTTTGACATCAAATTCCCCAGAATTCAAATTCCCAGAGAAAATCATCACTTAAGTCTTTAAAAATGCTTGTTGTACTACCCTTCAAGCTTTTTATGTATCCTCTCCAAAGTTGGTGCCCCACCTGTCAGCTCCGCTTAAGGGACCTGATCATATCACAGCAGAGAACTGTAAAGATACACCCAAAACAGTCTCTGGGGTCTGGCAGCTTTTCAAAGGACTGGAGAGGCAGGACTCTAACTTGGGCTTTTTCTGTGGCACTTGAACACAGCAGGAAAAATGTGGAAGAAGCACAGTGACATGATGATCTCTGTCCCCATAAGCCCACCAGGTTCTTTGTATAAGACATGTTATAAATACAGAATCAGAATCACTGTCATTAGAGATGGAAAAGACCTAATTCGAACATGGATTTCATCTTCCTGGAAGCACATGATGGACTCCTCAGATAAGAGACATATCAGATAAAATGGATATTATAAGGGAGTTTTATATATACATACAAACCACGATGCTATTCTGCAAAGAGACTTATCAGAAAATGGATTCTGGGGTGCTGAAAGTTGGAAAATGTGGAACAGATGATCAGCCAGGCTGAATCACTATAACCATAGATATTCATGGAGCTACATTAGCTCCCACCAGCTGAGGGTCTGACTCTATGTCCAGTACTTCCTGCAATTATAATTGTCCAACTCCCACCCCATATGTGGACTCTGCTATGCAGAATTAGGGGTGGTGGGCTCAGTGGAAAGATGCTGCCTCACTACAGATGTCCTTCTTCAGTGAGATGAGAAACTCCAGTCCCAACACCAGTTCCATTTGTAGCAGCTGCTGTTCACCTAAAGGTTAAAGGTCTCCCTACATGTGTTGAAAAGAGTGGAGAGATAACATCAGTGGGCTAGTAAACATTGCATCTTTCGGTTAAAAAAGGTCTAATGTCCAAGGCTACTGCATGTGCTATTACTGAGAGCACAATGTCAGCGTAACGAGGTCCCTATACTATACATGTCCAACCCCCCAGCCCTTGGACACCTGGCATATGAAGAGCATAAGAGAACGAAACAGGCTCATTTATTTTACTTGGAGAAACTTAAATCATTGCAGTTTATGTCCATGTGCAGTGGAAGCTACTTGTGGAAAAGTCTGGTTTTTATACAAAAATCTTTTTGAGCAAATGTTATATGCCATAAATGTCTTATTGGAGGATTCAAGTACCATTTAAGTGAATAAATCCTGTGCTGGTGAACCTGAATTGCTCCACATAAGCATTACTTCCTCTTGCACTGCGATGCCTTGAAGGAGCAGTACCGTAGCAACGAATTTGGCACTTGTGGCAAAGCCCTCAACAGCAGCCCACTGTCACCCCATGCACAGATCTGGGGGACACATGCCCCGCCATGCTTGCCCAGGAGTGCACGCAGCAGCAGAAGCCACCTGCCCTCTATACCCCCCCCCCCCCCAAACAAGTTGCTTCCGGCTCTTTCCCATGCCCCACCCTGGCTGGGCAGTGCCTGTTCAATGTTTTACCTCTTTATTCACCTTTGCTTAGGCACCTGGGACAGTCACCCCACTCACCTGCATCTTGCTACAGCCTTGTGAAGGAGTTTGGGATATCTGTTGTAAAGCAGTGGTTCCCAACCTTTTAAACTCAAGGCAACTCTTGTTTGGCTCAAAGCACCCCTCCGAAAATGCCAGCTGTTCCTAGTTTGACTCCAAAAAATACTAAATCAATTTGTATGTTACTAAGAACTCACAAAGACCACAAAACATGAGAACATTTTTAACACCATGAATTTTCTATTTGAAATCTCAGGGTTTATCATTTGAATCATATGGACACACGCAACCGTGCTAACAGTCTGTGGCACCCTCTGGTACTCTTGGAGGGATTTCAAGGCACCCCAGGGTACTATGGCACCCTGGTTCAGGCTCACTGTACTAAAGCACTGTTAGCCAAGATTTGTAACATTAGGACTGTATATAAAGCATATTCACTATGTGTGGCCAGGTACAAAATATACAGGAAAACTGGCTCCTGCTCCCTAAGGGACTGAAGATCACAAAACTAGAGCAGCAGTCAATAGGCATATCTCCATGGAAGGCAGTAGATGTACAGCAATATAAATGATACAAATGAGCTGGGGATGTAGCCCATGGTTTCTTCTTTCATTTTTTTCTTTTCATTCTCCATGCTTATCTTGCTGTGATCCTTTGACCCCAGCTGACTTCCTGCCCCTGGGGCAGGGGGCTGGACTCGATGATCTCCTGAGGTCCCTTCCAGCCTTAATGTCTATGAAATCTATGAAATCCTCTACATTTCAGACCCTCCTTCTGATCTGCCTGTTGGCAGGTCATGGAATTACAATAATAGACACCTATTGAGGATCCAGCCCTAAATCTCAAGCTTATGCCCATATTCACTTTGAACAGGTTCTACCATAGGTCTTATAATCATTCTTAATATGTCTTGGAAGGACAAAGAAAGATATTGAACTGATCTGTAAGAAGAACCTTTTGAGATTAGTTTTGTCATCTGGAATTAAACATATACATTTGCAATCATCTATCTATCTATCTATCTATCTATCTATCTATCTATCTATCGGTCATTGCAAATGTATATGTGCCCTTAGAAGGGGTGAGTGGGGGGAAGGGCAGATAAAACTGATTGGCTGTGCAAGTTACTGTTGAGTAGCCAATCAGTGGGGCTGAACACTGACACCTCCCCAAGCAGGCTGGAAAGGAGGGAGGGAAATAAAGAGGTAAAACATTGATAAGAACTTTATAAAAAGGTTGGGATCTGAGAGATTAGACCTCTTTGGCTGCAACCGCCTCAGGAGTTTGTAGCAAAGAACTACACTGTCTTCAAACAGTGAGTAACTATAATCCAGCGGCTATAAATTCCTGATCTGGGAAGAGTAGAGAGAAGCGTGTGTGTGTGTATGTGTGTGTGTGTGCGCGCACGCACGTGTGCAAAGAGTTTCAGAGGGCGAGAGACATCTTTACAGCATAAAAGCATTGAGTTTGTTTTTGCAGGATCAGTTTTTAAGACTATGTTGTCACCCTCTGAAACTAGCTATAAGCACTTGCATTTTTTCTGAGCCATTTTTTTTTGAGTGATCTTACTCTTTCATCTGCTTCAATAAATGCAAACAATCTCCTCTGGGGATATGCTAACAACACTTAAGTTTCTGGCTCCATTTAGTAACTCAGAGCAGCTGGAGGAAGTGAATGTAAACACACAGCCTTCATCCTTAGTCTGTGAGACTGGTTCAATAGTCTGTGGCCACGTCGCTTTCTGCTGTTTTGTTTTTTAGTTAGATCAGTGGTTTTGAATCTTGCATTTGTTGCTTAATTTTGTCTGAGCTATTATAAAATAGAGCTGGTTTGGCTGGTTCTCAGGTTGGGGGAACAGTTCCTCCACTGGGACCCAGCCCCTTTCCCAATCCCCAGAACGCTTTGAAAACTAAGGATGAGAGAACTGTCATCTTTGGGAAATTGCTTAAAGCTACAGAACACAAACTATGCTCATTGGCAGCCATTGATACCTTTCAGCATGCCCATAGATGCACTCTTGACTGCCAAAGCACACCCAGAGCATCCCTGTTGTCATCCCAAAGACATGAGCTCTCCAACCGACCTGTCAGGATTCTCCATCCCCTCCAGTGAGAAGTGCCAAGGCCCAAGTAGAGTGAAGCTCTTACACTAGCACTACTCCCACCCACTAGAAAAGGTCATTGTCCCCCCTCACCTCCTGCCACCTCCGAGAGGCAGGCACCTTTCTCAGCACCTGCAGACAACTGTTTTGCACCAACCTGGGTACGTCTACATGAGATGCTACATTGCCATAGTGACAAGCTATGGCATAGTGTCAGCAGGCACAAATTGTGACACTGATGCTACTGTATGGTAGGGTCAGAAATGACTCATGTGCTGCCGGGACTGCACAGTGACAGCACTTGCTGCTCAGTCATTTAATACTTGCTAAGAAAAGCACTAAATGACTGTGCAGTAACAACTGTGCAGTCAGGGACACGTGTAGGCACACCCCCTGACTCTTAGGTTGGGGGACCAGTTCCCCCACTGTGACCCAGTTCCTTTCCAGTCCCCAGAACAACCCAATTTTCTTGTAGGTAGGAACATTGCTACCACAGCACTGACAAGCATGGTATGGAGGAGGGTGTAGTGTTCATTCCCCTGGCGCCTGTAACAGTGCTGCCTAGCATAGGACAGCAATGGGGGTCCAGGCCTCACACCCTCTACCCCACTTTAGGGAGGTTAGCCCAGCTAGACCTGGTTCCAGGTCCTTTGGCAAAGGACAAAGGAAAAGGTCCTTGTTCTCTCTCCCCTAGAGGCCACACAGGTATTTAGCAGCACATTATGAAAATTCAACCTCAGAAGTTGCCCTTAGAAATGCCATGGTGCACACAGGCTCATGGCTTGCATGTATGTAGGAGACCCAACAATATTTGCTGTGCTAATCAAAGGCACCTGCTTCTTTTCCTTAGCCAGCAGCAGTCTGAACACATAGTCCCTGTCTCCCTTATCCCCTGTCCCCCTCATGTTTTTCTAACTGGAGGCATTTTGCTAGATTCCAGCCCTCACTCCTCAGATATTCCTGAAATGGAAACTTTCCCCCTTCCCTTCCCTACTTGCTGTCAAAAGGGACCCTAGAGGCATGCGGGGGGGGGAGCCACCCACTAATGTAGCTTTGGCAGTTTTAGTCTCGTGCATATGAAGCAGAGACAGGTTTACCTTGCCCAAGCCTAAAGCCTTGGCCTGCCTGAAAAAGCTGCTTTGCACTACAAAGGCTTTATTATCTCTGGCAGTTATTTTATTTTCAAATACATTCAATTTTCACTATATGGACTGTGAACTGTCCAGCTCCCGTCTATGTACCAACCTCATTTGAGACATTAAAATGAATGCTCTGGCTTTCTCACCCACAGTACCAGAAAGGTCTGATTGCAGCACAGGGGAACGAAAAGGGGCCTCATGTAGCTTTAAGCGCAGTACCTCCTCCTATAGCATAGTCATGAATGATGATTTTTTTTCCATGTACACAGACAGTATCTCCTTGTTTCCCCAACAGCTGCCTCTCTTTTCTTCACCACTCTCCTTGGTGTGTGTGGGAAGCAGGCTGTGAGTTACTTTTTCTCTACCTCAGTCTCTTTTCTTTCACACATTTTCAGTTGTACAGCACTTGGCCTCGTGTTTTATACAAATACTTATCCTATGGGTGTTTTTTACTTTTTTCCTTTGACCCATTTTCGCTTTCTTATTTACCCTGCAGGAAGAGGATGTTCTCCAGTCTTATTTGGAAGGGACACTTTTCCTTAAGTCAAGCGAATAGCATAAAAAGTATTTTTTAGATCAGTTTTCATCTCCCAAGTGCAGGTGACTGATGGGTGTATAAAGTGCAAGACACTGTGCATGATTCATTGAGGTTGTATGTAGGTGACAGGACTCCAGGAAAACTCTGATTCTTTAGCTCAGCCTTAGCAGATGGACAGACAGATCCCATTCCACCTATTAGACATAAGAGACTTAGGTGCCTACATGTAATCCTATTCCACCCTGTAAGAGTCACTGAAGAACTGTTCATCAAAAGATGGCCAGTCCTCTTCCTCACAGCTTTGTTGTGACTTAATCATAAGACTAAGATAACAGCATTTTACTAAATTCAGGGACTCAAGCCTGGTGGAATAGGATTACACTTAGGCACCTAACAAGTGGAATAGGATCTAGCCCACTGCCTTTTAGCTGGCAGGGAGGTGGGGAATCTCTGGTGTTGGCCTAAATGGCAGACAGTATTCACATATTACACACAAAAAGTGGACTTCTTTTATTCTTTTCAGTGTATAAAATATTAAATTGATTTATCCCAGTGCCCCCAGTAGAAAGGAAGTTTTTTTGCTCCTATTTGTATGGATTTTTTTAGCATTGCAATAAGGAAACCAGCTAAAGTGTGTTTTTTAATGGAGCTCAATGATTAAATGAGGCCTGTATATAAAAAAGGTATGTGTACTCTGTGGCATGTAAACAGAATATGTCACAAAATTACTTAAGTACTATATGGGTTTGAGCCTGATCATATACAAGTGTAAATTAGGGGTAAAGGTGGTCAAGTTACTGGAGTTACTCCAGTGCTCTGAGATCAGAAACAGGCCCTCTTGATCAGTTTGTTCCAACCCATATTTTAAAAGGGACTTAAACCCCAAATCTATTTCTATAATGTGACTTGGGCTTATTCATGTCACCTGCCTCCAGTTTTAAGCACTGTCTTATGTATGCATAACAGAAAAACATATGCACACAAACCCGACAGGTTGGGGACCAACTGGCTAAGAAGCAGCTCTGCAGAAAAGGACCTGGGAGTTACAGTGGACAATAAGCTGAATATGAGCCAGCAGTGTGCCCTTGTTGCCAAGAAGGCTAACAAGATACTTGGTTGCATTAGTAGGATTTGCCAGCAGATCGAGAGAAGAAATTATTCCCCTCTATTCTGCACTGGTGAAGCCACATCTGGAGTACTGTGTCCAGTTTTGGGCTCCCCCACTACAGAAAGGATGTGGACAAATTGGAGAGAGTTCAGCAGAGGGCAACAAAAAATGGTTAGGGAGGCTGGGACACATGGCTTCTGAGGAACTGGGGTTATTTAGTCTGCAGAAAAGAAGACTGGGGGAGGATTTGATACCAGACTTTTAACTCCCTGAAGGAAGGTTCCAAAGAGGATGGAGCTAGACTGCTCTCAGTGGTGGCAGATGACAGAAGTCTCAAGTTGCAGCAAGGGAGGTTTAGGTTAGATATTAGGAAAAACTCTCACTAGGAGGATAGTGAAGCACTGGAACAGATTACCTAGAGAGATGATGAAATCTCCATCACTGGAAGTTTTTAAGGCCCAGCTCAACAAGGCTTTGCCTGGGCTGGTCCTGCTTTGAGCAGGGGATTGGACTAGATGACCTCCTGAGGTCCCTTCCAGCCCTCATTTTCTATGATTCTATAAAAACCTATGTCTGTGAATGGTGACTTGTATAAATATATATGCAGGAGCCAGCACTGAAGAACCACGCTCCCAAGGAAAGGAGCAGATAAAGCTGCATGTCCTTGGCAAGGGACCAGTTTTTGAACATTGAACCCTACTTTTTGATATAAAAACAGCAAGGGAAAAGACTGTCATGAAAACTCCTACTCTTATGGGATTCCTTCCCTTCTGCTGTCTAGAACCTAGATGTTTGAGTGTGATTAGCTGTTTTAGTATACCTGGGAAATAAAATAATATCTGAAGCCTGATACAGACTGCTTGGAAGGTTAGAAGTAGCCAAGTGCTTTAGTACTTGGCAAGGGGAAGAAGCAAAGAGAAAACTGTCTGAAATGCAGTCTGACAGCAATGTTGAAATCTTTCCCCCTGTGCCTTCTTCTATTCCCCATGCTTTTGCACTTTGGTCCACACACTGTTGAAATATTAACAGAATGTAATGTTTGTACTGATGTCTGTGAAGATATTTCCCTGTCATGCTTCACTGTGCTCACCAGAGAAAAGCTGAAATTGCAACACTGCAATATTGACTTTTCGTATCCATGTTTCTCTGGGTCCCACTGCTTGTCTGCCAGTGCCTCAGCTATACAAACAACCCAGTTTGCTTAAAGTAGAGCCTGAAAACCATTGTGTTCATCTACAGTTCTGCTATTAATATTGGGGTATTGCTTTGTATTTTTCCTTCCCTTGTGTTCCCAACGTTTGAAGTTTAATTACACTTTGTGAACAATTATGACAAACAGAAAAACAATGACCATGAGCCAAGCTGTTGGCCAGTGCAGATCAGCATCACTCCACTGAAGTCACTTGAACTAGGACAGTTTATACCAGTTGAGGATTTGCTGCCTTGCTTGAAACCACTGGCCCTTTCACTGCTCACCAGAGCAGAGATAACATGAAAATTATTAACATAGCTTCTTGCAATAGTTTTATAGTTATTATTTGCATTAGGATAGCATGCAGAGACCCCAGCTGAGATCATTGCCCTTTCTGTTACGTACTGCACAAGTGCCTAGTGAAAGACCTTCCTTGCCCTGAAGAGGGCATAGTCTAAACAAACAATACAGACAAATGGTGTGATGGGAAGAAGAGGCCCAGCAAATGAAGTGACTGGCCTAAGATCAGGGCCATAACTCAGGTCTCCAGAGTCCCAGTAAGTGGCCTAACTGGCTGCCTCTTCAACAGGTCTCTAACATTTCTGTTAATAAACTATTTGGAGACTATTCTTCATGAGGCAACCACAGCCAAGCAGCAGTGTAACTAAAGCAGAATGAGCAGGGCAGCAGTCCCTGGTGCCAGTTTACGGGGTGGAGGGGGAAATAGCAGCTGCCATTGCACAATTGTGCCAATGGCATGGGGGAGCCAGAAGTCACTGCTGCCTCCATGTATCACAACTGCCCTGGGCACTTAGCTGACTTGGTATGCCCTGTTAGCTGAGTGACTGCCACTTGGGGGCCAAGTCTGCCACCCTTACTCTGACAAAGCAGTGCCTTACTGCAAGCTAAATACACTGGATATGCAATACATTTACAACAACACAACCTCCCATGGACACAACGCATACAGCCCTGAACTGGTGTGACTTACTAGAATCTAGTACCTGATCATGTGTCTGCTCCAGATCATGGTTTAATCTATAGAGGGGTACAAATCTGGTGTAAATTGTGCCAGCTTTAACAACTCATACATCTTGGCCCATGCTAATACACTTGTCAATGTACATAATGTTGTGCCATAGAACAGCTATCAGATTGCTGGAGTTCTTCTCTGGCATTTTGTCCTGTGTCTTACAGTTTATCAAAGGGATGTCCCAGTGCCCTATACCCCCTGCTAATGCAGAAAATGGAGTGCTATATAAGCACAAACCTGCTTTCATGCCAGTATCTCTTATTGATAAAGAACGGGAATAAATGACCAGAACATGGAGCATGGAGTCAAAATGGTCTCTGTGCAAAAAGTTATCCAGGAAGTCATTGGTGGAGAGTCACTTTACTTAGAGCATCACAGACCCTCTGTTTCATTCTCACAGGGAAGGAGCAACTACCCAGGAAGGTATAATGATATTCATTTAAGAAAACCATAACAGATGAAATATCTCATTAAGGGTGCTTGTCCACATTACACCTCTCCTGTTACCACGTTACACTTTTCCTGTGTCCACATGACAAAAATTGCCATTAAGCTAGCTAAATAGCATCTGTGTATCCACATACATTGTCAGCCGATTTTATCATTTTAGATTTTTTTTTACCGTGGTAATTTAAAACACCTCCAACATGTTTTATTTTTAGCTCCCGTATTTCTTCCATAAGAGTATTTTTTATCATTTTAAAATTTCAACGTGGATCTGATTTACTCCCGAAAACATGATTTTCCCTGCTTTGCAACTATTACACCACCACGTACCACTTGGTTTCACTCAGTAATCCATGGAATCTCGATTGTAATACTTCAACAAGACCCCAGGGGCTAATCTTGCAAATTTTTACTGGTGATTTAGTTCAAGGTTCAGATGAATGAAAAACACTTTTTTTGGATTCCAAAAAAAATGTTCCCTGTGTTCACATGTACTTCGTGGCAAAGATCAAATTATTATGGGTCAGTTCAAGACTCAGGCTAATTAAAATTACTTTTTGTTGCACTGGGTTTTTGGTTGGGCAGGGCTGGGGTGGCAGGTCAGGAGTGAGGGGGACTAGCAGGGATGGGAGGGTAGGGGTAACCCGGGTGGTGAATGTAACTCGAGTGGTACTCAGGTGAGGTACCCCCTCTCCAATTGAAGGGATTTAGCAGGTGTTAGTGCACTATGGGAAGGGTAACCACTTATGGGGGAGCAGCTCTCCTCCTATCCCCTATAGAGCCAATACCAATTGGAACTTAACCAAATACAGGTTT
>NW_005841837.1:6726407-6730263 GCF_000455745.1 Alligator sinensis
GGAAGGGACCCTGGAGATAATGGTACCCCCCGCTCCAGGCACCCGGGAGGGGGGGGAACCAGGGGAGCAGAGGGGAGTCAAAGGGATTTTAGGTGAACATACACATATAACAGAGACAAATCCACAACAGACTTGAGGTACAGGGTTCCCAAAATATGAGGCGCAGGGTCCCACAAAATTTGAGTCATAGGCATCCCAGTGGGGTAGGGTAAAAGAGGTGAGTGGAACCCACTCCCCAGTGGGTATTCCCTTTTGCAAGTAACTCAAACCTCTGGTGCCCTGGTCAGGAATTGACTCCAGGTCTCCCATGTAGCAAGCAAAAGCTGTACCACTGAGTTACCAATGCCTGGGCTGGCTCCAGCTCTAGGCTCTAGTGCCTCTGGGATCCTCCATGTGCCGTCTGCACACCAAGCTGCCCAGCTTCATGCCAGAGGGGAGTCAGAAAGAGCCCAAGCTGCTGCCTGCAGGTCGGGGCTTTGATCCCTCTGGGACCCACTGCACAACGATCCTGGGAGGGTAGGGGGCTGTGGATCAGGAGTGGAGGGCCCTGGCAGTGTATGCTGAGCATCGTGTTAAACTGTTATATGTGCCCATTGCACCCAGCTCTGGGGTATATCTCAGCCCTCCCCATACACTGTCATATGCAACTGTTACACCCCAGAGCTAGGCGCATATCTGCCATTCCCATGCACTGTTATATGTGGCTATTATACCCCAGAGCTAGGGCTACCCCATGCCATGCCGCCGTGGCACTGGGGGACTCTCTTGGACATCCCTGACCACATGGGCTGGACCAGGAAAAATTTCTAGCTGTAATCCCAGCCCCAAAACCAGCCCAGTTTCAGGAAAACCAGAAAACTAGAAAAACCAGAGAGGCATGACATGGGGTGGCCCATGAAACATTTCCACCTCTAATCCCAGCCCAAAAGAAATTCCTTATTTGAGCCTGTATACTTAGTACAGTGGGCATAGGGTGACACATAGTACAGTGTCAGTTGGCAGCCTGGCATGCGCAAACCATGCTTTGGGCTGGGCAAGACTCTGGCCAGAGATATCCAGGAGAGTCCCCTGGTGCCAAAGAGGCATGGTGTCAGATGGCCCAGAAAGGATTTCAGTCTTTACTCTCAGCCCAAAAGCTAGTTCCTTATTTGAGTAAAATAAATACAATAAAATTGCTCAATCAAAAAGAGCGTGGTCACTGACTTGTCATGCTTTGGGGTTCCTCTCACTTCCAACCTGCAGCCTCCTGCCCCCCAGCGCTGCCACTGCCCTTCACTCCCAACCTGCAGCCCTTTCTCCCCAGCCCTGCCGGTGCCCTTATCCAGGGCTCCAGCCAAAAAGCAGCTTCATTGGAGCACTGTTAATGCAGACAAAGCAACTCAAAGGGGGTCTGGGTTTTTTGTTGTAGCCGTGTTGGTCTAAGGACATAGGTAGGAAAGGTTCTTAGAGTAGATGTGATTTCATAGATTTCATAGACATTAGGGCTGGAAGGGACCTCGGAAGATCGAGTCCAGCCCCCTGCCCAAGGGACAGGAAGTCAGCTGTGGTCATAGAATCCCAGCAAGATAAGCGTCCAAGTTTCTCTTGAAGGTGTTCAATGTAGGCGCTTGAACCACCTCCAGTGGCAGGCTGTTCCAGACCTTGGGGGCTCGGACAGTGAAGAAATTCTTCCTTATGTCCAGCCTGAAACGGTCTTGATGGAGTTTATAACCATTCAACCTTGTCATCCCTTGGGGCACTCTGGTTACAAACGTTCCCCCAGATCCTGGTGAACACCCCTGATAAACTTATAGGTGGCCATCAGATCACCCCTGAGCCTGCGCTTTTCCAGGCTAAAGAGTCCCATAGCTCTCAGCCTCTCATCATAAGATCTGTTTTCCTGACCTCTGATCATGCGTGTAGCTCTTCTCTGGACTCTCTCAAGCTTTTCCACATCCTTTTTAAATTGTGGAGCCCAAAACTGGATGCAGTACTCCAGCTGCAGCCTCACCAAGGCTGAATACAATGGGAGAATGAAGTCCCGGGATTTACTTGAGAAGCATCTATGGATGCAAGCCAGCATTTTGCTCACTTTACTAGCTGCAGCATCACATTGATGACACATTTCATCTTGTGGTCAATCATGACCCCAAGTCTCTTTCATCCGTCGTGCTAGCCAGCATAGCACTGCCGAGCCTATAAGGATGCTGCAGCTTTTTCCTCCCAAGGTGGAGAACCTTGCATTTTTCGATGTTAAACACCATCAGGTTAAACACCGCTCATGTCTGCCAGGGTGACCCTAGCTCTAGGGTGTAACAGCCACGTATAACAGTGCATGGGGAGGACAGAGATGTGCCTAGCTCCATATAACAGCATATGGGGAAGGCTGTGATACAGCCCAGGGCTGGGTGCAATGGCCCATATAACAGTTTAGCACAGCCCACACCATACACTGTTATATGTGGCCATTACAACCCAGAGCTGGGTGCATCACAGGACCCAAGCCTCTCCAAGAGTGCGTGACTCTCCTCTCCCTGCAGTAGCCTGGGTGTTGTGGCACGAATGCATAGGGGGCTGGTGGTTGGTGCGGGCAGCACCCCCTGTCCCCCCCAGCCCTGCCTGTGTCCTTCACTCCAAACCTGAAGCCCCCTTGCCCCCCAGCCCCACTAGTGCCTCTCATTCCTAGCTAATCTGCAGCCTCCCCAGCCCAGCTGGTACCCTCACTCCTGACCTGCAGCCCCGTCCTTCCAGCCCCCTCCCCCACAAAACCCTGCCGGTGCACCTCACTCCCTAACTGCAGCCCCCTGCACCCCCAGCCCAGCTGGTGCCCTCACTCCTGACCTGCAGCACCCTGCACTCCCAGAAGGAGGCAGCAGTATGACTATCAGGCAGAGCAAAGGCAAGCAGAGGGTGATCAAACGAGGACAGGGACATGCTGCTGGGGACAAAAATAGGCTTAGAAGGACAGGAATACCAGAGAAGAGGGGCAAGCTTGGGGAGTAGAGGACAGGAGGGGGAACAAGTATTGAAGGGATCTGGTTGTAGGCTGGGGATATGAGTGCAGGCGATGATGATCTGCCAATGCAGCAGTTAAAAGATTGACATACAAATAGACTAAGTGATAAGAAGATTCCTCTCATTGAGCCTGGGCTGTTTCTTTCTTCACCTCAACTCACACTATGCTCCTGCTGTGTGGGGGTGGGGGTGTTAGCTCATGCTGGCCACTGTGTGGTGATGGGGGGGTGGGAGCTGAAGTAGGCTGATCATGGCCCTCCAACCCCACTTTGGGGGAAGCTGTCCTGGGCACAGGGATCCCTGGTAGCCAAGGAATCTTAATCAACCTCGATAACAACCCCAGGCCACCCCCATGCTCGTTCTCAGCTTTGGAAAAAATCCTGCTTTTTGACGTGAGGATACAAACAACAGACAGGATTCTTTCTGTTTTACATAAAAATTCCTGTAGTAATGTTTCCGTTCAAGCTTTAGCTTGGGTAGCCTGGGTACATGATATCCAGATGCCAACACACAGGGAGGCAGTGGGGGGAGTCAGCCAGACCCTTTGTGTACCCTTGTGTAGTCCTAAGTGTACCTCACACGCAGCGCCTGGTGCAACAAGCATGCAGAAAAAGCGGGGGGGCAGAACTGCTTTGGGACCAGGCTTGGGTAGGAGGGCAGCCCCTTCGGGAGGCCTGCGGTACAGCCCCAGATGCCAGTATAGACTTGTGAGGGGAAGGCAGGAAGGCTCACTCTTGTGGACCTTTACATGAAAAGATTTCCCTCCCCAACCAGCAGCACCCCGTGCAACAAGCAACAAGCACCCAGAAAAAAGCAGGAGGCTTTGCAGGGGAGGTGGGCAGCACTGCCTCAAACCCCCCCC
>NW_005841837.1:6730276-6732635 GCF_000455745.1 Alligator sinensis
CCCCCCAAAATGCGTCTCTCTCAAGCAAAACCACCAACAATTCCCCCGCAAAAAGCAACCTGGCACGACCCAAGAAAATGAACCAACCAAAATATCAAAACTTTTCCTAAAACGCCACCTGGCAGTAAAGTAGTACTGAAAGGGCAGGAGGGTAAAATTGTTCTGACATGCCCCCTAGCGCATTTTACTAGTTATAGCATAATAAACCATTGTGTGGTAAATCATGTCCATGTTACTTATTTAGCTGTCTTAAACTAAGAAAGAAAAATTAAACCAGAAACATTTTTAGCAACTAACCGAGGACATGTACAAGGGCCCTAGGAGACAAGTCAGATCTCTTAAGGTGGATGTTTAACATTGATACATCTCAGTCACAGCCCAATAGTAAGAGAGGAATGGATTATGATCCATGTTTGTGATCCAAGATCATATACAGGGTAGGCACTTTGATCATGTCAGTAGAAGGATAGAGATTTTGTTGCATGAAAGATCACCATTTTGTTATTTAGGAGCAAAATATCAAATTTGCTTTACAAAGCACTCGGCTGAATCTGCAATTACTAGCAATTACTATGCTTGTTACTTTGACCCAAATTTTAACACCATATCTAACTCCCCCTGGGCTCTGAGCTTGGTTAGATATAGAGACATGCCCACCTAGGGTTCTGTCCCCATGGGGACTCAAAAATGGCATGTCACATATGTTGCTTCTGCAGCCTACTCTGGTGTTAACAAAGAAACAAAGCACAGAGAAGAACTTGAGCTGGATTCCTGGACTGTGCTGGAATGAATGGGCTGTGTGGGCCCTGGGGAGAAACAGACCCTGAACAAGAATCACAGGTCCATGTGGAGTGGATTTTGGACAGCAACCCTTGGGACAGGAGAGTCTAAAGTACCCACTAGAATGGATTCTAGTTCCAAGAACTGAGAGGAGGGAAGATGCAATGGCCAGTGTGTTAGTCTGGGACCTGAGAGCAATGGGTTCAGTTCCTAGTGCTAGCACAGATATGCAACATGAGCTTGGGCAAGTAATTTAATCACTTGGTGTCTGACTTCCTTGTCAAGTAAATGGGATCACAGCAGTTCAGTAAATAAATAAATACATTATAAATTGCATTTCAGACTGTGAGGTACTAGGTACTATGGTGATGGGGACCAGGAAAGCACCCGGATAGAAAGAATTTCAGTAGGAACAGAGTGATCCTTATCCACAAGCAGTGGTGATACCTCTGAGTCTGCATCCCATCAGTGTAACTTTACCAACACAATCATTCAGCTTGGAATTCCCTTTCTATGTGCCCTGCCAGATCAGCCATCATGACTCACCAGTTTCCAGCACTGTCCGCAGAGCAGAAGAAGGCCCTTTTCGAAACTGCTCATAAGATTGTGGCTTCAGGGAAGGGGATCCTTGCAGCAGATGAGTCTGTGGGTGAGTTGAACAGCTACTGACACTTCTTAACACCTTTTAAATTCATGTTTCTCTTTGAAATCCTATAAGGAAACAGGCAAAAGTAAATCAAACTCTAAATTATTTAATCCCTGTGTCTCTTTGGAAAAGTGGTTCATCAGGGATATGCTTATGGTGGGCAGACAGCGTGGATATTTGGACTGAAGGCCTAGTCCACTTTAACTGTTCCATCCTTGTGCATAACTGAAAGGACTGTCAGACTTAATATCTTGCACTCTGACCTGTGGTTGCTTTTGCCAGGTACAATGGGTAACCGGCTGCAGAGGATCAATGTGGAGAACACTGAGGAAAATCGCCGTGCCTTCCGAGAAATCCTCTTCTCTTCAGATGCCTCCATCAACCAAAGTATTGGCGGAGTGATCTTCTTCCATGAGACCCTCTATCAGAAGGACAGCAGTGGAAAGCTATTTCCAGATGTCATCAAGAACAAGGGCATTGTGGTTGGAATAAAAGTGCGTATTGCCAAAGCACCTGGTGGCATGATACATCAGCCCCGCAGCTCTGAATGCGAACTATATGCTGAGGCTGGGATCACTGATAGCCACTGATCTTGTACAGTCATTGCTGTTCCCATTCTGTACATTGCCAAAGCAAATTTATAACCATTGTATTCATCCTGGAAACCCTCCAGCTTCACTAAAGCTCTTGCTGCATCCCCTCCAGCAACAACTTTTATCCTCTCTTTTGACTCCACACCAACTCCTAGAACCCCTGAGCTGTCCCCTGCAGCAGCTCCACCCCTGCTCCCTCCTTCTCTTACAGTCACCATTCCCCTTCTCCTTCCCTCCCATTACAGTTGCTTTCACCTGTGATTTCCCAGTTCCCCAACATCTCCCCTCCCACCCCCTCTAACCCTCGTTTGATGACTCTGGTCACATCTACAGATTCCTG
>NW_005841837.1:6732666-6740268 GCF_000455745.1 Alligator sinensis
CTAATTCAAGATTCACCTTGACTTGTTCACATTTGACCTTTCTTATTTTCATTGTGTGTCTCCACAGCTGGATAAAGGCACAGCCCCTCTGGCAGGAACTAATGGAGAAACCAGCATTCAAGGTGAGACATCTTCTCTGAGTGACTGAAGTATTTAATGCTCAGTTGTGGGTGTTAAAACTCAAAGCTGCTTGGGGCAGGAGGAATGCAGCATGGTGCTTATCACAGGGCAGGAACTGAGGTTAGTTCAAAGGTTCTGGTGGGGTTGTGCTCGGTGGCAGCCTTTAACGCACTTCTGCTCCACCACTGCTCTCCTATCCCAAGTGACATTCGGAGAGCAGCTCCAACCCTGCTCAGACACACCCCTCCCAGCTTACTGCACACTGCCAGCAGCACCAGCAACTCCTCTTGAATTCAGACTATGCAGGCAGCAGGGGATTAAGCTACAAGAGCTGTTTGGGCAGGGAAGTCAGGGTGGGAGGGGTACAAAGAATAAAAGAGAAGAAATGATCTCTAGCTGGAGTCAAAAAGAAATTCTTCCTCTTCCCCTCCCCACTTTCCATCCAGAGAGGTCTGTCAACTAGCAAACTTAAGTCCCTGGCTGTTGAAGGACACTGCATTGGACATAACCACTGACCAGGGTATAGAAAAGGAAGGGTTGTTTTTCAAGAAACAAGATTTCCCGGTTCCTCCCTCCACACTTTACAGAGTCTGTGCAAGGCTCACATTAGCCATTGCTCTGAGAAGGAGTCACTTGCTCTGTTCTCACTTAAGTTAAAGGGCTCCCCAAAAACACTTAAAAGGAGGTATTTAGGGAAGACAACCATAGGCAGAAGGCTGTGTTCAGTGTGTAGTGCTCAGCCCTCCCTGACAGATCCTTTGCCTTCCCTACTCACAGGGCTGGACGGGCTTGCTGAGCGCTGTGCCCAGTACAAGAAGGATGGGGTTGACTTTGGGAAGTGGCGTGCAGTGCTGAAGATCACTGACACCACCCCCTCCCAACTTGCTATCCAGGAAAATGCCAATACATTGGCACGCTACGCCAGCATCTGCCAGCAGGTACAAATTCTCAGAGCATGTGTGAAATAGCTCCCTTCCATGCTTGCAATGCAAGAATGAATTGTGCATTGCCTACCCTTTCTTTCAAGACAGTTCCCCTAGTGTTGGAGGGATTTCCCTTCAGATAGGGAAGGTCTTTCAGTATCTCCACAGACTTCTCTGTTTTCCTATTTTTAGCATGGCCTTGTGCCCATTGTGGAACCAGAGATCCTGCCTGATGGAGACCATGACCTCCAGCGCTGTCAGTACGTCACTGAGAAGGTAAGGATTTCATCTGTCACATAGATCCTGTTTTCATTAATCAACCTAAACAATGTTTAGCTCTCCAGTACCATTTTACACTCCTCCATCTGAAAGTATTTTGCAAAGACCATTCTTCCATGTTACAGCTGAAGAGAATGAAACACAGATATGTTAAGAGAAAGGCTCAAGATCACCTAGTAAATTCATGGCAAAGGTGAGAATAGACTCAGTGCCTCCAGGCTCTCAGACAAGTCCCCTTGCCATTTGGTTACATTGTTCCCTTCACAAAAGACTCGTTAAAGAGTGAAAGGCATTAACCAGGACTCTACTGCCATTTCATAATTACTTAATCATCTAGGAGGAAGGCAAACTTGAAGGGGTAAACCCAGGAATCTGATAATGAAGTCTGAAGTCCCCAGTCCTCTGAGGAGACGGAGGGGTCTTCATGGCAGGTTTGGCAGGTTTATTGCTAAAGTGAGTAAAAGGAGAAGCTCAGAGTTGATTAAACTTGAAGAGTGAATTCCCTTCTAACCCCAGGAACCAGCTGTCTCTCCCCTGCAGGTATGGGATGGGAATGACTGTTGGAGATAAAATCTGGCATTACACAAATATGGGTCTGGTTTAATCCTCCTGTTTTCATTGCTCCCCAGGTCCTGGCTGCTGTGTACAAGGCCTTGAATGACCATCATGTCTACTTGGAGGGGACACTTTTGAAACCCAATATGGTGACTGCTGGGCTTTCCTGCTCCAAGAAGTACCCCCCTCAGGAGGTAGCCATGGCTACAGTCACTGCCCTCCTCCGCACTGTTCCTGCTGCTGTTCCCGGTAACTCATCATTCATCCTTACCACCACCCCGCACACAACTTTTCCTTTCAGACTGTTTGCCTCATGGTTCCTATTGGAGTTGCTTGGAGCTCATCTCAACATAGGGACCATTACTTCTCATGTACCGCTATGCAGACAAGACCCTGGTGGTCACACCATCTCCCCTGTTTGGTCATAGACACCTGTTTTGCTCCTGGGGACATGCAGTGGGGAGGTGGTTTGCATGCTTGTTGGGTTGGTGCAATGTTAAGAGGACAGTTTGCCTCTCTGTGACTGTAAATGCAATAACAGTGGTAGCTGTGAATAGGCACGTACAGGATTTTTTGCTTTGTTCCCTCTATCTCCACTACAAGAATCTGCTGCATCATCAGAGAGCAGAGTGAAGCCTGGTTAAACTTGTTTTCCCTTTCTTCCTGCAGGAATCTGCTTCTTGTCTGGAGGCCAAAGCGAAGAGGAAGCATCTGTCAACCTCAATGCCATCAACCTCTGCCCCCTGCCCAAGCCCTGGAAGCTGACCTTCTCCTATGGACGGGCTCTGCAGGCGTCTGCACTGGCTGCGTGGTCAGGGAAGTCTGCAAACAAGAAGGCTGCACAAGAGGCATTCTGCAAGCGAGCACAGGTATGGGCCTTTACTTCTTCATTTCACCTCTACTTCTTCTGCACTATGTCCAAGGGTCCCACTCCCTCAGTCCTGAGGCCTATTTGTCCTGTCGAAGGCGAAGGTGTGAACCAAGCCCAGCACACAACATAGTAACCCCTACTAATTGTGTGGGCTAGTGAGGACAAGGACATCTAAATATGGGAGACAAAAAATGACAAAAGCACGTGCAGGTGGGTCAAAGTTTTAAAAAGTGTACCCTTGGGGAACACTGGGCAGAACACCCCAGACAGCACCCACTGACTCTCAGAGGTGGCCAGGGAGCTGGCCCCTCAGTCCTGAGGACAGTTGCTTTGATCCTTTCTCATGGTTCATGTTTATTGAAGGACATTCATTGTTCTTGAACTTGGTCCTTGGCTGAACACCCTGCCCTCAAACCTATGCAGGAGACATCTGGAGACATGAGAGGTGTTTTCATCTCCCCTGGGCTGAGATTACCAACAAGGGTGCTAATCAGAGGCAATTGGAGATGCCTGTGACATGGGCTAAACTCCACTGGGAACCTGTCTGGAACACTGGCCCATTTCATATGCAAGCACAGATAACAGATAGCCAAAATGTTAGCTTGTAACCACTTGCCTAAGAATAGGGGTGGGTAAAATACGGCCCACAGATCTAATTTGGCCCTCCAGGCAATTTCATCCAGCCTGCTGGTGCCACCAATTAATTGTACCCTGCCTATCCCGCACACTTCTCTTCCACCCTCATGCATGGGAGGGCCCTGGCCCTGGCCAGCATGCGTAGCTTCTGGGCAGGGCCACTGCTCCAGCTGCTGGGGGACCTGGTCAACCTGGCTTTGCTCCTTGCTGCCACATGCAGCTCCTGGAACTGTTTGGAGCCATGTGCCACCAGGCACTTGTACCTGCATGGGTCATGAGCACCCTGAGAGCCTGTCACTTGCTGCTGCTGCCACTGCTGGCAGAGTCTGTGCTCCATGAGGGGGCATGTGGGGGGTCAGATGTCCTTCCTAAAAGGAATACTTCTTGGGGAAAGGGAAGGCACATCTGGCTGCAAAGGTCAGGGTTAGGAGGGGGGACTTCCAGTCCCAAGATGGTGACGAGGGGGCAGGCCGCCTGTCAAGGGACGGGGCTACCATTGCAGGCCTCGACAGCTCACCAAAAGTCATTAAGCGGCCCTCTAGCTGAAATAATTGCCCACCTCTGCCTTAGAAGCACAGCAGTCCTTATTCTATGACCCAGTTCTTAAGTTCTCCAGTCCCAACCCTGTAAAATTTCATCAGGAAATTCACCTGAGTGCTTTCTATTTGCCCATGTTCTTTACCTCTCCCCAATTTCCTTCTTACTCTCTTTCACAAATGTTTCCTCCTCTTCCTGATCTTTCAGATTAATGGTTTAGCTTCCAAAGGACAGTATGTCACCTCTGGGAAGGGTGACATGGCTGCCATGAAGTCACTCTTCACTGCCAGCTACATCTACTAGAGTGCAGGACTGCACAGGCATCAGATCCTTCCTTGAGGAAAAATATCCCAGGCCTCTCAAAGAAAATAAGCTCATCTGATCCATACATTCCAGAGAAGTAGGACCAGTCCTGGGAACTTCAGCCACTACTGACACAGATTAATCAATCAAAGTACCCGCTCCCCCTTTCCAAAGGGGCGACTTTTTAATTAGCTCCCAGTTAAACCCGTCTCCTTAATTGCCTGTCAGTGAAGGAGACAGACAAGAGTTTCTAATTCGTACTATCAACTTTCTTTACTCCCTTACAAATAACCACAGGCCCCTTCCAAAATCAGACAAGACAGATGGAAAGAGTGCATGGGGGTCCTGTATTATACAATCTGTTGTTTTCAAGCCATGAGCTGTGAATAAAGTATCTGCAACCAGGTAACTGTGTGTGAAGTACTTCCTGTCTGTATCTCACATCCAATGCTTTCCCTTGCTCTCAATGGCTTGCTGTGTAGACGCACAAGTGAACCGCACAAGAATAAAAGCCTAGATCAAATCAGAAAAGACGAAACCCTGAAATGTTAAGCAGTGTTAGGAACATTGGAGGCTTTGATCCTGCAAGCTGAGTTCAGTGGCTGTGCCAGCAGACTCAAGGATCAGGTTAAAGCAGTGGTTCTCAGCCTTTTTAGACTTGTGACAGCCCTCAGAAATTACCAGCTCTTAGTTTTACCTCCATTTTTGACAATGGAAAAATACCAGAGACGTTCTTCTGTTGCACAGAGCCCAGAACGCCCACAACAGGGCAGCATGTTTCTACCCCTATGGATTCCTATTGGAAATCTCTGGGTTTACCCTGTGAACAACGTTTGCGCACCTGATAATGATAACACTGCCTGGTGCCTCGTGACATCCTCAAAACAATCTTTAGGCTCCCTAGCGGGCCACAACATCCAGGTTGAGAATCACTGGCTCTTTACCCCATGGACTGCAGGGAAGGGTGACTGCCTTTTCAAAATGGGAAGGCAGGACACATGCCCACTACCTTCACTCCTCCACCCCCCTCAGTGGCAGCCAGAGCAGAGCTGAGTGGAGCCCATGGGAGGTGGGGGCAGATGCAGGCTGCCTGTTGTGGGCTTGGGTCTCCCCACCCTGCTGCCCTCCCCACAGAGGCAGTGTCACTTACACTTTTATGCTCATCCAGCCTGGATTGAGTTGGACAGGACAAAACATCATGTCCTCCAGCTCGGGTCAGTGTCCAGGTGAGGGGTCTCCTGTCCATAGGTGTCTTCCTCACCCCTCTGGTGCTGAAGGATTTTGTAGAGTTTGTGGATCCCATCCTCAGCCTGCCCACAGATGTCCTTGGCTGGGTCATTCACAAGTAGCCCCACTTGGACCACAACATCACCCAGCTGGGATACATCCAAGAAGTTCTTGTGGAAGAAGAGAAGGGAGTACATTCCCATCTAATATGTTCAGTCCCAGGCTGCTCTGTCCTGGCACTGGCATCCTCATGGGAAGGCCTGGGGCAGAGAAGCAAAAGCTAGAGCACTAAATCCCTCGGCCCACATAGGAGGTGGGAGCCAGAGTCTAGGGCAAGGCCTGTTACAAGCACTCCCTGCACCTGCTGCTCCAGGATGAGCAGAAGCACCACTAGGACCAAGTTTGAAAGAGCCTTGAGTTGTGTATGGAGCACAGGCCCCTAAACCCCTGGGGGGTCCACTCAGCCAGAATCAGAGGGATTTGTTTGTAGCTCTGCCCCCAAAGTGCACCTCTGTACTGCCCTGAGCTCCTGTATTTGCAGACCTCACAGGCTATCCAAGTCAGCTCTGCCTCCTCCTATGGTCAGAAGCCTGAGGGTCTTGGGTCACCTATCTAAAATGGTGGGATGAGCTGGCAAGTGCGGTAGAGAAGGGTGGTGCTGCTCCTCATGACCCTGGCTCTCTCCATGGGGTTGCTTGACTCAAACCAAGTCTTAAACTGCTGTTGGAGGCAAAGGACACAGTCACTGGGCACCTGCCCCTGCTCTTCTGCTGAGGCTTGTCCTCGTCCCCTCCCCAAAACTGAGACTTCATGCTCAGACTGGAATTTCTATCTCACTGGTCACAGCGAGTCAAGAGTGGTGGCAACCTGACCTTGCCTTGGGACTGGGGCCATATTTTGCTCCAAGCCTGGGCTCATCCCCTCCCAAGGCCAGAGTCATGAACAGCTTCTGGAAGGCAACAGACCCCTGCTCCTTCCCAGCCCTGAAGGGCAGGATGAGGACAGTTCTCAATCCTGAGGCCAATCTCTCAGGAAACACAGTTTTGACAGGGGAGAAGGTTTGATCCCTCTTCCCAGATGACTGTCTTCTGCATACCACAGGTGCTTAAGGTTGTTTCTCTTCTGAACCCAGCATCTTCATATAGTGTGCTAACCTCTAACAGGTACTGGAGCCTCCCTAAGCTGAAGAGAGACTCCAGCAGGCACCTTGGGGGAGGAGGTGTATTGTGGCTGGTCTTCCCGAAAGGGGAGAGAAGGCAGGGCCAGTGTCAAGGTAAGTGGGGCTACACTTACCACAGGGTGTCTGGAAGATGCTCTGGGGAGCCCTGGTGAGATCCCAGGCACACTTCCTGACCTCTCACATTCACATTTCTCAGCAGACATTTTCCCAGCCTCGGCAATGGCTGACAGCTGGCTCGTCAAGCCAAGTGCTTTGCCTCTCTCTGCGCAGGACCTGGTTCACAGCAGAACGTGGAAGAGCCAAGCTGTGGTAGGTAGAGTCCAGACACACGAGCACAGAGCATGGGAGGAAGGGGGAGAATACCCTGCACTCTTATTTGCCCTGGGCTGCTCTCACCTCCAGCCATCCCACCCCTAGCCTGCTTCTTCAGCTTCTGGAGAGAGCAGGGACCAAAGTGACTCCCGCTCCTCTGACTGATGAGGGCGAGTTGGGAACACTTGCATTCATCTGGAGGCTCCAGTACAGGGATGGCCTATGGGCTGGATCTGGTCAGCCGAGGCTTCCATTACCCAGACACCCCTACCCTCATGGCTTGGGCTGGTCTCCATGGAGACCCCAGCCACACCTGCGTAGGAAAGCTCAGGCTGGGCTTGCCATGGAGACCAGTCTCAGATGCACCAGTAGCACGTGCAGGGGGCTGCTCCAGAGCTGCTGGGATCTTGTGATGGGGCAGCTTACTCCGGAGCCAGGGCAGAACCACGATCTGCAGCCTGCACGCTCTGGGCAGGGGCACACAAGCAAAGGATCGCAGCTCTGCCCCAGCTTCTTGCAGCGGTGACAGCCTGGTCTGGATCCGGGTCAGAGCTGTGATCCCTTGCTTGTGCACCCCTGCCCTGGGAGGTGGTGCTCTCCCCTACCCTGGGGGTCTTCAAGAGGAGGTTAGATAGGCATCTGGCTGGGGTCATCTAGAC
>NW_005841837.1:6740278-6753970 GCF_000455745.1 Alligator sinensis
GCCTATGCAGGGGGTCAGACTCGATGATCTATTGAGGTCCCTTCTGACCCTAGAATCTATGAATCTATGCCCATAGCGTGCAGGCTGCAGATCGTGGCTCTGGAGCAGGCTGCCCCCATCACAAGATCCCAGCAGCTTCAGAGCAGCCCCCTGCCCTGCTCTGCTGCGCACACTACCGGCATGTCTAAGACTGTGGCAACCCCAACTTGAGCTTTCTGGCTTAGGTGCAGCTGGGGTCTCCATGGAGACCAGCTCAAGCCATGAGGGCAGGGGCTGCTGGGAAATGGAGTCTGGCTCCTGGCCAGTTGGGCCATTTTCCCCACTCCTGCTCCAGTGGATCCTAATGCCCATCTGGAAGGTGATCTGGAGGGCAGTTTGCAGGAGAAAACTCCAGCCCAGGTTTCATCTCTAGCTTCTGCCTTCCTCTTGTGACTCAGAGGGAGATCTCAAAGTAGGGCAGCTTTACCCAGCCTATTCCAAAAAAGGATCAGCTGGAACCAAAAGAAACCCATACACACAAAATGGGCAAGAATTAAATCTGGACATAAACGTACATATTTTGTAACAGACCCAGGATGAAAGAACCTCATAACAGCTAGCTAGACTCCAAGGTTCAGGCAGTAGATGCCAGGAAGAACTAAGACCACTGCACAAAGTTGGAAGTGTGTACAGTTCTGGTCAGCAGTGTTGAAAAGACAAGGACCTTACACTGTGTTTGCCATTCTCAGCTCAGGACATTAAGGTAGCCCTTGTGTAGTGGAAGGTGTTGGTAATGCCAAGTTGCAGGGATTTTGCTTATTGATACTTGGGGCAAGGAAGGAATTTTTTCTCCTTCTGAAACAGGACCGATTTCCAGGGTTTTTTTGCTTTCTCTTGAAGCATTGGCATGTCATTAGAACAACACTATGCTCTCTGGGCACTATGGATTAGAATACATTTCTGATCCAAGGTTAGTTCTTGGGTGACAGGGAGATGACTAGCTGGCTGAGAAGCTAGCCACCATGCCCAAGGCCTGCCATGCCATGAAGGGTGTGTGGAGAGAAGCCAAATTGCCTCAGGCCCTCCTGTCTGTCTGGTCCCTCAGGCCCTCCATATACTCCCCAACTTGGTAAGGGCTACTAAAAGCCACTGCCTCCTTGCTCCAGTGACTGAGATGCTGAGCTCCAGGCATACTGCATGGCCACAACAAATGGACTGAGCCAAGCCATGCAGGGGTCCTCAAAAAAGGACTGCAGGCTGCCTCAGACAGATGACACTCAAGGATGCCCTTTGGCAGGGATAGAAACAGAGATGGGAAAGGAGAGGTGATCATGATCTTTTTGTAGTTATTGTTGTGTTTTGAATGCTCTGTTTCTTTGGCAAGGGACAGTAGGTGGATACACAGATTTGGGGATGTTCATGTACCCAATGAGCATGGGAGATATGGATGTGGAACAGATAGAAAGGGAAGGAGGGGCTGGGTTTGAGCCAGGCACATGGGTGTAGGTAGGAGTGGAAGGTAATAAGAGGTTGGAAGGGGAAAATCGTTTTCTTTTGCAGCTTAGGTAAACATGGGTTGAGAAGGGAGGGTGGGTGGACGGTGGGGAAGCCATCATTGCCAGGGGTATGGCAGGTTGGGGTGGCTTGATATTGAATTTGGGGGGAGTGGGAGCTTAATTTTGTTGCATCTTCTTATGTTGCTGTGCTATTGTGTTTCTATGATATTTTGACTCCTATGGGAAGATGCCCTAAGCCTTTTTTTGGAAAGGCAGACAACTGGGAGAAGTTAGCCTGCTGAGTACTTCCAAGGCCATCCCAGACCTCATCTAGCACCCTCCTAGCAAGACTTGGGCTGTTAACTTTCAGCTTGTGCAGTGTTCATTTCAAAAAGGGTTTGTTATGGATGCAAGAAAGGACATGAGCCACTGTTGAATGCAAGTCCAGTTAATCAATGTAAGAAGAGGGAGAAAACCCGTGAGTGTTAAACTGCGTTAGACAAATGGTTTCTCTGTTAGGTATTCCTAGTGTTCCACGTTCTCAGTTTTTACCAATTTTCACTGATAAATTCCCTGATTTTTTTAAGTCATTCAGTTTTTACTGATTTACACCCATTTTTCAGTTCAAATCCCTGTTAACTGGCACAAGTAGAGAATGGCCCTCTCCCCACTCGTGCCAGTTAACAGGGAATTGAACTGAAAAATGGCTGGTGCTGGTAAGCTAAAAGTGTGGCTGTGCCAGTTACCTGAGGCACAAGTTTCCAGCTGGACGTGGGGGGGATGGTGACGGCAGTCGCATGTGGAGGGGGTGGCAGTGGCTGCATGGGGGCAGGAGTCACTGCCTGGGGGTGTGTGGCTCCTGGCTCTGACCTCGGGCAGGGCAGGACAGGCTGCAGGAATCAGTCCTGGGGCTCCCGGGGCAGCCAGGTCCAAGCTGCACCCATGGCTCTCTGTTACACATACCCCTTTTCTAATAGGTCTGGAGCCTTGCAAAACTTTTGTAGAGGACTGCAAAACTAGTTGAACCGCTGGACTTTTATGAAAGTTCAAAATGTGGTGAGTGTGGAATGAGACCTATACACTCATCTGCCTCTCTATTAGATGCAATCAGCCTTGCTAAGGTTTTTTCAGTCCCCCCACCCTCCTCGGTATTAGCCACCACCCTGTAAAATAAGATATAAGTGTGAAGGGTCTGAAAATACCTTTATTTGACCCCTGTTGTAGTGAATCTCCATTTCAATGAAGAACTCCCAACTGGCAACACATTTCTAGTATTTATTAATTGGGTGCCTGGAAGGGATGGGCACAGACATTCCTTGGTCCATGCCTCCCAGTATTCAGAGCTTGCTGCTTACACCTGGGTGAAGGTGCTGCCAAAGGAATTTCTGGATCTCCTTCCAAGAATGCTCCTGTGCTGCAACATGGGACTGGGCTTCTCCTCCCCATACAACAACACAGGCAAACATGGAGACCCATGAGTGGTAGCAGAATGGTGAGCCTGGGGGCTCAATCAGGTGTCCAGCACCTGGATAACAAAGCATGCTGTAGTTCTTCTTCCCATGCCTCCTCATTCTCTCCATCGCTTCCTCAGCAAATGCTTTGCTGTTGTAGTTCCTGTCATTTTCTCCCACAATGAAGAGGATGTTGGCTTCAGCTTTTTCTATAGGTAGGATGCTTCCCTGACTTGTCTCTGTGCGTATGACCTCAACTATGTCATAGATGTCCAGCTGTCCCATGGACCTATACCGTAAGTGCTCCAATTTGTAAGGGATTGGATTGATGTGTAGATTCCGGTAGCGAAGCGGCGTCCCATTGAGGGCACTGGTCGCATTAATGCAAACTACAGCTTTGATCTTGGGAAGGAATGATGCCATGGCCAGTGCAATCTCAGCACCTTTGCATACTGAGACCAAGCCAATCCCTGTTCCCTCCACCTGGAAACACAGCAGAGAGAAATGGGTTGAGCATGGCATGAATGCACAGTCTGTCAGGAAATTCATTCTCCCTGCCAAGAATCTGAATATGGGATTCAAGTGGTGTACCAATGACAGTGATGCGTACCAGTGGTGTACCACCTAAACACGTATATAGTGTGACAATAAGCCAGGTACCTGTATCTTCACTTGCAAAATTATGGTAAAAGTAGATAAGCATCTGATGGTCTAGGCTGGAAAGAAGAAGTATGCACCCCTGAATTACGCAACACATAATCAAGATTGCACCTACAGGCTGGGCAGGTCATTAGGTATGTGTAGTGGCCAGTTTTTACACATGTATCTGAGGCATTCATGCAGTCAGCATAGGTTCCTGCAATTATGAATATTATTCACAAGCATCCACCTTTCAAAATATACCTTCAGAACACTGAATTCACTTCCTGCATGTGACTGTCATAGTTACATTGGGATTTAATTCCCTGCCGCATCCCCTCTCACTTCCACCCAGACACACACACATCTGCTGCAAATGTGCCACACAGGCTTTGATGACTGGCTCAACCTATTTCTTTATTTGTTCACAAGTTTTAATCTGTATTGCTGGAAGAGTCAAATCATGAGCTCTGTAGTCTTTTTTCCAGCTCTTAACAGGCAATGCTGTGTGGAGTATACAACACAGTCATCTGTGGAGAAGGTCATAGAGAAGATGGCATCTCTCAAAGATCAAACTCAGCAGAAGGAGAACAAAGGGCTGTACACAGCCCTTGCCCTTCTAGGTATAGGTGTGGACTAGCCTGTTGCTGACTGCGGGGAATGTATGAAGGTCCATATAGTTACCACAGTCTTCCAAGGCCTGTTGGCTGTGTCCAGCAGTGGTTGGGCTAGGGGGAAATGAGGATGAGCTTATCTGCGAATGGAATGTACCTTGGGGTGTCTCAAGAGGACGTTGATGGCTTCCTCAAAGTATTCCAGATCCACCTCAGCTAGAATCTCAGGCAGGTCTTCATAACCAAAGTACGCTAGGGCAAGTGCAGCGAAACCACGACTGGCGAGAAGACTGGCTCGAAATTCAATAAGTCCACGCACACCACCAAACAGGTCAATCAGCCCTGGGAAAGGACCTTCTCCTAAGGAGATGAACAAGAAACCAGGGAAGCAAAAAATGAATGATTCTGGCTAAGCTGGGAGTCCTTCCTAATACCTTACAGCTCCACAGGCAGGGGCAGATCAGGGGGTGGGGAAGTGCAGTGGTACAGTCGCAGCCCTCTTTGATTCCTGATCCACCCAAACTTTAAAACCAACTGCCTGGCAGTGGCAGCAGCATTTGTATTCAGGCAGGAGTGAGGGAGTCACCTGACTTCATGGCTCATTATAATCTACCTGATTCCTTCTTAATTCTTCATTCCACAGGTGTTAACGACCCTCTCACCTTTTTAATGGTTTGAATGCTCTACTAATCAATGCACCCTTTCTTCTGTAATTCTGCTGTCTGCTAGCTGCTTTTGGTAACGTAGTTCCTATTTTTCAGGCCTGCAGACTTTCTAACTCTAGCTAAAAACATTAACTCTGGTGTGGAAAATATTAACTCAGATGAACATTAACTCTGGAGTGGAAAATATTAACTCAGATGAACATTAACTCAGGTAAGGGAAAAACTTTCAGTGAAGCACTAGATGCACTGTTAAGATCCTCAAGAAGACTAGATTTTTTTTTACGAACTGGAAAGAGAGATTATATTTAATTCTAATAACTACCAAAGTAATGAAACAACATCTTTTGATTATTTGTTGCCTAGTTTGTTGTGGGTTTTATCCATAATATGTGAAATAGCAGATTAATGCACATTCCAATAAAGTTAAAATTATTTGATTTTAAACCAAATAATATAGCCCTTGGCTCCTAGCATACTAGTAAAGTTTCTAGTTTATTTTTTTAACTGGAGAAAAATGTATTGTTACACGTGATAATGCACCACGTCACCTGCACCCCCTTTTCAAAATCCTAGATTTGTTCATATCCACAGGACTCCACTTTTTCTGTTTTTACACCATGCAGCTGGTTCCCAAGACTGGAGCAAAATTCTTGTATCTACCTGAAACAGCATCAGACAAGTCACCTAGAAAACCCAGGATAAACCCCAGCCTGCTATTGTGAAGCAGAATCCAGCCCAGTTGAAATTTAGTTCCATGTTACACATTCATTCAATGGCTCCATCATGATCCAAATGAAGATCTTCAGGGTTAGAGCATGGCAATGTGCATGACTGAATTTCCAAACAGTTTCTTTAATTAAATAGTGAAACTGTAGTCTAAGAGATTCCCTGTTTGTCCACAGATAAAGTGCAGTGAATGGAGTCCGTGTTACTACCTGGTCATCTTTGGTTTTTCAAATGCTGTTTTTTCCTGCATCTGCTGACCTTGGCCAATAAACTCTCCAAACTTCATCCTGTTTCCCTATTTACATCACTTGCTTTAATCCACCTCCAATCACATAATCCCATCTTCCAAAATGCCTTTATGCCTAAAGGAACACAAGTTGAGTAGTCAGTAAGAGAGTCTTGTACTTGGCTCCCTAGATGGCTCTTCAGCCATAGACAAACAGGGAGCTCCTAACCTATCATAAAACTTTGTAACTTCTAATGTCTTACAGACCCTCCAGCCTTGAAACCCAAAAGCATACTGCTCTACACCGTCACTTTCATCCTGGTGCTTCACAATGCTAAAACATGTGCTTGCACACACACACTTATCTAAGCCACTGTATTCAAACAGTTATACTCTCTGTATGGAAAAACCACCAACAGTTGCATGGCTGTCTGCAGACAGAGAAGTTGTCACTACAATGTGCACAGCTATTCTCAGTTTGTACCACCCTCAGAAACATAAGATAGAGAAAGAGGCACAGGACAGAAGGGAGAACGTATCTAGTTCTCCAGTGTTATCCAGTTATATAGAATTGAAATGAGATAAAAGAGGGCAATTGAGTGAAAACAGCAAGGAAAGTCTGTGAGGAGTTTCTCGGGGTTTTGAACAAATAGACTCTGATCTGTGTAAGTTTGCAGTCCTGGCATGTGTGCATGAGTCTGTGTTGTTTTTATCATAGCTTCTGGAGTTTACTGGCAGGTTAATTTGTGAGCACTGAGAACTTTATGCAAACACTGGCTGATATAATCCAAAAGGAATTTTAAGAACAGCGACAGAAGCACTCTCAGTGGAAATTGCATCCCAAAAGACACACTTATCTAGTGTGTTGTTATTTAGTCAAGCAACAACACTACCCCATGAGACCCATAACTGGTCAGCATAGATCAGGTTTGGAACATTCACAGGAAGCTGCTTGTGGTCAATCTGCTCTTTAGGAGTCCATTGGAGGAGCCATTTGGCAAATATCTTGGCATAACAACCACACTGGGGAAGCTTATGATCAGGGGATAGACCATTCCTGAATAAATAAATAAATAAATAAATCACTGCTGGTGGAATAAATCACTACATAAGGCAAGCTCTAGAATCGAGATGGAGGTCTTTTACCTGGTGGGAGGAAGAGGGCCCCACGCACTCTGCCATCCCTGATCAGGATTCGTTGGACTCCTGGTGCCACATGCCATCTTTCCACAGTCCGGCTTGTCACAGGTTGATCACGGGGTGTGGAAACCAAGTGGAATGAGCTGAACAAATCCAGGCGCACGTGGAATGGACTCTGCATCACATCTCTTTTCATCAACCTGTGAAACATCTTTTCCGGTTTCAAGAACTGGAAGAGACCCAGGGGGCGCATGCCAACATAATCTCCTCCCAGGGCAGCTGTGTGTTCCAGGTCAACCTCGCCAGCCTCATCAGACCTGTAGAAAGCTCTGGACTGGAAGAGCACCCCCTTATCATCTGTCAAAGAGGCCTGGAGGGTCACCAGCTCGGAGGGAGCCAAGCCAGAGACATGGATTTTCACTGGTTCATCAACAAGGGATGTCCTTGGGGTGACTGTGAGCTTGGCCATTGCCAAAGCAGAGCTCTAGTAGGAATAACAAAGAGAGAGGAGACAGAGAAAGTGAAATTGGGAACACTAAACAATTGAACTACAATGTACTGAACTGTGAGACAGTGAGACAAGTGCCTTAGGTTAGATGATCCAGTCCTCCATCTGCTAAAAGGTGGTAGAATTGCGACACCCTGTTGCACAGTAGACTCACAAGTATGTTCCTATCTTAGGACAGTGCTGGCCAAACTTTTTAACAGGTGTGCCACAAAATAAGCACCTAGCCCCCGGTCTGTGGCTCTGTTCCACATGCCCTGCAGATGCACCTGATAGAGTTTGATTCCTGGTGTACCAGAATGGAGACAGGGATCCATGGCTGCAGAAAGAGGAATAGGGGCAGGGCACTGCAGCAAGAGAAGGTGTTACTACCCCTGCCCCCACCAACAGCCTCCACAGCTCTGCTCCAGGGAGTGCTCTCCTCATCCAAGGCTCGCATACCACACACAGCAGCTATACAGGCCACTTGGGACACACATATCAAGGCTGTCCAACCATCTGCCTGGAGCACACTTGGCTACATCCTGACAGGACCAAGCTAAAGACGATCCTCTCCAAATGGCTGGGAAGAGGCATGCTGAGCGAGCAACAGTCACTGTGGGCCCTGGGGCTGCTCCTGAGTCCTTCACTCTTCCAGTGATAGAGGGGAAGACTGGGTGCACCCAGAGGCCATTCCTCTTCCCCCGAGGTGGGCAGTTCAGGACAGACTGGCAGGGAACTGCCTGAGACAGCATCTACCAGTGCTGCAGGCACGAGCCCAGGGGAGGCATCAGCAACACCTTGCTTTTGGCACCTGATATATATGGGAGACCCACGGCGCTCAGCCTCTGGCTGAAGTTATGGTGACCAGGGAGGCTACCACAGCCCATAGGCAGCCAGCCCAACCATGATCCTGGGATGCTGGTAGCACACAGGACGGGCAAATGGCCTGGAGAAGCAATGTGGCCTCAGCCAGGCTCTGGCTGTTGGGATGATCTTGGCATGGGCCTGCTTCCGTTTTTGGGAAGCCCAAGGTGGTGGTGGAGGGGAAGCAAAGGCAGAGAGCAGCTCTGAACCCAGGGAAACAGGAACATAGAGAGCACCAGTGGTGGTTAGGTCAGTGCTGAATAAGGCCCAGACTTTGTCTGCAGCTGGGCGTAGGCTCATTCCAGGCACAGGCACTTACAGAAGGGCAGTGCAATCCCCCAGTCACCCATTCCCTCAGCCTCTGAGGTGCAGGTGGGGTACATGCTGACCTCCCACCCCAGAGAGATGCTGCCTGCAGACGCTCTGCAATGGGATGTGCTTGGGGCTCTTTAAGAGGAGACTGGACAAGTACCTGGCTGGGGTTCAAAAAAGGGAAGAAGGAGGACCCAGGAAATTATAGGCCTGGGTCCTGGGGAAGCTCTTTGAGAAAATTATCTACCTCGGTCCTGGGGAAGCTCTGTGAGAAAATGATCCAAGTGCACATCTGCGAGGGGCAAGCAGGGGAGTGTACGCTTAGGGGCAACCAACATGGGTCCATTCGAGGTAGGTCCTGTCAGACCAACTTGGTGGCCTTCTACGACTAGGTCACAAAATCGTTGGACACAGGTGTCATGGTGAACGTAGTCTTTCTGCACTTTTGTCACTTCGACACTGTCTCTCACCCCATTCTCGTTAAAAAATTAGGAGATTGTGATGTCAATGCCTACACAGTCGGATGGGTCGCCAGTTGGCTGGAGGGTTGCACCCAGAGAGTGGTGCTGGGCGGGTCATTTTCAACCTGGAAGGATGTGGGCAGTGGGGTCCCCCAGGGCTTGGTCCTCGGGCCCGCACTGTTCAACATCTTCATCAGCGATTTGGATGAGGGAGTGAAAAGCACCTTGTTCAAATTCGCAGATGACACTAAAATGTGGCGAGAAGTGGGCACACTAGAAGGGAGGGACAGGCTGCAATTGGATCTGGACAGGTTACAGGGGTGGGCAGATGAGAACAAGATGGGATTCAATACTGACAAGTGCAAGGTGCTGCACCTGGGGAGAAAGAACCAGCAGCATACCTACAGGCTGGGGAACTCCCTTCTCGTCAGCACAGAGGCAGAAAAGGATCTTGGAGTCATTATAGAGTCCAAGATGAACATGGGCCGCCAATGTGGGGACGCGGTCAGGAAGGCTAACTGCACCTTGTCATACATCCACAGATGCATCACGAGCAGGTCCAAGGAGTTGATCCTCCCCCTCTATATGACACTGGTCAGACTGCAGTTGGAGTACTGTGTCCAGTTGTGGGCGCCACACTTCAAGAGGGATGTGGACAGCATCAAGAGGGTCCAGAGGAGGGCCACCCGCATGATCAGGGGGCAGCAAGGCAGGCCCTACGAGCAGAGGCTACGGGACCTGAACCTGTTCAGCCTTCACAAGAGAAGGCTGAGAGGGGATCTGGTGGCTGTCCATAAGCTGGCCAAGGGAAACCAGCAGGCAATGGGAGAGTTCCTGTTCCCCCGAGCACTACCGGGAGTAACGAGGAGTAACGGCCATAAGTTGACAGAGAGTAGATTCAGGCTAGATATCAGGAGGCACTACTTCACAGTCAGGGTGGCTAGGATCTGGAACCAACTTCCAAGGGAAGTGGTGCTGGCTCCTACCCTGGGAGTCTTCAAAGGGAAGCTAGATAATCAACTAGCCGGGGTTGTTTGACCCCAGCATCCTTTTCTGCCCATGGCAGGGAATCGGACTTGATGATCTGCTCAGGTCCCTTCCAACCCTACCTACTATGAAACTATGAACTATGACCCTGGTTCTTTTTCCTGCCTTGGTCATGGGGTCAGACTCGATGATCTAATAGGTCCCTTCTGACCCTAATATCTATGAGTCTATGAGCAGCCAACACAGAGGCAGCATTGAATCAGAGGCCTAATGGGAAGTAGCAGCTTGGAGAAACTCATGACAGACACAGCAGCACAGATGACTGTGGGGGCTGGGGAGTTTTGCAGGCCAGAGGGAATATTTACTGATAGCACCGGGGGCTCATCTGCCAGTTCCCTCCTTGGAAAGTTTTTACTGCCACTACTGTGTAACAGGAGAGCCCCTGGAGTTGTAAGTGCTAAATTTCCCCATGGCTTAGAGCAAAAGTGATTGAGAGTTTACTGAGTAGGGCTAACTATACCTCCTTTAATAGTGCTGCACCTAAACAATTCAGGGACTGGTGCTCTATCAACAGCTTTTACACACAAAGTCAGAGTTCCTATTTGGGCTCTTTCACAACTGAATGTTAACTGCTCACTGATACCTTTGTTTTTATTAAATGTTTGTGTTGTTCCTGAACAGACCCACTAAGGCAGGATCCATATATTAAAGCGAGCTCCTGGGGCAAAACGCTCCCATCACATCTTCCTTCCAAGGCCCCCTTTACAAACATTCATGCATTCAGCCTTGGCACTCTTGTGACAGACAGCGCTATCACTAGGGGCTATTTATGCCACTGCAGGAGGCACTGGTGCACAAGGGGCACTTTAATGTTTGTTACATCCTCCAGGCCAACTCACAGGAGATGCACTAATGCCTGCAAGCACTAACTGTAACCTGTTAAGTTTTTCTTATGTTCCAACTGCACATTTAGTGCCAGCATTAGCATTTCTAGTTCAATGTGCAGCGCACGAAGAATAGAAAACTTACGTGACTCAACCAAAGCCATGCTGCAGAACCAGGGTTAGCACCAAAGCTGCTCCTACCTCGATATCCATGCTCAATCCTAGAAAAGCTGGGAGTTTCCTATGTACTGAACCCTGGAAATGGCACAAAGCCAGAAGGACGGTTCTCAGATTTATATGGGGGAATCGGGGGAGGATAGGGTCACAGGCCAACAGGCTAAAGAGATTGGGAATAGCAAACATTGAGGCAGAGAGCAGCTCAAGGTACATGTGCTCAGAATATGCTCAAGGTACATGTGCTCAGAATATGCATAACAGATGATATACACAACAGACAATAGCATTTACTTAGTAATAAAACCCTTCAGAGACAGATAGCCAGATAACAAACAGAGACATTAACAATGTGAAGCAATACACTGAAGAAACCTTAACTCCGGGCGGGGGGTTGGGGCAGGGGGCTCTCAAATCAGTCTTTAGTCTCACAAAACAGTCAGTTGTTGTGTACCCGATCTCATCTGAGCCCTGCTGCAGCTCCTGAGTCTCAGCATGCAGTCTTGCTGGCTCCTGCTTCTCTCCCTCTCTCCCGCTCTCTCCTCTCTGAGCTGTTTCTCTACGTGCAATTCTGGCTCCCCTTCTACTTCCTTCCTCTTTCCCCCCAGCAACCTGCTGGGAATGGTAGTTCCTGCCACAATGTTCTAGTGCATTGCACCCATTTTGGCAACCTAGACTGACTGCTGGTGCCCAAAGCCAGCACCGGGCTTTCTTTAGAACATTCTTTGTCACACTGATACAGCCACAGTCCTACGGGATGTATTTGATTGATGGCTAGGGACAGAAATTGCACATCAACCGGTGTGATTGGAAACCAGTTCAAATCTGTAACACAACAGAAGTTCAGTGCACATAAACCACTTGCAAAATGGCCAAAACTGGCTTAAGATAAATGAGGATGGATGTACTATCAGACTGAACTAATTGAGGTTAAATTGGTTAATCGAACTTCTGTCCCAGAACCTGTCCACATTCAAGTTAACTCAGTCCCCCAGCATCCTGGGATGCTTTGCACCTCCCTCACAAACCCCTCCTCCTCACAGGATGGGCAGGCTAGCCTTGGCCCAGGCTGTCTGCCCCAGCTGAGCAGGGAAGTGTGCTCTAGCACCCCCCAGCATCTAGCCTGGCATTTCTGGAATCAAAAGTGAATGTCTGTTCACTTGCTTATTGGTTCAATCTATGCAGCATAGACTAACCTGTGAAGATTGAACCAATTCAGCCTTGGACTTTTTGACTGTATGTACTTGGCCCATTTGATCACACAAATCCATACACGGATCATGCACACGCACACATACACACTCCAGAACAAGACAGGTTCCCATGTCCCTTCTCTCTTTCTAATCACAGTGTGTTCCTAGCACCTTTCACCCCCTTCCTCTTCTGTCCTTAGAGGCAGCAGAGGAGCACTGGCCCCCTGCCAAGAAAGGGACAAGTTTCTAAATTTGACATGGAACCAGAGGTAAAACTAGCATTGATTTCAGCACATGTTTTGGCTCCTGGACACCTTAGAAAGTCCCACTCAGAAAACTTCTTGATCATTAGACCCCTGAATGCCTCTCACAAATCTGGCCCTCCACACCCTGCTGCAGCAGACCTGGCATCCAGTTCTTACCTTTGCCCTCCACACTTCACAAACAACTCTGACTCCTGTGTTCAAAATCTCTAAGTCTGATTTGGTCTAATTACAAGTTAAAGCAACTCCTCCTCCCCACAGCATCCCCTGTAAAGCTGTAGTCACGGCAGGCTAGGGGTAGCTCTGCAGTGTCAGGAACGCCCTACATACCTGAGGACTCCCTATTTCTCTGAAAACAGAGCGGGTTGTAAGGCTGCTTCTGAGCTAAAGGGAAAAACGCTGTTGGGACTAGCAGACAAACTCCTCCTATTTGTCCAACCTCCTTTCAATCTTCTCCCTCCTCTTTTCCATAGTCCAATTCCCTCCCTGCCCTCACTTGAACAGAAGAAAAGCAGGAAGCAATAGGGCAAGTAACAAAAAGAGGAGGGTTTCAGCACAGGAAGAAGAAATGTATTGGGTAACAGGATATTGAGAAAGTAACTCTTTCCTTCCTGAGTAGATGCGAGTAGTGATTTTACAGGGAAAAAGACTAAGTTTGAGTTTGAGTTAATGGTCCTGAGATAGTGTTTCAAAGATCAGCAGCGTTATGATCCTCTACGCTTCTGCCAGGGCTGGGAAGCAGAGGAGAGAGAGGGTGAATTTGGAGGACTAGCTACATTTAACCATGAAGTACAAAACACAATTATATATTTAAGCAGTTAATGAACAATCTGTCAGGTTATAGATTGCTATTTGATGGATTATGCATTTGAATAGAATGGTTTGATCTCATTCACAAGTTAGGGTGGGAGGAACGAGTTAAATTAAGATGGATATCTGTTTTCACTAAAGGAAATACAGTATGATTAAAACTTGCTCCTTTGACCTGTGGACAGAGCTGTTGACTAAAATATAACAGAGGATTAGATAAAGAAAGAAAGAAATAGAACAGACATTTAACAATATCAAATTCACATGCTGGAAGAACATCTCAGTAATTTAGCTTTTTTCTCTCATACTTTTTGGTGGGGT
>NW_005841837.1:6754060-6768354 GCF_000455745.1 Alligator sinensis
AAAGTTATATAATGAAAACATATCCCGGTACACAAAAGGCAAAGTACTCTGAACATGCATTAGTTCCTCTAACGTTACTATATCCCTAGAAATGCAGTCACACGCAGCAGAACTGAATCCACTCAGAAAGAGTGGACGTACAAATACACAGAGAGCCCTGAATGCTCCACAGAGGTCTGTTGCTATGGACCCCTACCCTCATGGACTTGCTTGTAGGCACAAGACTTAGAGGCTGGATCCCAATGAAAAAACAGAACCAAATATGTTTTTGATTAGAAGGGTTATTTTAAAGGTCTGAGAATTAAACTTAAGTCATGTAGTGTGCTTGAGTTCACTAGACATGCAAGTCAACCAGGCAAAACAGCCTCTTTTTGTTCAGCAGTGAAAAACAGGGTGACATCTGCCCCTACCAGTTGTGAACTGGAGCTGGACTGAGGGGCCTGCACTGGTAGATGGAGGAGGGACTGTATGCAACTTTGCATCATGTGTTGCCACAACAGCCTTCGTATCATCACCCCTGCAGTGGCTGTCAGAGGCTTCATTGGGATAGCAGCTCCTCATCCTCAGTGAGTCAGATAAGTGGGACATGGGGAAAGCTGCCTCTTTTCCTCCCCTAAGAAGAGGTGAGCAAGGACCACAAAGAGGAGGTTTATTGCCAGAGTAACACACTGGGTACATTCTGGGACCAGGTGTCCAAGAGACCTCACACTGGACTACATGGTATTTCCACCCATATCACCAGCTCTGGGAACCTGAAGTCTGGCAGGGCCTGGTTGTGCTGGTCTTATTCAGGGCAAACTCCATTTCTTCCATTTTAACACAGGCAGACCTGTGAATCCTTGGCATTTAGATGTGATTTAATTCTCAGGAGGTTCCAGTTGTGTCCAAGAAGCAGTAGGAGAACCATCCTCTACCTCGGTGACATCACATGGGCAATCTAAGCATGTCTACCACCCTGCACTAACACCTTGTTGGGTGACAGTAGTTACACATCAAAGGATGTGGTTTGTCCTAAAAAAGCCTCATAGATAGTTTTTTCTCCTTTCCCTGTTCACAACCTCAGACACCACCAGTGTCAGCTGAGAATTCTTCTGTTACCTTACCCCCTAGTGGTGTAACTCAGATGTGATGCCACCTCATAGATTAGGTTAAAGTATTTATTTTCTTCAGAGGTGTAACTATCAAGTGCTGCGCCCTGAGTGGTGGTGGTACCTAGTATGGGAGTATAGCAAGTACCCATCTCAGGGCTGGTCACAATGCTCCATGGTGGTTGCTCAGCCCTTGCCAACCTGGATCCTCTTGGGGCCCTCTTCCCTTCACTCACAATAATTCTTTCAAACTGATGAAATTTCAAGTCATGTTCTGTTGCTCTGAGTGATCTGTTAGAGAACAACTGGAATGTGACCCAGGAATGGGAGGTCCTGAAAAGGATTTGTGCTTGGCAACTTTTCCATTGACCCTAATTAGGCAGTGCTCTGGGCTTATGCCCCTTTCACTTACCCATTGTTACACCACTGATTTCCATATTTGTACCGGTGTCAAAGTTTGGTAGAGCTCATGCAAGCTGGGGAAATTCAAGGCATGTTCTGTTTATCTTAGCAATTGGTTGAAGATTGACTGGACTGTGACCTGGGAGTGTCAGTCCCTGAGGAGGATTTGTGTTAGACAACTTTTTCAACAGATAATCAGGTAAACAGGCTACCTCCTGAACATGAGTAAATACGGACTGACCCCCGTTGCATCATTCCTAGTGGAGTTGTAGGCATGCACGAGGTATGCAATATGCTGGCTCCATGCGGCCTTCTGTTCCTGCTGGAGGGTACCCAGCATGTTCGAGAGAGTGCGACTGAAGCGCTCAGGTTGGGGATCCCCTTAGGGGTGGTAGGGTGTAGTCCTCGATTTGTGTATGCCAGCCACTGTCAGTACTTCACGCAACAACCAGCTCTCAAAATCTTGCCCCTGATCAGAGTGGATTCTTGCGGGCAGCCCAAACACGGAGAAGTACTTTTCCCACAGCACTTTGGCAACTGTTCTTGCCCCTGGCCCCGTGCTGTCACAGCCATGCCACTCCTAGGGTCTCCATGAAAATCAGCTGCAGCAAGGTGGGAAGAGGCTCCTGGGAAATGGAGTCCGCCGTGGGCCTGATCCGGCCCATGGGTCCGACTTTGCCCAACCGTGATGTAACTGCTCCTCCTCCTCTCCTTTCTTGTCCTCTAAGTCAGGGGTTCCTAAACTTTTTAGGCTGAGGACCAGCAAACTGCAGACAGGAAATGAGTGCAGACCGGCAAACTGCAGATCAGCAGTGACCTACGTACTGTGGGCAGATAGCCAACCCTTTTTTTATACTCAGAAAAAAAAAGGTTTGGCTTCCAGTCCACAGTATGCTGGTCACTTCCAGTCTGCAGTTTGCCAGTCCACGGTTTGCTGGTCTGCGGTCACTGCTGGTCTGGTAGCCAGCCCTCCTGGCACCAGGCCATGGCCCAGGGGTTGGGAACCCCTTCTCTAAGTCACAAGAGCAGAAGTGACTCTGACCTTTGCCTCCCTGAGGAGCTGAAGGAGCAAAGATTGGAATGGGACAGCAGGAGGCAAGAACAGGCCAGGGCGAATAAGAGTGCAGGGAGCTCTCCCACCTGCTCCCGTGCTTTATGCTCTTGTACCTGGGCTCTGCCTTGAGGCTCAGCTGGCATCTACTACAGCTTGGCTCTCCCATGCTCAGCTGTGTATTGCCCTATGCAGAGAAGCCAGAAAGCATGTCTGGGGGTCTTACCATGGCTGCCCACAGGGCTACCCCCCATGGCAGGGGTAGCCACAGGATCCTTGACACTTTTCATATGTGTTATTTATGGCTCTGACCTTGAAAGAGGATGGGCCAAGCTCTGGGAAATAACATGGTCCCAGCCCCAAGAGGCAAGCCGCAGTGCAAGACAGAGGGTGAGGTTGGAGTCTATGGATACAGCAGGGGCACATGCCCACTGCCCTTATCCTGTGCTTTCTACACCACTTTAAGATTTGGCTGCAGTCCAACAAGGCCAGAGAGAAAGCCAGGGCCATGAGGAGTAACACTGCCCTTCTCTGCTGTGCCAGCAAATTCCTGCTATTTGAAGTAGGTGGCCCTCAACCCCTAGGTTCCAGACCACAGGGGGAACAGGGATGGCTCTAACAGGTTGTGAGGTCTACAGATACAGGGGCTTATGGACAGAAGGCAGAGCTGCAGAGGGGATATCTTTGAGTCATTGACCTCTTGTACTGGCTAAATGCAGCCCCCAGGTGTGTAGGGGCCTGAGCAGGCTGCTTTGCACATAGTCCTAGGGACCCCTCTGCTCATACTGGAGCAGCAGGCATAGGGAGTGCTCATACAGGTCTTGCCCTAAACCCTAGGGTCCCCCCTCTATTGTGAGGGTCTTAGCACTCTGGCTTCTGTCCTCCTGCTGGGGCTGAGACTAGAGAGCCTGGGGTGGGGCTGAAAGTAGGATGTGGATGGATTCCTCTCTGCTCTCCTTCTACTAGGATGCATCTAATATGTCTAAGCTGGGTGACCTCGTTACACTTAATTTTGATTAAGAGGTAGTGTGACTGGAATGAAATGATCGGTGATATCATTTCAGTCTCAAATCTAAATTGATTGAACACATAAGCAATACCACTACTCAAGCAAAACTGTAGATAGTTGTTAGCAGTGGAAATTGCAGAACCATGGTCTCTATAGGGCTGCTGCATATACCTGTTGGTATCAACACAGAGAAGATGTGAACTATCGACCCCTTGACCAACTCTATCTCAGGCTGGGAGGGAAAAGCACCAGAGTGGGCAATAGAGTAAGTGTGACATGCACAGAATATATACTTTCATCCTTCACGGGTGAAGATGACCGCATCCAGCAGGGGGAGGGGAAGGAAGAAGAGAGAAAAGAAGAGGGAAAGATAAAGGGAAGGAGAAAAGAGAAAAGGAGAAAGAAGGAGAAAAAACGGAAAGGGAAGAGAATGAAGGGGGGTGAAGGCTAGGTCATGTGAATATGTAGCTGACTTATAAATCTGATTTTTGCTTTAAATAATCTGCAGCAGCAGGGGCAAGAGAGCGATGAGGACTGGCTACAAGTGGTTTTCGTTGTCCTGGCCATGTGTTTCTTCATTGCGTCTGCCGTGCATTGCTGTTCAAAGACCAATGCTCCGTTCTGGATTCGGGACCTCCAGGATGGATGGTTGTGAGTGATTTGCTCCCATGACTCTGGGTTGATGCTGAAACTCTTTAGGGACATCTTAGGGTGTCCTTGTACTGCTTCTTTGGAGCACCGCGAAAGCGTAGTCCGTTTGACAGTTCACCATAGATGACTTCCTTTGGCAGGCAAGTGTCAGGCATTCTTGAGAGATGGCTGGCCCATCTTAGCTGTGCCTGTATCAGTAGGTGTGGATATTGGGAAGAGTTGATCTTCCCAGCACCTCGTGTCTGGGATCTTGTTCTGCCACTTGAGCTTTAGTATCTTTCATAGGCAGCACAAGTGGAAGTGGTTTCGTTTCTTGGCATGACACTGGTAAATGGTTGTGGTTTTGCAGGCATAAAGGAGGGTCAGAAGGATGATGGGTTTGTAAACCTTCAGTTTTGTCGACATTCTGATGCCTCTGCGACCCAGACTGACTTTGCACAGAATAGAGGGGCTGATATGGGCAGAATAGAGGGTGGTGAAAAGCAGAAGCTGCTGGGCTTGTGTGGCCTGTGTGCAGCAGGGATATTTTAGGGCTCACCGAAGAGATTTTAAGAGAGTCCAAAAGTTCAGAGGTGTGTTTGCTGGAGTGCCTGCAAGGTAGTGCCTCAGAGAGGTGAAGCAGAGAAAGAGCCTGCAAGAGGGTTGTTTGTGGGTTGATTGACATTCAGGGTCGTTGTATGTGAGAGGATGCAGGAGTTTTTTAGCTCGGAAGTTTGGGTCAAGTGGACTAGCGTGTTGATTTTTACGGGTTCAGTTATTCTTCAGTCACTGCTAGGTAATAGCCATTAAGTGGAAGTCTAAGTGCTTTTAATGCTTGGTTATATTATATGGATATTACTTACCTGCTCAACCTGTTTGTTACCTGTTTGACATTGATCAATTAAATACAGTTTGTAATATTATACACTCATAGCAAATTTGTGATTTTGTATGCTAATCAAATTTACGGCCAGGTAGAGTCAGGCTTCAGATTTACACCTGGTATTTGGTATAGCTCTTCTCCCCTTCCCCACTGGTTAGCTAATTATTTAATTAGCTCCTTTACATAGTCCATAAAGGCCTTCTGAATGGCGCATGATGACTCAGCTAACTAAGCATCATCATGGCACTGCGTGTTACAGTTTTGGCCAGCATGGTTTCTTCTTGCTCAGTGACAGCTGCCCAAACTTAAGTTGTTCCTTAGGCTTTTATATCCTTTTACAGAACTCTTCTATATATTCCATATATGGTTGTGCTATAGATCATCACTGTTAGGTTGGTGTGTATTGTCCCCAGCGTGATTAGTTGGTTTACTTAAGTAGTTCACATACTTTATGTAATTGGAGTAAGTTAAAGCATGCCCAGTGGGAGGTAAGCCCAGAAGGTTCTGGTTTGCATGAACTTCTCAACTTTATTATGTAACGACCTACTATTAGTTATTGAGCACACTCAGAGAGTACCCTACACTTTGGTGGGAGAAGTGTGAGGGGAAAATGAGAGTGTTGGTATGATTGACAGTTGAGTGCTATGCATGAGAGAGAGTGCTGTGTGAAACAGCATGGTGCAGTGTTCACAAGAGTATAACTGGTTCTGCCAGTGATTGACAGATTTGGGGTGATATGTTGGTATAAAAGGGAGCTGACTGATCAATCAGGGTTCCCTGCAGAGTGAGTGCAGTGAGTGAGCCCCATTGGACTGGTGCGTGCCTGGAACATCTAAGGCTGGAGGGCCTGGGAGGCCAATAGCCTGTGTGGTCCAATGCATGTGTGCCTTGTGAGTCTGGCGTGTATGGCAGGGACTTGTGGGTCAATTGGACTCAGCAACTATAAGAATAAGTGAGGGCTCGCGAGTGGTCGAGACCTCCCCTCTGGTGTTGTTTGCAGGTGTGGAGTAAGGGTCGGTGAGCAGCCAAGGGCTCTTGCATGTGTGCCAGTGTGGTGTCTGCAGCGGTGCTGCAGGGTGAGAGAGTGCATCTGCTCTCTAGCATCACCTGTGTGGGTGGGGTATGGTACCAATTCCTTGTTGGTGTATTTTGGGTTGATTATTGTTTTAAACACTTATTATGATTATTATTGTTGTTTAACACACCCTTTGTTGTTTATACCCTTACCCAGGCGTCTGTGTTTAATTAACCCATTGCTAGCCTGTAGCTGGACTTTTAGCCTGGGTCGGTTAGAGAATTAGCCTCCCACCTCCCTTTCATATGAGCAAGAAGTCATTAGGTATTTATTTTGAGGATTAATAACACTTATTTGAATGTTGTGATTTCCCCCAGCTCTACAGTCACCAGTTACCTTGTACAGTGGTTCTTTCCTCATCAGTCTGTCACCTTCAGCCTGTTTCTTCTGAACTTAATTCTCCCATACTGAGCTAACCTTGGGCTTGTTTTGCATCTCTATTCTATCTTCTTGTCCTGCATCTACAGCCCTCTCCATTTTGTTTTGTCTTCAACAGTTGTCTATGTTGCTGCTGTGCTTAGCTGCCTCTGCGCTGATTTTGTTTGCAGCTCACTGTTATCGTTGGAGAGAAAAAAAAAATTGGCAATTGTATCAGGGCAGCTTTCAGGCCTACATCATGACCTTGTTAATGACCCAGCAAAGTACATCTGTGGGCAGGCCTGGGACAACATCCACAAACTGCACAAAATCCTGCTGTATCAGCAGGGTAAGGAAACCAAGTGCAACCATGGCCCCGCTATGAGAATAAGCCCCCTCACCCAGACACTAATCCAAGCTGGAGGATGAGACAGTTTGTTCCCCTCCAACCCAATCAGGACCATATATATGTGAAACTGCAACTGACACTGGCTTTTTCACCCCTGAGCCAAGCTGTAGCCCCTGCCCTGGGAAATCTGCTTGTTCAGGGGCTGTCATCTGGAGAGGGCTAGGGGAGGAGCTGCTGGGGATCTGTAGGGGAATGAGCTTTTAGGAGGGGAGGAGGAGCAGCATGGACCAAGAGGAGGATTTGGAGGCAGCTGGCTATTGCAGGTGGGTCCATAGAGCCAGACCCTGATTTCAGTGGCCTTACTTTGGCCCCTTCTTTAACAAGGGACCAATCCCTGTGTCCCTGGACTGTAACACCCATAGGATTCCCAAGGGGCATGTGCAGGGATTGGAGCAGGGGTTGAACCTCTTGTCTTTGGTGCTGCTACTGCCACTGGGAGTAGAGCAACATCAGCAGTGAGACTGGAATAATGGCTCCAACCAACCTCTGTCTGCCTGTCCTATGTTAAGACATCCAGGTGATAAAGGAGCTGTGGTTTAGGAAATGGCACCAGAGCAGCCAGGTCCTGACCTACCTGAACCTGGCAAGAGTTGGGGAGGTGAAGATGATCCCTGCTCATGCTTTTCACAAGCTCAAAGTTTGGGGCTGCATTCTGTGTTCAGGGAAAAAAAGTCTGCTCCTTTCCAGCCCAGTGGAAAGCCATGGCAAGGAAGGTCTCAGGTTGAAACCTTCTAAATGGCCACGGCACTTGTGCACTTGGTATCACTATGGCTACATGGGATTGAAATGAATCCCTGGGTTATGTGAATCAGTACAGGATCATACTAGTGGGAAATGGGTAGTATCTATCTGGCTGACACCCAAGTCCCTGAGAACCAGCTACTGGGTCAGTGAGCTGGCAAGAACCCTGTAACTGTTGCTTACCCCAGCATGGTTGAATGTCCAGCACCCTGTAGAAGCCCAGTCAGCTGCTGGACATTACTTGACCCCACTCAGTGTCAAGGAAAAGAATTTGCTTGACCTAGAGCTTGGGTCAAATGTTCAGTTTGGGCTGCATTCCTGTACCCCAGGGATAGGCAATTGTTTTGGGTAAAGGGCCACATACTGAATTTTGGCAAGCTGTCAAGGGCCACATGGGTAGCCCCACTGCTTAATAGGTGCCCTGCCCCTGGTCGCTGTCTTGTGACTAGAAATCCTGCTCCCTAACCCCTGGCCTTTGCCACCAGAAGTCCCTTCCCTTGCCTCCAGAAGTACTCCTTTCAGCAAGAGGTTTTGCCATCTCAGAACCAGAAAAATACCAAATTATATTCTAAAAAGCGAAATTCTACAACATTCATTAATTCAATTTCAAAAAATATTTTTGTCCTGGTTTACATTGTTTGTGTAGTGTATATACAGGTGATCACACAATAGCTTAAAATGAAGTCTTACTCTTGTATATTGTAGGGGGGGTGTATAGGTTTGTAGGGGGCTGTGGGTGTGTGGGAGGGTGTGGGCGTGTATTGTGGGGGGATGGATAGGTGTGGGAGGTGTTGGTGTGGGAGCATGTGGGGTGTGGGTGGGTATGGGGTTGTAGGGGGGCTGTGTGTGAGGGAAGGGAGGCTGGGATGTGTGACTGGGTGTGGGTGTGGGTGTGGGGGCCTGCGTGTATGGCAGTGCAAGGTGGGGTGTGGATACATGGGTATGGTGGGGTGTGCATGTGGGACTCACCCTACGAACACACCCACACACACATGCACCCCTCCATACACACAGACACAGCCCTCCAACACACACACACACACACACACACACAGGCCCAGTCCTTTCCTACAAACACACGCAGCCCCTCCCACCCCACAAACAGCCCCTCTGTACACACACAGCCCTTCCCTATACATACCTTCACCTCTCCCTGCTGCCAGGTCAACACAGACTGGTCACTCCTGGGTGTTTATTCCCCTCAGGCAACTGTGCCATGCTGCTCTTCTGCGTAGAGAACTTGGGTTAAACCCCAGTTGCTGTAGTTGAAGATTCACAAAATTGTTCCCTCTTCTGGCGCTGAGAATGATGTGTCAGCACCTGCCATTCCAGGGGTCTTCTGGTTACTCCATGAGTCCAGGTGGAGATTGCTGCCATCTCCAAATGGCATTATCTGCTGGCACCTCCAAGTTATCTCAAGGAGCTGTCTGGCCCTTTGTGGCACTACCTGCTGGTTGGGCTGGCTCCTGATCTCTCTCTCCATCTGACCTCCGGTGGCACAGCCAGCTGCTTGGGAGTGCACTTTAACTCCTGAATAACACATCCTAAAAGAAGCCTTCCTCCTCCCTGTGGAGCAGGTTTCCTGTCTGCCCTCTTTGTAGAGTTTTTAACTACCTGAGAATGAAGTTGCAAACAATCGCCAAGTACAATTGACAGCCTTACACCAGACCACACTTTTCCTAACTCTATTTATATTTTTTATATTTTCCTAAAACAATTTAACATGGAGGTATAATCTCTGGTGTGACTTTCCGACATTTCCTGTGGCACGGTAGACAACTTGAGAGGAGAGTGCGTACTCTGGACAGAGCATTCGGTATCTTGTTAAAAAAGGAAGACTGTTTTTGGGGAACACTGGGAATGGCTGCTGGGGAGAAAAGAGAGCAGTCACATAATACAGAAGAATAAAGCAAGGGTCTACAAAGGTCATTTAGTCCAATGTCCTTCCTCAACAAACAAACCTCTCCTGTGGACCAGACTGGATTTTGTACAGGGAAACACCTTTCGGTTTCCAGTCTAGTCTTGCAATCACTCAGCCAAAACAGAGTTTACAAGCAGAGGGAATAAGCCATGTGTGCTATGAAGGTGTGCTGGGGTGGGGCACTGATAACTAGTTTGACTGGATCCTCTGCTGCGGCCAAGCTCTGCAAATTTCATGCTTCAAAGTCAGGAATTAACTATCTCTTTCCTGCAGTGCTGCATGGAAGATGGCAGGTAGGGCAGCAATGATGGTCTCTGCATTGGTCAATGGATGCGGATTCTGGAGGCCTGGAGTCACTTCCTGGCTTAGCTACAGACTTCCTGCATGACCCCGAGTACGTCACCTAACTTAACCAGTGTCACTTCCTCATACATACCTGTATCAACCCCCATTTCTTCTAGTATGGAAGGATCTTTCTTTCCAGGATCCTGAGAAACGGTTTCCAACTGTTCCATGGAAAGAGTTAAAAAAAAAAAAAAAAAAAAAAAGAGTCAGGCAGGGCTGTTTGATCTGTGCTCCTCAGGATTACACAGCCACAGAATGAGGGGCAGATGGTAGTGGTGGGGCTGTCCTCCCAGCTACGGTTCCTGGTGGTGCCGTGAATGACGAGGAGAAGCCCGAGTCAGTGGGTGGAACAAGGGCCCCTTCTGCCCTACCTTCTGAACTCAAGGGTGGAACAATCTTCTGTACAGGAGCCCCAGCTCAGCCCCTTCCCTGCATCCACTGTTCTCCCTCCTCCTCATAACAACTTTGCAGTTTCCCTGTGCTTCCCCCTCCCTTGTGCAATGTGAGTATCTTTCCTGCCTACTCCTGCTGTGCTTGTTAGCCCCTCCTGAAAACGCTCGAAGCTCTACCACTGCCTTTGCTGTCCACCCTCCATTCCCTACCAAACAGTTCTGCTGACTCCTTTCTGTACCTTTCTGTGTGTGTCCAGGGTGGCAGGGCTTGCAAAGCCTGGGTCAGGAAGTATTGCTCAACCCACACAATTCTTGGACATGAACCCTGACCAATTAAATGTGCCATTTGGCATCGCTCTAGCAGTAGTAAGGGAGGAGACCCAAGCTACCCATTATATTGGAAAGATTAGAACAGCAGATTGCATGGAAGGGAAGACATTCCATACTAATCCTGCAGAACCAGCCAACCTGAGCAGAGGAAAGACACAGCATGGGTATCTTTCATCTACACTACTAGACATCCAGAAAGCAATCTCTAGGAATGAGTAAAGTAGCTAGGGGCTAACAGCATCACTAAATCCATTCTAATGCATCCAAAGATTTCAATATTCTTCTTAAATGATGATTTCTAAGGTAATGTATTACTTTATGTGAATTCCATGATTTTATGCATGCACTTAAGTTTGCAAGATGTGGGCTGACAAAGACTACATGCATCACAAGCAACAATAAGTTTTTAAGGACATAATACGCATGATGGGCTGGAGTAAAAGAAACAATAGTTAGAACAGAGATTAGGAAAAAGCACGAAGTCCTACTCCCATTGAAACCAGTGGAAAAATATTCCTTGACTTCAGGGATAGCTATATTAGAGCCAAAGATCTTAAGAGGTAGAACAACTGCACTGGGGAACAGATTCCAATGCATGGCTAGAAGCAACCTCTAAGGTATACATTTTACAGAGCAGCTATTAGAACCGAATGAAATAGCAAAGAGCCTTCAAAATGGAAGGAGTCAGCTGGGGGAGCCAAGAGACCATTTTTGGGCCACTTCCTGGGGATCTGCTACTGAAGGTTTTACAAGATATTTACCTCACACATGTATAAAGAATCTTCTGCATCCCAGGCCTGGCACGTGGCAATATAAATCCCTGTCAACAAAATTACATCCATAGTCAGCTCATCTGGGACTCATTTCCACTTCCATGACTGATGTTTTGGATACTGTTTTAGCGTCACTGCAAAGTAGTGTCCTGCAAGCTTTTGTTCCCATGGGCCTGTCTCAGCTGCATTGTACCCCAGCAGGGAGTGCTGCAGTGAGGGACACCATGCCTGCTTCTGTGCATGCTGCCCTCCCAAACTGATGCGATTTAACCACACATTGGTGTGGTACTTGCTGGATCCAGTCAGATCTAGCTCTTGGGTGAGCCTACTATGCACACACACCGCCTGACTTGCATTTCAGGGGAGGGACAGCTTAAAGAGCTGGATTGATATGGGGCCTCTCAAAGGGCAGATGGATCCAACAGAACTGGAGCAAACTGAAAGCAGGTCATCTCTAAAAAGAAAAAATGACCCAGTGATGCTGCAGAGCCAGCAGGAGAATGGCAGGACTGAACCAACAGCTGGAGACCTGACAATGGCCCAGGATGCCCAGGCCTGTTTGTATGTCCTGGGGAGCTCAGAGAGTACTTCTAGCATATTCTGATACTGGCTAAAGAGTGACCTAACCCCAGGCTGAATGTTAATGGCCATGGAGAACCACACAGAAGAGGCTAGTGATGGAGCCCATCAGGTAGGATAGTTTATTCATAGATTCATAGATTATGGAGTGAGAAGGGACCACAAAGGATCATTGTGTCTGACCCCATGCCCCTGACAGGTAAGAGGACCGACGTCAGATGACCCGAACCAGGTGTCTATTAAGCCTCCTCTTGAAGACCTCCAAGTTAGGTGATAGTACTACCTCTCTTGGAAGCCCATTCCAGATTATGGCCACCCTTACTGTAAAAAATGTCTTCCTAATGTCCAACCTGAATCTACTCTCCACTGGTTTGCATCCATTATTCCTAGTTACTCCTAGGTGTGCTCTGGTAAATAGTGCATCTCCAATTCCCTGTTGTCCTCCCTTGATAAACTTATAGGCAGCTACAAGGTCTCCCCTCAGACGTCTCTTCTGAAGGCTGAAGAGATCCAGATCCCTCAACCTCCCCTCACAGGGTCTTTCATGGAGGCCACTAATCATGCGAGTTGCCCTCCTCTGAAGCCTCTCCAGATTCTCCATGTCCCTCTTGAAGTGCAGCGCCCAAAACTGGACACAGTACTCCAACTGTGGCCTGACCAATGCCGCATAGAGGGGGAGCATCACCTCCCTCGATCTGTTGGTAACTCCAAGATCCCTCTCAACCACTGAGCTGCTGAGGAGGTCATCCCCCAACCTATAGGTTTGCTGGTGATTCCTCCTCCATAGGTGGAGTACCTTGCATTTATCTTTGTTGAATTGCATCCTATTTCGTTCTGCCCATTGATCCAACCTGTCCAGATCGGCCTGTATCTGCTCCCTGCCCTCTGGTGTGTTAACTTTGCCCCATAACTTAGTATCATCTGTGAACTTGGAGAGGGTGCTCTCCGCACCCTTATCCAAATTGCTGATGAAGATATTAAATAACACCGGTCCAAGGACCGAACTCTGTGGGACCCCACTGCCCACCTCCCTCCAGACCGAGAATGACCCATCTATCACCACTGTTTGGGTGCGGTCCCTAAGCCACCCATCTGACTGTGTAAGTGTCCACTCCACAACCTGCTAGCTTCCCTATGAGAATAGGATGCGAAACTGTGCCGAAGGCCTTCTTAATGTCCAGGTAGATGACATAAGCCTCAGTTCCTGTGTCAAGGCAGTGTGTGACCTGGTCATAAAAGGCTATAAGGTTTGTCAGGCAGGATCTACCTGTGACAAACCCGTGCTGGTTTCCTTTCAGCATGATTTCCTTTGCTGGGCCTTTACAAATGCGCTCTTTGATGATTTTTGCCAGTATTTTCCCAAGGATAGAGGTAAGACTGACTGGCCTAAAGTTACCCGGCTCATCCCTTCTCCCCTTCTTAATAATGGGCACAACATTGGCCCTTTTCCAATCCTTAGGGACGTGGCTGGAGCACCATGAGTGCTCCACAGCTATACCAGTGGCTCAGCTATGATACTGGTCAATTCCTTCAGCAACCATGGATGGAGGTAATCAGGGCCAGCTGACTTGTACCCATCCAGCCCCTCCAAGTGCTCCTTAACTATGGGCACTAAAATGGCCCCACAGTATGCCAACCTTTTTATGAGCCACCTGGAAGAAGACTTCCTTAAGAACTGCACCATCAAACCCTTGCTATACTTAAGATATATCGATGACATCTTCATCATTTGGACTGAAAACCTACAATCTCTGATTGAGTTCCATCAGAAATTCAACAATCACCACCCCTCCATCCAACCTTCTCTAGAATACTCCAACACCAGGATCTCCTTTTTAGACACAATGATCAGTATTCAGAATGGTAAAATACAGACCACATTATACAAGAAACCCACAGACCAACATACATATCTGCACAGAACCAGCAATCACCCTAAACACACCAAAAAAAGCTGTGATATACAGCCAAGCCCTCAGATACCACCGCATCTGTACTGAAGAGAACACCCGGGATTGCCACCTCACCAATCTTAAAAAGGCTTTCACCCAACAAGGACACTCCTCCAGAGAGATAGATCGCACGTTTGAAAGAGCCACCTGGATACCACGTGAAGAACTGCTGCAGTACAGAACTCCCCACCCCCCGCAAATCACACACCGCTGGTTATGACATATCACCCCTCCCTTGAACCTGTACGAAAAATCCTCAAACAATTGCAACCCATACTATTCAGAGACCCTATTCTTAAAAAGATCTTCCCAGAGCCACCCATCCTAGCCTTCAAACAAGCACCGAACCTCGCCAAC
>NW_005841837.1:6768523-6789937 GCF_000455745.1 Alligator sinensis
GTGGGGGCACATTTCTCACAGGAGGGCCACTCTCTCTCCAATCTCTCAGTCCTGATCCTCAAGGGAAACTTACACAACACTTCCCAGAGACGAGCCTATGAACTCCATTTCATCAACCTCCTGGATACTAAAGATCATGGACTAAATATAGACATTGGATTTTTGATACATTATAATCTGCCTGGCAACTGACTCCCCAGCCCAGCCCAGCCCAGCCCAGCCTCTGGCTTGTTTACTTTTCAGTCCATCCAGGAAGAGCACGCAGCAACTGCTGAAACTTCCCTAGTCTGATGAAGGGTTTTTGAACCCGAAAGCTTGCTTAATAACTATTCTCCAACTATTTGGGTTGGTCTAATAAAAGATATCAAATTCACCCAAGGAACCTTGTCTGCCTTAACTAAGTCAGCACTAACCTTTGGTGGTCTGGTGCCATTTGAACATCTATCTATGTTCAAGATGACGGAACTGTCTTGATCAGTACTTAGGAATACTGAAGAACTCACTGAAGAGCTCTGCCCTTTTCCTTGTGTCAACCATCAACTGTCCTGATTTGTCCTGCAGGGGCCCTATGTTACTCTGCACCTTCCTATTGCTCGCTATGTATCTGTAGAAGGACTTTTTATTGTCCTGGATTGTTGTAGCCAGCCTAAGCTCCAGTCCTGCCTTGGCCTGCCTGATTCCCTGCAATAGTACAATAGGGAGGTATATTCCTCCTTGGTGGCTGCCCCCTGCTTCCACTGCTTATAAATCTCTTACTTTGCCCCCAGTGTTTTCTGAATTTCTCTGTTCCCTAGTTAGTTAGGAGTCAGGATGGAGAGGAGGCTGACAGGGCCCAGAGGTCTTTCATGGCTGGTGCCCTGTGTCTGGGTTCCTACATGGTGTGTATTAGGGCTGCAGGGGGCAGTACTTTCTACATGGCTTCGAGCACATGATGATGAATGCATGGACGTCCCAAAACCAGGATGTGCACAGGCTCTAGAACAAATCTTCCTTTGGAAGAGTGAATGGGAAGGAAAACAGGAAGGTGAGCAAGTTGAGTGAAGTTCTATGAAAACCAGATGCAGAAGCACAGAACAGGTAAGGAAGGCCTCTGCTCTGATGGGCGAGGCCATAGAAAACAAGAGGAAAAGAAGCAAATACTTGCAGTGTGGAGGGATGACCATACTGATGTCAGTGGGAATTTTGCCTTTGGCCTCAAGGAGCCAGGATTGCAGCCACAATATCTGCCACTAGCCAAGAAAAGACTTTAATGGCTGAGGGAGGTGCAATGCCACCCTTAGATTGTATTGTGCCTTACTCCCATGCAGCTCCATTTGAATCAATGAGATGACCCAAGAAGCTCAGCACCCCTCTGCCTGGGGATTGGCATCTGGCCCTAAGTGATGAGTCCTAGGCCAGATGAGTCCTGGTAAGCACCAGAAACAATCTGAAGCGGCTACTTACGGGGAGGCTGACCTGGCTACCAGAACGTGGAAGATTCTCTCAAATGCACACCAGAAGAAATTAATATGTTTTCTGTAGTCTGCTTTGTCCATCTGATGCATTTCAGCTTTCTGTTTGAAAGCAGATCAGGGACAAACACTAAGGAGCCACTATGTCTGCCAACTATTAAGACCAAATCATTCTTCTAGGCCCCGGTTCAGGAAGGCATTTAAAATACACTTTCTAAGCAGGTGCCATTAATTCCAATTGGTCACTAGTTCCAGCTTCAAGTTATGCAAATACTGCAATTCTTTGTCCTAGGCTCAAACACTGCAAATTATTGAAGTCTCTGAGCACTTCTATTGACTCCGGTCAGATTTCTGTACTTAAGTCTTTTCCTGGATCAGGGCTGTAGCAAGGTCACAAATGAAGTTTTGTTTTGTTTTTAATGAATGCACATGTGAACATGTCTGTGTCACAAACTGGTCAGTTCCCACTCTCTAAATATAAACTGGTATTGTGATGAGGCCCAACTACTCAATCCCATAGGCTGCTAAACAACAGGGTCTGGCTTACTTGTTACTGTTTTTTACATCTGGGTTACCTGCACTCATTCCCTTGCCTGGTTTACACACCATGTGTGATATGCTTCTTATAGGCAGCAGGACTCAGCAGTAGGATCTTGGAACTATTGTCACAGTCGTTCAAAGGACAGAAATTGGGTTTAGCAAAATAATTTCTTACACACCTTCTGTGCTTTACCTTGAAAGCAGATTAGAGTTAAGCGGAGAGCTGTAGCTGTCTTGTCCTTATGCTTATCCCAAGGGATCCCAGTCCTCTTCTTCTCCCCAGACAGATTTCTTCGAAAGAGAGTAGATTCAAGATTAGTGGATTTCCTGACCATTAACCCAGACTCCCAGCTAGCGAGGGTCCTCCACACTGATGGTCCACTGCAGGCTCTCCTGCAGATGGTCCACCACCTTTATAAGAGCATTCAGCATTCATAGTAGAAGGTGGTCTTTCAATGCCACATAAGCAAAATTACATTCACAAAACAGGATTTCCCCTGCCTTATTCTTTCCACTTACCTCCTCTGGTCTTGCAACAGATTTTTGTAAATTTTTCCTGGAAATATCAGCAGAAATAGTGGTCAATGACTGCAAGGGTTGAGGCTCAATTGCATATGTTCGTGGGGGCTGGCTGTGAGCTCCCTGCACTGCCTCATGCGGTACTTCCTCTTCAGGAAATGTCTTGCTGTGTGATGCAAAGAAGAGATTTCTTGCAAGCTGCCTGCCAATCTGGGGGAGAGTTTCTCTGGAGCAGACTGGCCTTGGCTTGGTTAGTGTGTCCAGGAGGGATGTAAAAGGTTTGAGCCCCAGAGCTTCTGTGTAGTAACTCAGCTTCCTGATGCTCCCTGATGTGGGTTGTACAAGTTCAGGGACTTGAAGCTGCCTTGACATTTGCCTTTCCCTTTGTACTTCTTCCTCAGAACCTAGCACTCTTCCCTGGTGTGATATAAATTGTACAGAATAAATATTGGAAATCATGAAACAGCCAGTTCAGGAAAGGTCAGTGAAGGACAAACTAGGATCAGCATTGCTTTTCCCTGAGGTTGGATCTGAAGGGCCGACATGCAGTCTGAAGACCAGGGAAGACAATTTTGACCATCTTGAAGCCCAGGGGAGGTTTGTCACTGATTTCAGCAGGGCCAGGATTCCCCCATGAACCTAGACATAATCTGATTTTGCCAGTTTGCCCTATTACAAGTCAGGGGGACTAGGAGTTGGATACAGCTCTGGACAATAGACCCTGTGTGCAGAGACTCAAATCTCACTTTCATGATTCATATTCAAACAGGTGTTAAGGCCTAACATTGGGACTGTCTCTAACCCACCTCCACCCCCCAGCCCAAGAAAGCACTTCTCAACTAGTTCACTTCTCCTTATGGAAAAGAATGAATGACTTTGCAGACATTTTCTCCATCTCATACAAATCTCAAAAGCTGTGTTGTCCCTGGCCAGTGCTGCTCCCTGCTCTTCCTCAGAATGAGGCATCTAAACACTGTCTGCTGTGGAGCTTTTATGCTTTTCAAGGACTGCACAGGCTTTTGCTAATTAACACCCTCACCTCTAGTGCAGGAGGTAAAGAGTTTTGCCCCATTTTACACAGAGTAGCACTGGGTCATAGCAAACATCTATTAATCTGTGGCCACTGGCTGTAGTGCCTTCTGTAGTTTGGTCACTCCGTTCTTTCCCTTGGTGTTAAGAAAAGAGTATCTGGCACACAACAAATCACAATACAGCATATTTTCCAGCATAATATCCTGCGTACTTGCTTCTGAAAAGAAAGTGTTAGATTGTGTGGAATAATGCCATTTGGTGACTCCTGCACAATAGAAGTCATGGCAGGGTGCACTTATCTTTCAGTTTTGACATCATCATCTTCCAGTTTGGACATCTCCCTGTGCCCTGACTTCTTTCCTGAGAGGACGATCTTTTCCTGTTTGTGCCTTTATTAGCAATTGGGACAAATCTAGGCTGCTGATTAACTGACATGAAAAACAATTCTAGGGTAGTCCTAAATGCTGAGTGTAAAGTGCTTGCAGGTCTAGGAGTCTGTGTCCCAGACTCTGCAATAAAAACCCAACTCTGGTGGTGAGTAAGGGTAAAAGCTTGGCCCTACTGAATTAAATGGGAGTTTTGACATTGACTTTGGTATAGCCACAGTTTTGCCTGAGGTACATAACCATTTTAATGGAAAGACAGTGAAAAGACAGCTACAACAGTGGAGGCAGTACCTAGTGATCAGGACCCTCAAATGTTATAGAACTCTGCTCATCAAAATTAAAAACTGACAGTGTCCAGTGTCCTTCTGTGTTGTACCCTGATCCTGCAAACATTGATGCAACCTCCTAAGAAACAAGCATGGGAGCAGTCGTATTCAGCCCTGGGATCACAGCCATTCTTGAAATAAAGCACATGCATGTTGTTAGATTGGGGCTGTATCTACTTCTTTATGAAATTCTAAATAGAGTTGCCAGCAAATCCATTGGCTACTAGTGACTCTAGCCATTTACTGATGACCTTGTTAAGTTATATATGATATACATACATATATCTATAAATTGAACTGTGGCTTTGTTTCTAACCTTCATTGCTTCATGAAGAAGATGTTTCTTTTTCCTCTGTCATTTTCTTGGTCCATCCAACTGATGTCTTTTCTCTAAAAAGCTTTGGAGTTTTTTGCCCTTCTTCTGTGCCCTTGGGCTTCAAGTGTGCACGACTGCGAGCATGGCTGGAATAGACTGACATGTGTGTGTCACGTTAAGGTGACTTGTGTATGTGCAGTTGTGTTTATGAGTGAAGTTTGATAGAGGGATTGATTGAGGGTTGGATGTTTTGCCGTGTGGGAGACTGAGGATTGTGGTAGTTGAGCGTTTTGAGTGTAGTGTATGGGAAGCAGCCTACATCAGATACACTCCACTTGGGAACTTACTTGTGAACTTACCTGCCTTATCCTCACCAGTAGGGTAATCCTTGGCTAAATCTCCTGAGAAACATGTAAATGGTTGGTTAATATCACTTCTGCTGCAACCAATTTCTGCTCTACCTCCTCCTTTACCTGGATTTCTTTTTGCTAAAGCAATTGTAGCATGCTTGAACAGATTCCAAGAAGTTGCTGCCACCATTTGTGAGCTACAGCTTGGAGGTTTGCAAACTGTTTCAGTGGAGCATATAGCTGATGAATTAACAGAGGCCATGTCCTGCCTTTTTGATGGCACAATGAGAGTGGAAGGATGCACCTTTCCCTTATGAGCCAGGAAGGGGACCATGCTCCATATCTCTCTTTTCTAGTTTTGTCATTCTGTTGTTTCCCTTGGTGTTAAGAAGAGAGCATCTGGCACACAACCAATCACAATACAGGACATCTTCCAGCATTATATCCTGCGCACTTGCTTCCGAAAAGGAAGTGTCAGATTGTGCGGAATAATGCCATTTGGTGACTCCTGCACAACAATACACGTCATAGCAGTGTGCGCATTATCTTTCAGTTTGGACATCATCACCTTCCAATTTGGACATCTTCCCGTGCCCTGACTTCTTACCTGAGATGACTATGTTTTCCTGTTTGTGTCTTTATTAGCAATTGGCACAAATCTGGATTGCTGATTACCTGACATGAAACAGTCAATTCTAGGATAGTCCTAAATGTTGAGTGCAGACTGCTTGCAGGTCTAGGAGTCTGTGTCCCAGACTCTGGTATAAAAATCCAACTCTGCTCCACCTCCTCCTTTACCTGGGTTTCTTTTTGCCTGCTTCCCAAGATGCAGACTTTGGTTGTGATACTTCCACTGTGACCTAGGCTTTATTGGGTGCATCTACATGAGACACTATGTTGCCATAGCTCATTGCTATGGTGACGTAGCGTTGGCAGGCTTGTTTGCTACTGTGCACTAGGATCAGAAATGACCCATGTGGCATTGGGACTGCGCAGTAACATTGGGTAATTGCTTAAGCAAATAGTAATGGCGCACATGCAGATGCTCCCACAGACTATACAGGATTCAAACTCTGCTCCAAATAGAACAGGATATCCGTCCTCGTGGGCTTTCCTGGGAAGTGGAGCCAAAGTGGAATTCCTACCCTTTACAGATAGGGAACTGAAGCACAGATAAATTAGGGTCAGCAGTGTCCACTAATTTTGGGTGCCCATTTTGGAGCCATCTAGAATGTGATATTTCAGAGGACAGAGCGGTACACAGCATTGAAAGCACAGCATCACCGACTTCATGTGCTGCTGTGCATGTGTAGCAGATTGTGAGTTGGTTCAGCACAGGAGCTGTGGTCAGGATTTCAGGAAAAGATGAGCTTGACTGTCCTCTAAACCAAGGAGGACTCCTTTAATCTCAGCATCCTTATGACTGTCCTTAGCCCTACTAGTCATGGAGTTATCCCTCGCATTGCACCTCTCCTTTTTTCTTGTCCATGTTCAACCCTTTATCCTCCTAATTTCTACCAAGTGCCATTTATTGCCACCTTTTCTCCTTGCCATGTACTGCTGCTTGGTCCTTATTTGCGGCCTTCCATTTCTTGCTCAATGCAGAGGGGCTTAGAGACAAAGCTTTCTCTTTCTTGAATGTTCAGTCATACCAGGTGCCCTTCTTCTGTGCCCTTTGCTAACATCACTCCCAAATTTTACACATAGTCCAATAAAAGACACCCCCAACAGTCTCCCCCTCCCCCCTTGCTTCTCACTTGCACTGCCTTTGTCAGGCACAGACACACTGAACCCCTAGTCCCATGCTTGACTTCCTCAAACCCCTCCTCCTCCTGCCCCACCCTTCTCCTTCCTAATCATGAGTTTCTGCCACCCACCGGAGCCCTCCCTGGAAGGAGCCTGAGGAGAATCCCAGTCCTTTGCTGCCTCCCCCAGATCCTGTCAGGCACAGCTCAGCTGCTCTGCAGAAACAGGCATAGGAAAAGGGAAAGGGAAGGGAGAACTAGAGGAGGGAGGAAAGGCCCCTGTGGAAATCAGAGGAGTGGTGGGGGCTCTTGTTGGATCTGCAACAATTTGGGCTTGATCCCCAGTGGCTGAGACTTGGAGCAGCCCCTTTGTTTTCAGTGCAGCAGTACCTGGGTCAGAGTGACAGACAGCTGGACAGACAGACAGAGCTGCAGGGGAATATGGGAATCAAAGCTCCCTGCCCATCAAAAGGGTACAACTGGGTATTTCTCCCGAGCCCAAACATGGCAGGGCACCTGAATTAGTTGAGATTTGTCAGAGCTCACAACTGGCTTTTCCACCAAAATTCCTATCGTGTTGTTGCGTGCTTGGGCACAGTGATCTGGGCTTGAATTACAGACTGTGACTAAGAAGGACCACAACCCTAAACTCATTAGCTACGAGGAAGGGTTGGGGACCAGGCAGAAAGAGGGGCCCAACTGCACCACTTGGCCCAAACCCAAGTGTTTCTGGGGGGTGGCATGTGTCGGGCAGGAGGGATGGACAGATAAGAGAGGTGGCCCTGGGACCAGAGACAAGAATCAAATTCTCCCTCACCTGTATGAGCTTCAGCCAGAGAGACCTGCCACCATGAAGGTCTGTTCAGGGCTGAGCCTCTGGCCTGAGGTTCTGGAACTTGCCCTGCAGGCTGTCAGCCCTCTATGAGGTCAGACTCTCTGGGCCAATGCCTGATACCCTACCAACACATTTCTATGAGGTCGTGGTCTGCCCCACCCTCCCCACCCAGCCAGGCTCATCCCCTACCCATAGCAGCCCCTTCACTGTATAGTCTGGCATATCCTGCATCCCATCCCTGAGAGTGCCCAGTGCCAGGGGCTGGAGAGAACAGTACAAGAGAAGCCCATCCTGGACAGTGGGGGGACAAGTGTGGCCAGGGAGGGGATGGTTCTGCCAAAGTCCACGTGGTGGGTGCGAACTGCCCAGCAGTGTGCATGACAAAAGCAAGGGTGTTTATACATGTGCTCTGGTAGTGTGTGGGGCGGTGCTTTAGTTAGAGTGGCTCTGAGAGCCACTCTAATTAAATTCCCAGAGCATCACATTCATCAGTGTCCCCACACTTAAAAATGGTGGTGGGGGCACTTTAACCACAACTCGTTGGAAGAGCTTTAGTTAAAGTACCCCCCACTGACATTTTTTAGTACTGAGACGCTGATACACATGACACTGGATTCTGCTAGTGTGTGGTAATTAGTCCAGGGATCCTGATTTTCTCTGACAAAAAAAAAAAAATTAAAAAAAAAAAAAAAAAAAATCGCAAATTCTCTGATAAAACCCCCAAAATCCGTTATTAAAATTAAAAGCCCCCTGCAGTCCCCCCAGCACTGCTAGTGCCCTTCAATGCCTCCTAAAGCACCCCCCAGCCCTGCTGGTGTGCCTTAGTGCCTGCACAACAGCCCTCCCCACCTTACTCGTGCCTCTTGCTCCCCACCCGCAGCCCCTGGCACCCAGGCTTGCTGGAGGGGGCCCCCAGCTCCCAGGGCTATGGGGCTAGGGACCCAAGTCTGCAGCTCCCTGCCCCAACAGCAGGCAGCTGCAGCAGAAGCAGCATAGAGCCAGCCCCCCACTGCTCATGCCTGCTCAGGCGGGGCCGGGGCCAGGGCCAGGGCCAGATCTCCTTGTTCTCCCCAGCCCTGCCGGTGCCCCCAGCAGTGACTCACAACCCTCTAGCCCTGTCAGAGGGGCCACCAACTCCCTGCAAGTCCCACTTAATGCACAGGTTCCAGGAACAAGGAGTGAGGCTGAGCTGAGCCCAGCTGTGACTGACTGAGTGCCTCAGGCTGTGCTCTTCCCCCTCCCCCTCCATTTCCCTCTCTGGCACGGCTGGGGGTTTCCCGCCCTGTTTGCAAACAGCTCTTGCAGGCTGGAGCTCAACCAGCCTGCTGAGCTCTTTGCAAATGCAGGAGATCCATGGATTTCTCTGATAAAAAAGAGAAATCCATGTTTTATCTGATAAAAAAGGGGAAATCCATGGCTTTCTCTGTTTTTCCTTGGCAAACAGAAAACCTGGATCCCTGGAATTACTATGCTCCAGCAGACTCGAGTCTTTTCCCACATGCTGTAATTACAGTGTGGTGGAGCAGCCTTGCTGCATGTCTGTAGGCTCCCCAAGTGGCCAAATGACAAAACCAAGTAGCAGACCCGGGAGTTAGGGGAACAGCCTCTGAATTAGAACTACCTACACCTTAAATGCTAGAGACTCAGAGAGGAACGGTAGAAAAAACTCTGGCCATACCCTGTTCACTCTCCTTTTCAGCAGCCACTCCCTGGGCTCATCTACTTGAGACTGTATATCACTGTAGCAACAAGCTACAGCAATGCAGCTCATCACTGTGGCAATGTGTTATGGGCCGGAACTAACCATGACGCTACCGTGCAGTAACTCATTGCTACTGTGCAGTAGTGTCTGAAATAACATGTGCACCTCTGGGACTGTGCCGTACCACTGCACAGTGGGGCACACATATAGATGCTCCCACCCACCACTGGGTGACACTGGTATGTTCTTCATCTTTTAACGCCAAAGTATATTTATTTTTTACAAAAGGACTTGAGATGGCATTAAAGAAAATGCATTTTTCTCTCCTGCAGCCTCAGTTTGCAAATCTCAAACTTAATCCACTGCTGTCAGAGAGAGTTTCAGGTGTCCATAGTAGAGCAAATTAGGGGTGGACCACACGTCTAAAATGCATCTCTGTAGGTCTTTTAAAGTGCTCAGTGACTGGAGATACTCGTGTAGTCCAAACTTTTTGGCAGCCATACACAGCACAGATTAAGCCTGTGTCCTCCCCAAGTGCCACTCCAATTCTGTTCTTTTGTTTCTGCTCCCTGCTTGATCTACCATGTGCCATACACAGAGGTTGGGCACCCCTGGTATATATGAACGAGAATAGTGTTATCCCTGGCCTGGTCACAGGCATGCGTACGATGGCTATAGGTTGGAAGTCTCTGGAACATCTAAACTTCTGACTTTCATAGACATTAGGGCTGGAAGGGATCTCGGAAGATCATCGAGTCCAGCCCCCTGCCCAAAGGGCAGGAAGTCAGCTGGGGTCATAGGATCCCAGCAAGATAAGCATCCAGTTTCATCTTGAAGGTGTTCAATGTAGGTGCTTGAACCACCTCCGGTGGCAGGCTGTTCCAGACCTTGGGGCCTCGGACAGTAGAGAAATTCTTCCTCATGTCCAGCCTGAAACGATCTTGAAGTAGTTTGTGACCATTCAGCCTCGTCATCCCTTGGGGCGCTCTGGTGAACAAACGTTCCCCCAGATACTGGTGGTCACCCCTGATAAACTTGTAGGTGGCCATCAGATCACCCCTGAGCCTGCGCTTTTTCAGGCTAAAGAGCCCCAGGGCTCTCAGCCTGTCATCGTAGGGTCTGCTTCCCTGACCTCTGATCATGCGCGTGGCTCTTCTCTGGACTCTCTCAAGCTTCTCCACATCCTTTTTGAATTGTGGAGCCCAAAACTGGACACAGTACTCCAGCTCCGGCCTCACTAAGGCCGAGTACAGGGGGAGAATGACGTCCCGGGATTTGCTTGAGAAGCATCTATGGATGAAAGCCAGCGTTTTGGTCGCTTTACTAGCCGCAGCATCGCACTGCAGGCTCATGTTCATCTTGTGGTCAATGATGACCCCCAAGTCTCTTTCTTCCATAGTGCTAGCCAACATAGCACTGCTGAGCCTATAAGGATGCTGCGGGTTTTTTTTCCCCAAGGTGGAGAACCTTGCATTTATCGGCGTTGAACACCATCAGATTCTCGCCCGCCCACTTGCTGAGCCTGTCCAGGTCAGCCTGGATAACCTGCCTGTCTTCTGGTGTGGATGCTTTGCCCCAAAGTTTGGTGTCATCGGCGAACTTGGCCAGTCCGCTTCTGACTCCAGTGTCCACATCATTAATGAAGATGTTGAACAGTATGGGTCCAAGGACAGAGCCTTGGGGGACCCCACTGGTCACAGGACACCACGATGAGTGACTTCCATCGATTACTACCCTCTGGGTCCGACCCCGGAGCCAATTTTCCAGCCAGCGGATCGTGGAGGACCCAAGGCGACAATTGGCCAGTTTCTCCAAGAGGCGATCATGGGACACCAGATCGAAGGCTTTTTTGAAGTCAAGATATATGACATCAATCTCTTCTCCCTTGTCCAGGTGATAGGTCACCTGGTCGTAGAAGGAAATGAGATTGGTCAAGCAAGACCTACCCGCAACAAACCCGTGCTGGCTATCCCTTAAGATGTTGGCGTCGGCCAGTCCATTAAGGATGGCCTCTTTAATAAACTTTTCTAAGATCTTCCCCGGGATAGAAGTCAGGCTGATGGGCCTATAGTTAGCCGGATCCACTTTCCTCCCTTTCTTGAAGATAGGCACCACATTGGCCTTCTTCCAGTCTTCGGGCACTACACCAGAGCGCCAAGAGTTTTCAAAGATCCGTGCTAGAGGCTGGGCTATGATGCTCGCCAGCTCCTTGAGTACCCTGGGGTGAAGATTGTCAGGGCCAGCTGACTTGAAGGTATCCAGCTTCTCAAGATGTTCCTTCAGAAAGTCAGCATTAATGGAGGGCAGGGGATGATGCTATGACCTACTTTTGCGATTTGAGCACGTGCAGTTTGGACATAGTTATGTAACCAAAGAGCGAGAAGATTATTGTGACAGGGGGCCTCCTGGGGCCGAGCTCCGTGGCCCGCCCACCTGTCACCGTGACAGGGGGCCTACTCAGGGCCGAGCTCCTCGTGGCCCTGTCTCTGGGCAACCGCCTGCCTATCTCGCCCGCCACGCCTTTGATGATAGTTGATTCAATCCGATGTCAATTAAGTGGGAGGCTACCCATTGTAATGCCCCGATGCCAGGGGGCGCTCTGCGGCTCCGACCTCCCCTAATACCGCAGCCCAAGCCTCGCAGATGGCATCTCAGTGTTCCCATAATCACCGGCCCCACACTGGGCCCCAGAATCATCCATATAGGACCCCTCTCTATGATTCTCTCCATTCAGGCGGCCTCTCCGCCTTCATCCGGGCTACCTCGCCCCCCCGAAGCCAGTTTCCCCTCTCGGGTGTGGTCCTCCCGGAACCTGCGGCCTCTTGCCCTGGCCCACCTCCAGGCCAGTTGGGACCCCAGGCCCCCGGCTCTTGGGCATCCCTCGCGGTGGGCCCCCAGCCCTTTTGACTCTCATAGTCCTGGCCCCAGCTTGGGCTAGTCGATTGTACTCTCCCCTTCGGGCTGGGTCTCTCTAGCCGCTCACTCGCATCCTCAGGCCCCACCATGCCACTACTCCCTTTCTCCAAAGGGGCAACCGCAGCACCACGCCCTGTACACTATCACGCTCTTGGGGTCCGCCCTCTCTGGGCCCCTCACAACCATAAGGTTACCCACCCGGCAGTGGGAGCTAGGGGTTAAGGCAGCCCGACCCGCCTTTCACCGGGGTGGTAACTGGCCTGGCATTTCCTGGGGGCTCCCGCGCCACTGAGAGCCCCACCAGACCACCCACTCCCGGCAGGGTGCAGTTTCAGATCATGCCCAGGACCAGGAGCCTCCTTAACATCTCTTTGCAGCTCCCCCTTACCTCCGGGTGATCTCAGCAGCCATCCGGCCAGGCAATGTTGCTGCCTGGCCTCCTGCAGCCAAACTGCCCTGTTTTTATAGGCAGCCCATGTCTCAAAATGGCTGCCCTAATCAGGCATCTGGAGGCTGCCAGCTCCAGGCCCTTAAAGTGGCGGACACACCCTGTGCTCTGCCACAATTATGTTAATGAGTTATGTATTAGTGATAGATGAGTGGTCCATGCAAAAGTTACTATTGATTGACACTGGTGGCCTGAGGTATGGAAGCAATGATTGGCCATGATGTGATTGACAGGTGGCATGAGGTAGCCACTATAAAAACCAGTAGGAGTCACCACCTTGGGCTTCAAGTGTGCACGACTGTGAGCATGGCTGGAATAGACTGACATGTGTCTGTCACGTTAAGGTGACTTGTGTATGTGCAGTTGTGTTTATGAGTGAAGTTTGATAGAGGGATCGATTGAGGGTTGGATGTTTTGCCGTGTGGGAGACTGAGGATTGTGGTAGTTGAGCGTTTTGAGTGTAGTGTATGGGAAGCAGCCTACATCAGATACACTCCACTTGGGAACTTACTTGTGAACTTACCTGCCTTATCCTCACCAGTAGGGTAATGTATTGCCCTTCCCTCTTCAGAGGTGCATAGTACCCAATGAGAGTGAGGGGGCTGCCAGAAATCCTCAGAGTGTGTGACGGGCTCACCAGGACTTATGGTGCTCTAGTATGTCACCTAATGATGATAGGCTGTTGTTGATTTCCTCCTGTAAATATTATGAATATTGTTTAACTATTTGGTTTATTGTTGTTATCATGTGGATTTGTTGTTCTGCTTTGTTACTGACTTTACAATATACACTTGTTCATCTTAATCTTGTGTGGCATATTCATTGATACTTTGCACCTTTGGCGGGGGCCAGGCTGTAAGCCAATGTCCAGAGGGAATTAACCTCATGGTGCCTTTGAATCTAACAGATAGCTGGCAGGCTATAGAGGCCTAACATACCTCTGTGCATTTAATAAGTTTTCCCATGCCAGGCCTGTCTTCACTATAAAGTGCATATCATTACATTGCCATGGTGTGCCTTTTCTTAATAAATCATATAGTGGTGCTACCATTTCTGTGAATTTTTCAATAAACTCATGCAGAAAAACAATTAGACCAAGGAAGGATCTTAACGTGGTCATGTCAGTGGGTGCAGGCAACTTACACACTAACTCTATGCGCTGCTGGTCTGGACTGTGTCCAGTGGGTCCCAGCTTCAAAAAAAGGTATTTTACCTTCTGCGAGACTAGCTGATTTTTGCAGATTCATTTTGAATCCAGTGGTCTTGACTATCCCCAGGACACTTCTCATCTGGTCTAGGCAGTTTTGTTCCATAATGCCTGTGATCAAACTATCAGCTATGTAACATTAGTATGATCTTCATCATAAAGTGCACCTGCATCTGATTCCCATATTTATGGCAGATCACAAGGGCATTGTGATACCCTTGTGGCAATTGGGTGAATGTGTATTGTCTATTCTGAAAAGTAAAGGTAAATTTATACCATGATTGATTGTGTAATGGAAAAACACAGAATGTACTTGACAGATTGATCACTGTAAACCATGTATTGCCATTAGTAACTGCCACAGTGATTGCAGGATACTGTGCTACCACCAGTGCAATGACAGGGGTTACCTTGTTTAAAGTACAGTAATTGATGGTAAGGTGCCAAGTTATCCCATCTCCCTTCCTGAAGGGCCATACTGGGCTGTTACACATAGACTGTGCTTCTATAAGCACGTTCTGATCAAGAAGGGCATCAACTATTTTCTGGATTGTTTCTCAACTGTCTGGGTATACAGGGGATTTATAGTCAGGATTTATTTTGAGGTAAACATAAAGACATAAAGAACTGCTCTCATTTCCAGTTCTGCTATTTTAATGTCTAGAATATGAACCCTGGCTTAGTAGTCTCCATATAAATCATATCAGAACCTAAGCATGAAAGTGAATTCCTAGAGATGGTATACATCACAAGGAGAGAGACAGGTGCAATGCTAGTGGCAGTGCACCTTTTAGATAACTTGATTTGCAAATTGTGCCACAAGGATGTTTTAGGGAATTATGGTGTAAATTGAAGATGACGTGTGGAACTGTTAGGCTGGATTATCCTATTTAACTAATTCTATTCTCCACTGGCTTGGTGTGGGACTCCAGCTATCTGACAGTTTGCATATTTTTGTTCAAAACAATGCTTGAGCTAAATTGGGATTGGAAATAGTTTGTCTTTTTCCTAATTAATCCTATAATCAGAGTTTGCAACTGTCTATATATTTATGGACAGTCAGTAAAAATTCAGACTAAAAATGCCCGTCCATAAAAGGCTGGTTTCAGATGTGGAAAAACAAAAACAGTGCTTTACTTTCAGCTCAGCACACCCCCACACTGAGCACAGCACATGCCCAGAAGAGGCATTGCATTAGTTTGACCTGGCTCATCCAATGTCTGTACAGATTGCATACTTCTGTTGAGCATTTTGGCACTTTTATCTAAAAGCTGATTGATAGCTGAGGAGCCAGGTCAAACTGACATTCTTCCTCTTTTGGTAAAGCACTGTTTTTTGGGTTTTTTCATGCCTGTCAGGAGCCAAAGTCTGTAAATAATTTTAAGCCCTCTGAAAAAACAATCAAGCTCCAGCTGCTTTGTGAAGAACCCTCTTGGAAAGAAGCTGGACAGCAGGAGCTTCACTGAGGCACAGACAACAGAAAACAGCACCACCTAGTGTCTGCTGCTCCCCAACCTGTAATACTGTTGGGTTGCAGGTAGGCTTCTTTGGAGGTCCATGCTAGAATGGGGGGAGTGGGGTTGGCAAGGATAGAGCTGGGGAGTAAGCTTGGGGGGGGCAGCACTGTATGGGGTGCAACTGGAGGTGTCAGGGTGTGGGGTGAATAGAGGGGATGTGTTGCTGCAACGACACAATGTTTTAATCCGAGAATTTGGTTTTTTTATGACAGAAAAAACATCTGTCTGTAAAAAAAAAAAAAAAGCTTGTCAGTAAAAAGTTGGCAGTTTGTCCTTAAAAAAATGTCTTGGATTTTCTTTCTATTATAACCATTCATTTCCCATAGGAAACCCAGTGCCTTAGATTTGGAATCAGAATCTTTTTTGGATAAGGAGCCCAATATTCAGCTCTTAATAAAGGAGACAGTTACATAGTCCTAACACATAAGGCAGAGGGAGAAAGCATATACAGAGCAGTGTTTTCAATTTAAGCTTAAGTGAGACTTAAAAATTGCTGTCTGACTCTTAATTAGTCAAATTACCTTTAGTTGTTTTAAGAGGCGGTCCTGACCCCAAATTTGAAGAGAAATTTAGGTCATATAAGAATCTGTGCCATAGCTGAAACACAGAGTTGAGAGACTGATGGATGTAATATGTGAGTGATTAGAGAAAGGCTGGGTTTCTTTGTTTCCAAATACACACTTTCCCAGGGGAGATACACAATTTCACTGGATTAATAATGGAGTAATCTTATTCTGGAATTTAGTCTCATCATGCTGGTGTGTTATTATGAAGTGGGCTGGGGAATATTATATCCTATTCATAATTTTCTTTATGAACCCATTTTGTATAATTTGAAATGCGAATTCTAGGGGAGGTGGTAGCCCCTGAGAGGGCCATTTGGCCCCTGTGGCGGGGCTGTGGCCCCTGTGGGGGGCAGCAAAACACATAGGTATTTAGAATTCACTTTATTATGATGATAGAGACACTGGTAGACTTTCAAATTGCTTTAACACTTTAGATATATCAATAAAACATTGCTCAACTGGTCGCTGTCTCTCACTCTCTATATATAGTGGTCTTTTGTTTTAATTGTGGAGGAACATGGATTTTGGGGTATTTTACAGAGCGACTTTGGGAGTTTAACAGGGTTTTCTCAGTTTTCAAATAGGGACCACCACAATTCCTGCTAGGGAGGCCAGTGACAGGACCCTGCCTGCTCAGAGCTGGCACCTTGTACCCAGCTGGAGGTGCTGATCTCCTAGCCAGTTAGGGCCAGGAGGACATGTTTTGACAGTTCAAATCAGGCCACCACACCAGGAAAGTCTTCAGGGCGATAGCTGCCCAGATGGCCAGGCAGCACACACGGCAGTAGTGCTGCACAGAGGCCAACTCTGCAGCCACAGCGCACTGGCACCTGGCCCAGAGGGGCAGATGCCTCTACTGGCTGTGCAGTCCCCATTTGGGTCTGGCAGGTGCGCAGCAGGCCATAGCCAGGCAGCAGCCCCCACTGCCAAACTGCTGCAGTGGGTAGAGGGTGCAGGGAACTCTCAGGGTTGCTTCAGCAGTCCAGCTGGTGCAAGGGGTAATGTCCCCAGGTACCAACTTGCTGGGCCCTAGATTTTTCTGAAAAGAGGATGGCTTTACTAGGGTGACCTTGCTAGCATTGAAATCTACACCCCTTACTGTCACACCATTCTGAAGTACCTGGTAGTATTTTCTGGCACAAAGAAAACACTACACTAGATGGACCATTGTTCTGATACAATCTGACATATTAATTCGTGGTTCTCAACCTCTTTAGGTTCAATGCACATCTCGTTAGATTCAAGACATCCCTTGGAAGATGCTAGCTCTTCACTTTCACTTGCCAAATGAAATGGAGCCAGATCAGCTCTTATCTTGCAAAGCCCCACATTCTTTTTTTTGAGGTTCTGAGTACTAGCAAATTCTCAACCAAAAGGATCAGGCCATAATACAAAAAGCAACCCTATAGAAATGGCAGTGTGATGCCATTTTGTATTGGATATGCTCAGCCTACACTTAAGAATGCTTTCCCATCCCAACGGTAAGCTCTCTCAACTCAATCTGGGTACGGGGGTTGCGCTGGGTTCTTTCATTCTCACATATTATTACTAATAAAGAAGGGGCTTTACAATGACTTTTATAAAGTGTGCTTTACATCAGTTACAATCATTTAGGCTGTCCAAGATGGAGGGAAAATTGGCAATTGGACAGAGTTTCAAGGAAGGAAAAAAATCTAAGGGAGAACAGATGGAAAGGGACAATGTGAGAAAAATGGGCCTTTTGTTGCGACTGATGTATGAGAAGAAATAAAGTTTGGAAACAAAAGTGAAAAAGAAGAGTATGACATTGAAAATAAAGATAAACAAATTAAACAGTAAGACACTTGTCAGTCAGAAAGAGATAAATAAAGGAAAAAAACAAAGCACTTTAGCTAATGTACTAGGAAAGGAATGAGAAGGATGGAACTAAAGGGAAACAAAGAACAAGTTCAAGTTTAAAAAAATAAAGAAAATGTACATCATAGAAGAAAGGATAAACATGAGGACCTTCTGTCATCCTGAACTAGCCATGTGCAAGGGTACTCAGAGAAAACACTGGGACAGAGACTGTCGTCATTGTCTTCTACTGGTAGTGATACTTAGACATTTCTACAGACTTGGTACTTATGTGGTCCTGGACCTCTGACCACCTCTCACATATTTTCAAATATGAATACCAAAAAAATCTCTTTCTCTCCTACCCAATCTACAGTGCAAGTGATTTGATGCATTATACCAGAGATATTTTTGTTCATTTTGATGGTATTGGTTCCTTTTATGGAGGAAGAGTCTTAACTGCTCCAGAACCATGCAATTTTACACTTCCTTGTCTCAGCTTTATGATGTCCTACCAACATGTAAACCTGTAGCTATCCATCTATCTTCTTTTTTAGATGATGTCTTCCCCTGATATGGAGTTCACAGGGGAGGAAGGTTCCTCATCCAAAGCTGATGCAAATGAGTTGCACCAGACTTTGCCATCACAAGCATCTCCTGACTCTAAATGCCCTGGAAGAGCACACACCAACTGCTGCAGCTTCCTGAGCCTGACGAAGGGTTTTTGAACCTGAAAGCTTGCTCAATAACTATTCTCCAACCATTTGGGTTGGTCTAATAAAAGATATCAAATTCACCCAAGGAACCTTGTCTGCCTATATCCTTAGACCAACACGGCTACAACCTAAACCCCTGTCTGCTTGGAGACATTTGACAGCATGTTTCACTTAAATCCATGCTCACATACATTCTGCCTTCCTTGTATTCAGGAGCAGTCACAAACCAAATCAGTGTTCACTCTGTAAGCAGCCTTTCCAATCTATATTTCACAGTGCAGAAGATGAAGACCATTCCAAGGAGTATGTGTTTATGGCATCAAAAACTCACTCTCTTTCTAATGCTCTTCTGGGGAAATGTCCCTATCATGCCTCTTTAAGGAGAGAAGATAATACAACAGCTTCTTCTCACAGGAGTTTCTTGTCTCAACAGACCTGGTCACCACCATGCAATGATCAAGCCACACATCAAAGAGATCAAGGAATTCATGAAGTGATTAAATCCTTTGAAAAAAGGCGACAGGTTAGTGCAGACAGGGCTTTCCTGAGAACAGTGTATTAAGGCTGTGGAGTGCAAACTCAAGAAACTTGTCACGATAAAGATTTTTCAGCCTGTTCACAGATGCCAAGCTTAATGAAGAGGATAGGGATGCTTGGTTTAACTGGTATATTACTATTTCTGTTTTTTTATCTTTATTTTATTTTAATTTTATTATATAAATAATATCCTATTGGGTCTTTTGATGGCCTGGGAAATAAAATATATATATGAGAAAAATGGAAAGCCCAAATCCTTGGGAAGTAAAACAGTTGTCTTGAACTTATCATAGACTCAGAAAGTAGGGCTAATAGCCAATTTCATCCAATCTAGAAGCCACAGACACAATGGATTTATTTAACCAGTTTTGAAAATGTGATCTTGTCATTTTGAAAGTTTATTAGATTTAGATACTCCTTAACTGTTTGTGTCACTTTTGAACATAGAAACGTGGCTTCTGAACCAGTTTTTGGAAAAAAATGCATCCGTGACCCTTATGAATTAGATTAAATTGGCTGTCAGAACTACCTATTGATTTCCCCCTGAAAATGAGTTGAGCACTGTTGACTGAAACTGAGCTTAGAACAATACATCATTTTTTAAAGATAAGATCTAATTTCTTCTTTGCTTTCAAGAAATTTTGAAGGATAGATGAGAATATTTCTGTCTGTTTCTTTTCTTTTATATTTTAGAGGGAACCTGAGCATCTCTGACAAATCTTTAAATAACTTAACTCTGAAGAAGCAGGTCTGATCTCCACAATAACTTTACACTAACTCCTACATAAAGTTCAGTATACGTAGGAAGAGAAATTCTTTCATATACACAAATGTAAAGGTGACGTAGCTTCATTGAGATAAATGGAATTACTCTCGATTTTACACAAGGAGAACAGAAAAATTTGCTTTGTATGACAGTACCATCCTAACCAAATCAGAAATAAAAATTCTAGTAGGTGGTAATGAATTCCAGTTTATTTCACTGCTAGGATTTGGAAAACTTATTTTTCTACTTTATGTTCAGAGAGACCCAGAATCAAAATGGAATACGTTGTACTTGCTGAAGCCACTGATAGAAAAATTACTTACTCAAATTTTGAATTGGGACTCAAAAATCAGCACCACAAAATGAATGGCTGAGTTCAACCAATAATTATTTCCTTATTAGACTGCTATAGTCATAACTGTTTATATATGCTGTTCTTTCATTCGTTTTATAAACAATAATGTATTTTCTTTGTGTATTTTATGTAGTGATATCATTTTAAAAAATGCTGCAAACTGTGGACAGAACAGTAAGTAATGCAGAGTTAAAGGGGGAGGAGGGCGCTTACTCCGTGTCAGCTGTTCCACAACTGCTATCCTATGGTAGGTGCTAGTTAAAATAGGCAATTCACCCCTAAATGAAACAAGGGTAAATTGCCCTAATTTAGCTTCCACTTGATACCAGATAAGAGCAGACACATGAAACAGTTACCACAGAGAAGCTGGTGAATGGTACATGTCCCACTTCTTAATTCAGTATGCTTTCCTTGTCTAACTTAGAAGCTCAAGTTCTAGTTCCAAAATTGACCTAGGTTCTTAGGAACCCAACTTTCATTGACATTCAGTTTCTAAATCACTTTTAGAAATGAGATTTGAGCTTCTAAAAGATTGGCACTTTTGAAAATAGTACTGAATATTTTGTTTTATTATATGTTTTGTAAAATAAATGTTTGAACACGATAATGAAGCAACCAAAAAAGTAGATGAAAAGTTTGAGTACTAAGTGTTGTGTTGTACCATGTTCTCAGCAGTCTTCTTTTCTGAGAGTCTGAATGCCTCAACTGTTACCCAAACTACTGGCAGAGGATTTGGCAAGATCCATGGTGTTGCTCATAGATTTCATAGACATTAGGGCTGGAAGGGACCTCAGAAGATCATCGAGTCCAGTCCTCGATGGAAGGAAGTCAGCTGGAGTCATAGGATCCCAGCAAGATAAGCATCCAATTTTTTCTTGAAGGTGTTCAATGTAGGTGCTTGAACCACCTCTGATGGCAGGCTGTTCCAGACCTTGGGGACTCGGACAGTAAAGAAATTCTTCCTTATGTCCAGCCTGAAACGGTCTTGCAGTAGTTTATAATTGTTCAACCTTGTCATCCCTTGGGGCACTCTGGTGAACAAATGTTCCCCCAGATACTGGTGGTCACCCCCGATAAACTTATAGGTGGCCATCAGATCACCCCTGAGCCTGCGCTTTTCCAGGCTAAAGAGTCCCATAGCTCTCAGCCTGTCATCGTAGGGTCTGCTTCCCTGACCTCTGATCACGCGCCAGGCTCTTCTCTGGACTCTCTCAGGCTTCTCCACATCCTTTTTGAATTGTGGGGCCCAAAACTGGACGCAGTACTCCAGCTGTGGCCTCACCAAGGCTGAGTACGAGGCGAGAATGACGTCCCGGAATTTGCTTGAGAAGCATCTATGGATGCAAGCCAGTGTTTTGGTCGCTTTACT
>NW_005841837.1:6790292-6792458 GCF_000455745.1 Alligator sinensis
CAAGAGGTGATCATGGGATACCAGATCGAAGGCTTTTTCGAAGTCAAGATATATGACATCAATCTCTTCTCCCTTGTCCAGGTGATAGGTCACCTGGTCGTAGAAGGAAATGAGATTGGTCAAGCAAGACCTACCTACAACATACCTGTGCTGGCTATCCCTCAGGATGTTGGCGTCGACCAGTGCATTAAGGATGGCCTCTTTAATAAACTTTTCTAAGTCCTTCCCCAGGATAGAGTTCAGGCTGATGGGCCTGTAGTTTGACGGATCCACTTTCTTCCCTTTCTTGAAGATAGGCACCACATTGGCCTTCTTCCAGTCTTCGGGCACTACACCAGAGCACCAGGAGTTCTCAAAGATCCGTGCCAGAGACTGGGCTATGATGCTTGCCAGCTCCTTGAGTACCCTGGGGTGTAGATTGTCAGGGCCAGCTGACTTGAAGGTATCCAGCCTCTCAAGGTGTTCCTTCATGAGGTCAGCATTGATGGAGGGCAGGGGATCTCTCTCACCTGGACCTCCCTGTCCTGTAGTGGGTATGGGCGTCCCATGGGACTGATGAAAGACCGACACAAAGTACCCATTTAATGAACACAAATGCACAAGAACAGACATAATTCTGCATGTAGTGATGTGGTCATGAAGGCAGATTGTGGATTCCATGGAAAATGTTACTGACAGCCACTGTTCTGCTGAGCATGAATAAAAACATTGAGACGATTCAGGGCCCTGATCTCCTGTAGCCTTTGCCCCAAACAATTACTCTGCCATTCAGAATGAAGGAACTACTCTAGTGGGAACTACTGATTAGATATAATTCCTCTGATGAGCCCTAAACTTCAGCTTGTGATGCCAATAAGAGGATTTCTGCTGAAATTTACTAACAGGAAATAAAACAGGGTTCCAAAAATCTCTTTAATTTAAAAAAGGAACACAGCTGTTGAAGCTGCAAATGTCATTTGGCTGGCAGACACCAGCAGCTGAACAGTCTGCAGTTGATCACTCCAATCCTCTCCAGCAGGTGCTACTGCAGGTGGCAGATATTCCAAGGGTGTATTGGATAACTGGGTCACACATTCAAATATCAGCTAGCCTCTTTCTTTCATACTAGGTCATAGCATTAGAGTTCCCCAGATTCGACATGCTTCCTCATGATTCCTAAAACGGTCATCTGTAGAACTATAGTGGCTCCATTGCAGAACTGCAGGTTTTTGGACATGCATCAGCTGTCAATAGCCTTCTTCAGGATCACCAATGCAATGTTTACCATCACTGGAGCAATATGCCAAAGAGGTCTTGATGAACCACAGTTCAAAAACAACCATGGGATGCAAGATATTTATGCCCTTCTGGAGGGAAGAAATTCCTGTCAGCTCCTTGGGGCTGCCCCAGGCTAGGGAACCCTAAGCAGGGGTGGGGAGAAGCCCCCAAGATAGGGGCTCCTCAGTGCACCCATGCAGCTGCATGGGCAGGCACCCAGCTCAGAGGACTTCTCCCTCTCTCTTATGGCAGCTGCTGAGACAATCAGCAGCTAGGAAAGGGGAGGAGTGTTACGTCTCAGCTCTGTGTTCTTGGGCAACCCTGGCACAGGACACAGCCTGCCTCCCCCCCCCCTCCCCTACCTAAACAAAACTGATTAAGATGCAGTGAGAGACACACCTAAAACTCTCCAGATAAGGGTGACAAGAGTGAAACAACTGCCCTAGGTCTCATTTGCATCTGAGATGGAACCAGATGACCATTCATTTACATGAGAGATGGAGAACAGAAAGCCTGAAGCAGAGACTGCAGTGAATTCTGGGATCAGAGAAGCAGGGGAGCACTGCATGATGGGGATGTATGCTCCAAATGCTAATACACCCAGCTCAGCATTTATCAGACCAGTTCTAATCTGGATTTACAAAGGACTTTTCCACCCCCAGACACACACACACCTCTAAGTTTAATAGGCATCTCGGGCCATACAATCCCCGGTCCCACTATGGGAGGCCTATTTAAACTTGATTGACTAAAACTCGGTTGCCAGGTTAGGGAATGCTGAGGCAAGAAACCGAGTCAGAGGGGGTATGGGCAACATTTGAACAATGGTTAAGGGTTCATCACAGCGTCCAGCCCATTGGAGCCCTAATCACAGGTGTTGCCATACTGTTCCCGAGATGACTGGTGGAA
>NW_005841837.1:6792613-6807742 GCF_000455745.1 Alligator sinensis
TTGAGATGTTCCAAACCAGATAACCCCTTGTCAAGAGAAAAGACAATGATTTACATTATTGAGAATGCTTCGAAGCAGCTGAACTGAGAGTATAAAAATCTGTAAAAAGCAGCAGTGTGTGTGCTTCAAGAAAAAAATTGTGCGCTGACACCATCCCCTGTTGTTCTTGGGACGCTGGAAGAACAGATTGTCTCCCTTCAAGGACTGTGCCTGTCAGCTTTGCAGCCTGAGTACCTTGGACTGGTGAGATCCCAGTGCTCTCTCTCTCTTTTCACTCTAGGCATAAATTTCGGAACCTGAACTGTATTAGTTAAGCTTGAGCTAAGTTTCCCCAAATACTTAGTGAAACCAGGGTAGTATTGTAATTGTTTGTTTGTTTTTTTCTTTTGCATGTCTATTACTACTAGTACCATTATATATATTTCATATGCTTAGCAATAAATAACTTTTATAGTCAAACTGGTAGTAACTGGATATATTTTTCCTTCTCTGCTTCTCTTTCCTCTCGTGCTCTGCAGCAACGCTTCTTTTACCTAAGCTAAAGATCCCTGTGAAGCCCAAATATACTGTGGGGTCTGCTCATCAAGAAGCCAAAGACTGGGACGTGCTGAGTTTGAAACACATAAGGGGATCAGCTTGTTCAGGCTGATTGACCCAGTTTGACTCAGACGTGCCCTAATAAACTGAATGCTGGCCCACGAGGGTGTCAGCTGGACACCTAGCTGGATTCAGAGGGATTCTGTTTACCTGTGTGCTTGTGTCTGACTGCAGTTTATTGTTGCTCTGATGAACTGATTCTTGGCACATGAGGGTGTCAGCCTGTCCAAGCTGATCAACCTGGCCGGGTCAGGCGTGTCGCGTTAATCTGTGTGTGTTTGTGTGTATGACTGATTTGGGGACTGGAGGAACCCAGCCCCCTTGAAACTGAGTCCTGCAAGGTAGCTCCATTGGGGGGGTGAGGACTTGCAGAAGGGAGAGATACAGCTCCGTATAGAAACACAAGTAACACAAGCAGCACATTGACAGAATTACCAAGACCCTAGAAACGTATCCCTAATAAATGAGCACACCCCAAAGTAATGGGCAAATCTGGTAACAGGAGAGAGGGCTGCCAAGGGCTGAAAAGCCCCCACCACAGGGACTTTCCCTCCAGGTTGTGTAGACCCTGGCTAGACTGTTCTTCTCCCCTGCTCCTCCCCCACATGGGCTGATGGACACAGGCAGGAAGCAGGCTGAGGAGCAGAGAGACAAGGCAGTCCCTGCTTCATTGGAACAGGCAGCATAGTCCAGGGCTGCAAAGCATCTTGGGATGCTGAAGGACTGTGAATTAACTTGAAGCAGGAAGGGATCTGGGACAGAAGTTCCATAAACTGGTTTGACCTAAATCTGTTAAGTCTGATACTATATTCAACCAGGTTTACCTTAAACCAGTTTTGGTCATTTTGAAAGCAGTTTATGTGCACTGAACTTCTGTTCTGTTACGGATTTAAGCCAGTTTCCAATCACTTAAACCGGTTTATGTGTAACTTCTGTCCCTAGCCCTGGTGCTCTAGAAGACTGAATTATACCCTCAGATTGTTTTCTGTTCCTTTTTACAAGAGCAAGTAGAGATTAGTAGTAGTTTATATCTAATTAAGAGCCAAATATCATGTGACATCTAAGTTAGCTAACTCAGTTTGGATGTGAAAACCAGCCTTGGAAGCCATCAGTAGAGTTTTGCTAGCTTGAGAATGAGAAGAGGAAGAACTGTCCCTTGCCAGAAACAAGATTATTGATCTCTTCAGCAGCAGTGCTACTGGTATGCATTTTACTTTCTGTGGTACTATTTTACTCTACTAGCCAATTGCCCATCAAGAATGACAGGGGTAGCGGATGGGGACGGAGCCCTGGCCCTGCCCCCGTCCGGGCCTGCTCCTGGCCCCACCATCATTGCCGATGCCACAGCATGATTGCTTCTCCCCTCCCCACCCCACATTGGGCCCACTCAGGGATGGGAGGAGTGGGCTTGGGGCTGAGGTGGGGCAGCAGTGGGTCTGGGCCAGAGGGGGGGAGGAGGCCCACCCTTTCCCTCCCCCAGTTGCTGCTACGGCTGCATTGGGTTGGGCCAGTTTTTCCCTTGCTCCAACGCGCTCCACTGCATTGGGCCCAGACCCTCTCAGCTCCTCCCCACTCCATGTTGGGCCCAGAACCAGGCCCGCTCCCCGCCCCACCCCCCCAGTGCATTGGGCCTGGGCCCACTCCCGCCACCCATCTGCCCCACATTACCTGCAGGGAGCAGGGCAGGGGGGGGCGGGGGGCGAGGTCAGCCCTACTGGCCTTGCCCACCCTTTTTGTCCGCTCTTTTGCTGCTCCGTCCCGTGTCCCCATCATCATGGCAGTGGGTTGCCTTCTGTCAGTGCATGAATAAAGCAATACAGACAGAGACTTAGGTTTTTATAATATTAGAATTGAGCAATGGCTATTTAAAAAAATGACATAAGAATTGGTGGAGCCTTATCTCGTAACCTTCCTGTCAGGAGAGGAAATCTATTGCTTGATTCAATACACAAGAAACTTTTTAGAGATGAAGTCAGGCCTTTTTTGGATAAACTTGAGTCTCAAGTTATTGATCTTTTATTTCTATTCCTGCTACTGTCTTTGCTCTTTGATAGCCTGGTTTTTAGTCTGGTTTGTCCTTGTTATGATGTTTCTACTTGGGTCTATGCTTCTGATTGTCTCTGCTCTGACAATGTTAAGTGAATATGACTCAGAATTCCCTGACCTCCTCTTTCTGGCTGATCTGTGGCTACAAAAAGAGAGTTCTGGGTAGAGGAACCTTGTAATGAGTCCCAGGTAGATGCATCTCTTATTTGGTCTTATCCTTTTTACTGTTTTCTGCCTCTTGTCTTATTTAAGGGTGAGAGTCTATCTTTACCTTTCTACACAGTACAAGTTACATTTTAGGTAATTCAGCTGCCTCATGTTACCAAGTCTCTGCCAACTGAGTGGAAACTGAGATTTGTATCCTGTTTCACAGGCACCTCCCACAGCACAGCAAACAGCACATTTCCTGCCATGAGTGCAATGCCCTTTATCCAGTTTCAAGCTTGTTTTTCCAGAGCAGGTCTGTCCAGCTTCTGGACAATGTGGGTGGGGTTGCAAATCTCACAAACCCAGACTACAGAACCCTGCAGACACCCCCTGGAGTTCCAACCCTTGCCCCAAGATGCATAGGCTCTCTTCTCACCACAGCTCCCATCCCCTCCACAGCACAAGCAGCACAGGCTCCCTCCTGGCCATGCACGATGAAAGTGCATGGGAGCACAGGGCCCTTGCCGGTGCATCACGGCCAACTCCGGTGGCGCCCAGGGCAGAGTGGCAGGAGTGTGGGGCACAGGCTAGCTGGGCTCTATGGATCCAGGCTGGGCTGTGCCAGCAGGGAGAGGAGCTGGCTCGGCTCCATAGAGCCCCTCCTGGCCAGGACCCCGCACTCCTGCCGCCTTGCTCTGGGCCCCACCAATGCAGGCCTCTCCCTACCGCCCAGCTGCCATGCGCCCGCTTACTCCCAGCCCTGCCTGCCCCAGCCCCATGGTACAAGTGGGGACAACCACGAGCAGCCCCTACTCCATGCTTGCTGTCCAGGCTGACCAGCAGCGATGGGGAACAAAAGTGCTCAGCGCGGGGTAAAAGCACCCCCCCTGCCGCCACTGGTGCTCCCTGCTGCAGCCAGCCAGAGCCCACGTGGGACTGCCTGCATCTCCACTGCATCATCAGTGCCCCACGGGGCAGCAGTGGCAACAGAGAGCAGGCACAGACAGCCCCATGTGGGCTCTGAGAGATGGTGACAAGGCAGAGATGCAGACAGCCCCGCATAGGCTCCAGCTGGCTGCAGCAGGGAGCTCCAGCAGCAGGGGGGGTGGGGGAGGGGGCTCTTTTCCCCTGCACTGAACACGTTTGTTCCCCACCGCTGCTGCTCAGCCTGAATAGGTAAGTGCGGGGCGCGCAGGGTCAAGGCTGCTTACAGTTGTCCCCGCCTGTACTGTGAGGCTGGGGCAGGTGGGGCTGGGAGTGAGCAAATTCATGGCAGCTGGGTGGGAGCACGGAGTGGGTGGGGCACGGGGCTGGGTGGGGCATGGGGCTGGGTGGGGTCCTGGCCAGCTCCCCTCTCACCATGCTGGCACAACTCAGCTTGGCTCCATTGACTGGGGTTCCCAACCACTGGGCCATGGCTTCTATCGCTGGCAGTTACGTGTGGGTAGTGGGGCAGCCTCGGGAGGGAGACAGCTGGCTCTGTGTGCCCCATCCTGCTCCTGCTGCCATGGTTGCACATGGTAAGGTGCACCAGGTACCAGAGCCCACACCAGGCCAGGCAGGACACTTCGTCCCCACCCGCGGCTAGGAGCAGGGGGATGCAGGCAGAGAAATGCCTGGGGTGGAGGATGGGGAGGTGGCTCTGCTACTTGCTCCTAGGAAAGGCAGCAGAGCCCCTTCTTCCTGGACAGCCCCAGCTAGGTCCCCCTGGGCCACCACCTGCACAGCCCCCTCTCCTGCAGAGTGCTCCGGCGCTCCAGCCCAATCTGGTCCTCACAACCCCACCTCCACCCTATAAAAATTAAATTTAAACATGTAAAGTAAATTTAAATCTGTAAATTATATAGTTTGCAGGTCCACAGAATAAAAAGGTTGTGATCCCCTGCATAGGCCCCTGCCAGCCTGCACCCCATGCTCTTACCACCGCCCTCTGGTGCTGGCCCCGGGACATCGGTGCAAGCCCTGTTCTCTCACATGGCCCCTCACTTCCACTCCTTCCCCTACCCCCACTACCGCTTTCCCCACTTCCCTGCCTGCCCACTAGCCGCTCTGCACCCCGTGGCTCCCATACCCATAAAACCATACACACACACACACATCCCCAAAAACCCCCATACCCCCCAAACACCCCTGCACATCCCACACAATATATGAGTAAGACTGCATTTTGAGCTATCATGCAATTACTTCTACATATATAGCACAAACACACACAAATCTGGACAAAAATATATATTTAAAATTAAATTAAAATATATTATTAGAGTTGTTTGATTTTTAGTATATAATTTGTCTTGTTTTTTGCTAAGATGGCAAACCCTCTGCCCCAAAGTAGTACTTCCAGGAACAAGGGGAGGGGCTTCCAGTGGCAAAGGTTAGAGGTTAAGGGGCGGGATTTCTGGCCCCAAGATGGAAACCAGGGGGCATGGCACCTGTCAGGGCGTGGGGCTAGATATCAAAACATATTTTTGTCTTGATTTACATGCGTTTGTGAAGTGTGCATAGAGGTGATTGCACAATGGCTTAAAATGAAGTTTTACTCCTGTATATTGCGGGAGTGGGGGAATGGGGGTGGGTATAGGTTTGCGGGGGGCTATGGGTGTATGGGGGAGGGTGTGGATGTATGAGGGGTTTGTGGAGAGTGAATAGGTATGGGGTGGGGTGAAGGAGCATGTGGGTGTGTGGATATGCAGGGTATGGGCGGGTATGGAGTTGGTCGAGAGCTCTGTGTGTGTGGGGAGGGTGGCTGGAGCGTGTGAGTCGGGTCTGGGTGTGGAGGTCTACATGTATGTCAGTGCAAGGTGGGGTGGGTACATGTGCATGGTGGGGTGTGTATGTGTGGGATTTACCCTATGAACACACACAAACACACACACACACTGTGCCTCCTTTGCTCCATGCACACACACTCACACACTATGCCTCCTTCACTGCACACGTGCACATACATACACACACACTGCCTCCTTCACTTTGTGCACATGCACTTTGTGCCTCCTTCACTGCGCACACACATGCTCTGTGTCTCCTTCACTGCGTGTGCACACACACATACTATGCCTCCTTCACTGCACACACACACATACAGTCTCTCATTGCTCTCTCTGTCTCTCTTTCCCCCTCCATCATTGCATGGACACACACACCCCCTCCCACTCTTGGTACTGGTGTGGGCCCCGTGCAGCCGTGGTCCAGTCCTGCAGCCATGGGCCACGTGGTGCTGGAGCAGCTGGCAGGTGGGCATAGAAGCAGTGAAAGCTGCCACATGTAGAAAAGAACAAGGATAGGATTGGGCCCCTGAGAGATCCAATGCGACAACTGACACCAGATACCCAAGAAAGAGCCAATCTCTTAAAAGACTTTTTTGCATTGTTTTTTCACCCTCCCAGGAGGATCACACTGCCAGGAATGGCACAAACCAATTCGGGAGTGGGTGACAGGCTCAAAATCGATGTGGATCAGGTGAGGGAACACCTTGAGAAACTGGACATTCACAAGTCCATGGGCCCAGATGGAAGGCAAGCTTCTGAATGCCAGCCAACATGGCTTTGTGACTGGGAGGTCTTGCCTGACCAAACTCATCTCCTTCTATGACCAGGTAACATGTGCCCTGGACAAGGGAGATGACATAGATGTCATATATCTGGACTTCAAGAAGGCCTTTGACCTAGTTCCCCATGATGTCCTCATGGTTAAGCTGGGGAACTGTGGCCTTGATCATCATATGGTCTGATGGCTAGGCAACTGGCTACGGGGTCGGACCCAAAGAGTACTAGTTGAAGTGAGAAAATCAACATGGCGCAGGGTGACCAGTGGAATCCCTCAGGGCTCAGTAACTGGGCCAGTACTCTTGTAACATTTTCATCAACGGTCTGGATTCAGGAGTCAGATGTGAACTGGCCAAGTTCACAGACAATACCAAATTATGCAGGAGGGTGGTCACACCACAGGACAGGCTAGGGAAATAGGCTGACTTGGACACATTCTCAAGGTGGGCCATCCAAACCTGATGGCCTTCAACGCAGAGAAGTGCAAGGTACTGCACCTCAGTAGGAAGAACCTCCAGCATACTTACAGGCTCGGTAATGCTATGCTCGCTAGCACTACAACCAAAAGGGACTTGGGGATCTTGATAGACTGCAAGACAAATATGAGCCACCAATGTGATGCTGTGGCTGGCAAGGCTAACCAAACTCTGGCGTGCATCCACTGATACATCTCAAGCAAAACCAGGGAAGTCATCCGCCCACTTTCCTCAGCCCTGGTGAGACCACAGCTGGAGTACTGCATCCAGTATTGGGCCCCCCCACTTCAGCAAGGATGTGAAGAAGCTTGAGAGTCCAGAGGAGAATCACTCATATGATCCAAGGCCTGGAGGGAAGGCCATATGAGGACAGGCTGAGGGACTAAGGACTCTTCAGCCTGGTGAAGAGAAAGCTCAGGGGGAACTTGGAAGCCTACAATTACATAACAGGGGTACATCAGGACTTGGGAGAGAGAACCTGTTCACCAGAGCACCCCAAGGGATAACTAGGTCTAACGGCCATAAACTCCAGGAAGGCCGATTTAGACTCGTTATAAGAAAAAAGTTATTTACAGTGCATGTGTCCAGGGTCTGAGACAAACTCCCCCCAAAGGTGGTACAAACACCTACTTTGGACTTCTTCAAAAACAGGTGGATTTATTTCTTGCTGGGGTCACTTGATCCCAGCTGACTTCCCACCTATGGCAGGGGGCTGGACCAGATGATCTCATAAGGTCCCTTCCAGCCCCTAATGTCTATGAAATCTATTAAACCAAACTACAGATGACACTGATATTCAAAGAAATGAAAGTATGAATTGAGGGAAGGGGATAAGTGTGAGGTAATGGAACACCAAAATATATAGGTTTGCTAGGTAAATTCCATGTATATGACGTGAAAGTTAAAAGGGAATTAGTTGTCAGGCTCTCTCTAAATTAACACAAACCTTGCCATCCAAATTCCTTAAACAAATTTGAAAACCTCAGCCAAACCCTAAATAATGTGGACTGGAAAAAAGAAAACCCACACACCATATAAAAAGTGTTCTTTGTAGAATAAATTCTGGATGTAAAGTTACTCGACTACTGTTAGTTAATCTTAATTCCAGATTCTCCATTTAGTTCTCGTTCATATATCCCAGGGGTGCCCAACCTCTGTGTATGGCACATGGTAGATCAAGCAGGGAGCACAGGGCAGGGAGCAGAAACAAAGGAACAGAATTGAAGTGGCACTTGGGGAGGACACAGCCTTAATCTGTGCTATGTATGGCTGCCAAAAAGTTTGGCCCCCACCAGTATCTCCAGTCACTGAGCACTTTAAAAGACCTACAGAGATCAGATGCATTTTAGACATGTGGTCCAACCCTAATTTGCTCTACCGTGGACACCTGACACTCTCTCTGACAGCAGTGGATTAAGTTTCAGATTTGCAAGGGATCAGCAGAAAATGGTATTAAACTATTTATTTGCTCAAAAAAATTCAACTCTGGGCCACTACTGACTACAGCTGTGTTCAAAATCAAAAGATTCAATTTCTCCTTCCTTTTTTTTTTCCCAAAGAAAAATCCCAACTCTCTCAAATCCTTTTCCTGCAGTTTTATTATTCTGTTTCTGTGCGCAGCCTCACCATTACTTTAAGGACCCATTATAGCACAAATCAAAAAAGAAGTGAACATTTTAAAGTCTTCAGGGAAAAAATTCTGTATTATAACTGAGGCTGCAGGAGAGAAAAAAGGCATTTTCTTTAACATCATCCCAAGTCCTTCTGTAAAAAGTAAATGTACAAAGATGAAGAACATACCAGTGAAACACCGTGGCAGGGGATGTGCCTATACATGCGCCCCACTGCACAGTTGTTGCTGCACAGTCCCAGCAGTGCATAAGTCATTTCCGACCTTACTGAGCAGTAGCAACGAGTTATTGCATAGTAGCATCATGGTAAGTGCCGGCCCACAACACATTGCCAAAGTGACGAGCTATATTGCTGAAGCTTGTTGCTAAGGTGACAGAGTCTCATGTAGATGCACCCAGTTAGTGGCTGCTGAAAGGGAGAGTGAACAGGGTATGACCAGGGTTTTTTCCACTGTTCCTCTCTCACTTATAGCCTCCAGCATTTAAGGTCTAGGTAGTTCTAATTCAGAGGCTGTCCCCCTAACTCCCGTGTCTGCCACTTGGTTCTGTCACTTAGCCACTTAGAGCCTATCGACATGCAGCAAAACTGCTCCAACACCACAGTGTAATTACAGCGTGAGGGAGCAGACTCGAGTCTGCTGCAGCATGGTAATTACCACGCTCCAGCAGATGTGTATCGGTGTCCCTGCAATGAAAAATGGCCACTCTAACTAAAGCACCGCCCCCCACACTCCTGGAGCAGGTGTATAAACACCCTTGGTTTTGTCACCCACACTGCTGGGCAGCTTGCACCCACATGGACTTTGGCAGAACCGTCCCCTCTGGGCAGACTAGTCCCTCCACTGTCCAGGATGGGCTTCTCTTGTACTGTTCTCTCCAGCCCCTGGCACTGGGCACTGTCAGGGATGGGATACAGGATATGCCAGACTATACAGTGAAGGGGCTGCTAAGGGTAGGGGATGAGCCCAGCTGGGTGGGGAGGGTGGGGCAGACCGTGACCTTATAGAGATGCGTTGGTAAGATATTAAGCATTGGGCCAGTGAAACAGTGATCTCAAAGAGGGCAGACAGTGACCTCATAGAGGGCTGACATCAGCCTGCAGGGCCAATTCCAGACCCTCAGGCCAGAGGCTCAGCCCTGAACAGACCTTCATGGTGGCAGGTCTCTCTGGCTGAAGCTCATACAGGTGAGGGAGAATCTGATTCCTGTTTCTTGTCCCAGGGCCACCTGTCTTATCTTTCCATCCTTCCTCCCCCACATGTGCCACCCCCAGAAACTCTCAGGTTTGGGCCAAGTGGTGCAGTTGGGCCCCTCTCTCTGCCTGATCCCCAACCCTTCCTTGTGGTTAATGAGTTCAGGATTGTGGCCCTTAGTCACAGTCCGTAATTCAGGCTGAGGTCACAGGACCCAAGCATGCAACAACATGGTAGTAACTTTGGTGGAAAAGCCAGTTGTGGGCTCTGCCAAATCTCAGCCAGTGCAGGCCCCCTGTAATGTTTGGGCTCGAGACAAATACCCAGTTGTACCCTTTTGATGGGCGGGGAACTTTGATCCCCATATTCCCCTGCAGCTCTGTTTGTTTTCAGTGCAGCAGCACTCGAGTCAGAGGGACAAGACAGTTGGACAGACAAACCGGGTGCTCCAAGTCTCAGCCATGAGGGATCAAGCCCAGAATGATGGAGACCCAACAAGCGCTCTCCACCCAGCTCCTCTGACTTCAAGGGTGGGGCAGGAGGAGGAGGGATTTGAGGAAGTCAACCATGGGGCTAGGGGCTCTGTGTGTCTGTCCCTGACAAAGGCAGTGCAAGTGAGAAGCAAGGAGAAAGGGGGACTTTTGGGGGTGTCTTTTATTGGACTAGGTGTAAAATTTGGGAGTGATGTTACTCAAGGGCACAGAAGAAGGGCAGCTGATGCTCAGAAACTTCTCTAACTAAGCAAAAAGACTGTGACTGGGAGAAAAACATGACCTAAAAAATTGAAAGTGTAGTGGGGAATTCTTTCCCAGCTATACAGTTGGTCCAAGAAAAGATGTCCCTAAAATCACCTTGATCCTTGCATATTGCCTAGACCATCATGGCTACAACAATACTCCAACCCTACTGCGAGTAAGGATCCAGCTTTTATTAAAATGAAACAGACATAGCCAATCATGGGGCAGAGCATTTGATGCTAGGAGACAATGGCCAGGTGGTTGCTTAGTGCAAGGTGATTGTGATCCAATTACATTCCTTACTGCCAAGAGAGAAGACATTAAACCTGTAATTACATGGCCATGGCATCACATCACATGATCAGGGTTTCTAATCATCTAATGCCCCCCCAGTTTAAGATAATGAGGAATACAACTGATAGGAGGAAAACATTACAAAAAATACAAATGGAAGTGGAGAATCCTAGAGGAATAGTTCATCATCTGGCCAAAGAGCTATGACTCCATGTGGAGAGTTCACACTAATCCCATGGAGTATGTAAACTTCAATGGGATAGCTTAGGTAACAGCTAACCTGATTATTCCTTGTTTCATGCTTTCAGTGGTGATCCCAAGTCCTGCCTGTCACGTCTTGTTCAAAAAAAAGATTTGTTCAGGAGGATGTAACATAAAACCACCGAGTAATAAAATATCAATCTATATTATTGAGGTTTTAACACTTGCTCACAACACAGAGATATTTATTTATTTATTTATATTCTTTTAAACCAAAAAACCCCCCAAACTCACAGGATGTTCTCTGAACTAAGATTCTTTATTAGTTATCTACCTCATTTTTATATTTTTATTTTTAGGTCTCAGCATCTCCTTAGTTGGCTGGGTTGACAGAAGCCAATTTATTTATTTTTTTGAGGTGACCACTTGATGTCTTCTCCAGTAAAGGTAAGTATTATGTCTCTTATAATATTTAAATATCAAACATAAACTCAAAACAGCATAAAATACAAATAAGGTTTTGTCTTTTCTTTTTAATAGGAACGTCTCAAAGAAAGCAGGTTGACTTCACCTTTAAATGCTTTAAATATAGCTGGGCTTGTTGTATCTTTCAACTTTCTTCTCCTTTTTTTTTTTAATTGAACTCTCACCTGACCCAACTTTCCTTTTTTTTTTAAATCAAAGATTCAAGAACATTTTACTTGTTATCATAGTTCTCTGCTGTTTCCTCCTGTCTTCTCTTCCGCTCCTCAATGTTGAATTGACTCTGGGACCACACATTCTGGCAAAACCTCTCTCTCTCTCCCATTTTTTCTTTTCTTTTATTCTACCTCCTCTAGGCAGACATAGTCTCCCATCCTCTTTGGTACGCCCAGGGATGCCTCCTCTCCACCACTGACAGCTGACTCCTCTTGCTCCTCTGCTACCTCCGTCACATGCCTACTCCCCTCAGCATCCGGATCTCTCCTTCCTTCACTCTGCTTTTGGTAGCGTTTCAGCTGTATTGAGCAGCTGCTCTGGAAGTGCGGCTTCCTGCTGTCCTCTCCCCGTCTCTGCCAGCTCTCCCATTGCTCCACTACCAGCTCTCTCTCTTCATGACACTCCACATTCAAGAAAGCTTTGTCTCTAAGCACCTCTGCATTGAGCAATAAAGGGAAGGCAGCAAATAAGGACCAAGCAGCAGTACATGGCAAGGAGAAAAACGGGCAATAAATGGCACTTAGTAGAAATTAGGAAGATAAAGGGCTGAAATGGGCAAGAAAAAAGGAAGGGTAGGAATTCCACTTTGGCCCTATTCCCTAGGAAAGCCCACGAGGAAGGATATCAGGTTCTATTTGGAGCAGAGTTTAACCCTGTACAGTCAGTGGGAACATCTACACGTGTGCCAGACTGTACAGTTGTTACTGTGTAGTCATTTAGTATTTGCTTAAGCAAGAAACCAACGTTACTGCGCAGTCCCAACATTGCACGAGTCATTGCTGATGCTAGTGCACAGTAGCAAACAAGCCCGCCAATGCTACGTCACCATAGCGACAAGCTATGGCAACATACTGGGTGCATCTACACAAGACACTAAAGCCTAGGCCACACACTGGAGGCATCACAACCTAAGTCTATATCTTGGGAGACAGGAGCACCAGTAAGGGCTGGGCTGGCTGCAGCAGCTGTGCCACCAGTGGTGGTGACTGTCAGAGCCTATGCACACACGGGGACCAAACACTAAGGACCACAAGTAACATTCATCCTGGCCTTGCCCAGTTTGGGACACTCGTCTTTACAAACTTACTACTGCTGTAACATGCATGTGCCTGTAACTTCCCAGGTTTTTAAAACAGCACCTGGGAAAAATAAACTAAATTACACATCATCAAATTGGCATCAAGCTGGATTGTCAGCAGGGTTTAACCTTTAAATATGCTGGACTGAGTTCTGCCATCTGTCTTGACTCAGGAGCTGATAGCAATAATGGGCTGTCCACCTCTCTCTCCACAAGTCGAGAGAGAGAGTGGGAGAGAGAGAGAGAGGGGGACACTTTACAAGTAAGGCTCACAAAAATGTGCTGACAGCAGAAGAATGGGGAGATGCATGGATATTCAGGTCTATCCCAAGATCTGGCCAGGGGTGCACTCTAGTGACCCCAGGGCCCTGTGCCGACTCACTCTCCCCAACAAGCCTCACCTCTCCTTTTGGGTCCCCTCCAACTTAGCCTTGTCCCAGTTTCATTTTTCCTCATTCTTGGCTCCTTGCCAAGCATCCAAGCACTCAATTGGATATCTAACATCCCACTACAAGACCTTACTATTAAATGCGTGGAGAAGGTGTCTTACAACATCTCATAGAAAAGAGAGATATGGAGCATGGTCCCCTTCCTGGCTCATAAGGGAAAGGTGCATCCTTCCACTCTCATTGCGCCCTCAAAAAGGCAGGACATGGCCTCTGTTAATTCATCAGCAATACGCTCCACTGAAACAGTCTGCAAGCCTCAAAGCTGTAGCTCACAAATGGTGGCAGCAACTTCTTGGAATCTGTTCAAGCATGCTACAATTGCTTTAGCAAAAAAGAAACTCAGGTAAAGGAGGAGGTGGAGTGGAAATTGACTGCAGCACAAGTGATATTAACCAACCATTTACACGTTTCTCAGAAGATTTAGCCAAGGATTACACAGACTAAAAAAACTCCAAAGCTTTTTAGAAAAAAAACATCAGATGGATGGACCGAGAAAGTGACAGAGGAAAAAGAAATATTTTCTTCATGCAGCAATGAAGGTTAGAAACAAAGCCACAGTTCAATTTATAGATATATGTATATATATCATATATACCTTAACGAGGTCATCAGTAAATGGCTAGAGTCACTAGTAGTCAATGGATTTGCTGGCAACTCTATTTAGAATTTCATAAAGAAGTAGATGACTACAGCCCCAATCTAACAACATGCATGTGCTTTATTTCAAGAATGGCTGTGATCCCAGGGCTCAATATGACTGCTCCCATGCTTGTTTCTTAGGAAGTTACATCAATGTTTGCAGAATCAGGGTACAACACAGAAGGACACTGGACACTGTCAGTTTTTAATTTTGATGAACAGAGTTCTATAATGTTTGAGGGTCCTGATCACTAGGTACTGCCTCCACTGTTGTATCTGTCTTTTCACTGTCTTTCCATTAAAATGGTTATGTACCTCAAGCAAAACTCTGGCTAAACCAAAGTCAATGTCAAAACTCCCATTTAATTCAGTAGGGCCAAGCTTTTACCCTTACTCACCACCAGAGTTGGGTTTTTATAGAAGAGTCTGGGGGACAGACTCCTAGACCTGCAAGCACGTTACACTCACCATTTAGGACTACCCTAGAATTGTTTTTCATGTCAGTTAATCAGCAGCCTAGATTTGTCCCAATTGCTAATAAAGGCACAAACAGGAAAAGATCGTCCTCTCAGGAAAGAAGTCAGGGCACAGGGAGATGTCCAAACTGGAAGATGATGATGTCAAAACTGAAAGATAAGTGCACCCTGCCATGACTTCTATTGTGCAGGAGTCACCAAATGGCATTATTCCACACAATCTAACACTTTCTTTTCAGAAGCAACTGTGCAGGATATAATGCTGAAGATGGGCTGTATTGTGATTGGTTGTGTGCCAGATACTCTTTTCTTAACACCAAGGGAAATGATGAAGTGACAAAACTATAGAAGGCACTACAGCCCAGTGGCCACAGATTAGTAGATAGTAGCTTTGACCCAGTGCTACTGTGTAAAATGGGGCAAAACTCTTTACCTCCTGCAGTAGGGGTGAGGGTGCTAATTAGCAACAGCCTGTGCAGTCCTTGAAAAGCATAAAAGCTCCACAGCAGACAGTGTTTAGATGCCTCATTCTGAGGAAGAGCAGGGAGCAGCACTGGCCAGGGAGAACACAGCTTTTGAGATTTGTATGAGATGGAGAAAATGTCTGCAAAGTCATTCATTCTTTTCCATAAGGGGAAGTGAGCTAGTCAAGACGTGTTTTCTCTGGGGGTAGGGTGGGGCATTAGAGACAAATATGTTCAAATATGGAGCATGGAAGTGAGATTGGGTGTCATTTCTCACCCCGCATGTAGCAAAGTCTCTGGACACAGGGTCCATTGCACAGAGTGTGTCCAGAGCTGTATGCAACTCCTAGTCCTCCTGACACTTGTAATAGGGTAAACTGGGAAAATCAGGTCATGTCTAGGCTCACATGGGGGAATCCTGGCCCTGCTGAAATCAGTGACAAACCTCCCCTGG
>NW_005841837.1:6813566-6816383 GCF_000455745.1 Alligator sinensis
AAATGTTCAACTTAAGTGCAATGCTAATTCTAACCCGCCGCCTATAAAGTTTACCTGGGCCAGATTAGATGGACAATGGCCTAAAGGCTTACTATCTGTAAACAATACTCTACATTTCAATAGCCCATTAACCCACAATCATGGCGGGATTTACATTTGTAGGGTGACAAATTCCCTTGGTCAAGCAAGCGATCAAAAGACTATTTACGTATTAGATCTCTCTACCATCCCTACCACACAGTCGCTCACGGTTTTATGGTATCCTTCAACTAATAGCATTACGGGTTTAGCATCAGCATTCACCCTAACAGTAATGCAGGGACGCAATTGGGGTACCATCATCGGTAGTGCAGTAAGTGGAACTCTCTTTCTAATACTTGGAAGTATTTTAATTGGCATTGTCTGTTATGGGAGAAGACGGACGTCTCGCGATGACTATTTCGTTATGAATCATATTTCACTGACTAATAAACGAGGGGAGTCCCAAACAGATGTTCTCCAATCAGATGATGACCAATAGTTATTGTTATATGTTTAAGTTATTGTATTTTATAGTTTGTTAAAAAGACCGGTCTGTAGAATTGTTTATTGGTATATATATATATTATTGTTGGTTGCTTAAGCTCCGTAAGGCCAGTGAATCCTAGAACGAAAATTCCTTATAACGTGCTCATGTGTCTAAAATTCCAGTTGTGCCGTCGGCAAGGGGGCATGTCACAACCCAATGATTTTAGTGCCTCGGCACGATGGAATTTTCCCACCACATGAGAGTCTGTGCACAGCAAAAGTTTTCTGCTGCAACAGAAAATCCCGGTGCAAGAGAGTTCCCACCATTCGCATGCAAATTTGTGTCCCACTATTGGCCAGTTCTAAATTATTCCTACGTGGCGGCTAGCGATTGGCTTGTTAGCCGTATAAAATTCTGTGCGACTTCCGCCCAAGTCGGAGAACTTTGAGCACGCTGCAGAGTGCCTTTGAAGATTCCTGACTTGCGGCTGAGCTGATCGATAGCCTGATCACCTATCGATTCTTCTCCCCGTCGCCGAGCACAATCCTTCGACGTACCCTTTTCCCTGACGGCCTGACTCGTGTACAGATTCGCTGGATTTCCTGGCCTGAGCCTTGCCAGTTGGAGCAACTCGTGTAGTTGTTTAAGCGACCGGACCACCTGCGTCGTGACTACTAGCGGCGTAAGTAAAGCTTTTTGCAACCAATACGCTTTGTCTGCCTCTCCATTCACCAGCCCGCCCAACGACCGAGTAATTTCTAAATCACCTCAAGTCGGCTCCGGCCGTCTGAGACAAGAAGGAGGCGGCTTAGAGACAGTCCCAATGTCAGGCCTCAGGCCCTGTTCAAATATGGAGCTTGGAAGTGAGATTGGCTGTCATTTCTCACCCCGCATGTAGCAGAGTCTCTGGACACAGGGTCCATTGCACAGAGTGTGTCCAGAGCTGTATGCAACTCCTAGTCCTCCTGACACTTGTAACAGGGTAAACTGGGAAAATCAGGTCATGTCTAGGCTCATGGTGGGGGAATCCTGGCCCTGCTGAAATCAGTGAAAGACCTCCCCTCGGCTTCAAGACGGTCAAAATTGTCTTCCCTGGTCTTCAGAATGCATGTCAGCCCTTGAGAAACAAACTCAGAGAGAAGCAATACTGCTCCTAATTTCTCCTACTCTGACCTTTTTTGAACTGGCTATTTCTTGATTTCTTATATTTATTCTGTTCGATTCATATCCCACCCTATCCAAAAGGCTCTGATGATACATGTCACTTTTCATGGGGGGGGCTGTTATTGCTTATCCTAAATGTTTGACTCGCACCCAGTAGACAGCTGTTGCCATGCAAAGAAGGGCGAATGAAGGAATCAACACATTCATTGTCCTTCCTCATTTGTTTCTGCTACAGAAAAACAAGACCAAAGAAATGACCGATGACAGCAGATCACCAGGATGTGTGCAGGGTGGGAGTAGAGGAGAACCAGCTTCACTGTTTCCCCAACAGTCACCTGGCCTGTCTCCACCAAGAAGAAGGTCACTATCTCTAGGCAGAGAGTTTGGGGAAGAAAATATTCCAGAGGCCGAACCAGTAGTGGTACCTCCTCATGATGCTGACAGTATTTCTAGTTTGAGCAGGTAGAGCATGTGCATGGGAGATCTGCTTGAGCATCCCATGCAGAATACCAAAGCTGAGAAGTTTCCTCACAGGCAAACTTACTTTAAATATGAATCAACAACAAAAGATGGCAAATTAGAAAACCCTCACATTAGGGAAGATATTTCTTCTGACTTCAAACAAGATCACTGTAAAACAGGCATGTTGAGAAAATCCTTTTCACTGAGCAATGTCCAGGGAAGTGTGCTAGGTTCTGAGGAACAAATACAAAGGGAAAGGCAAATGTCAAAGCAGCTTCAAGTCCCTGAATTTGCACAACCCACATCAGAGGGCATCAGGAAGCTGAGTTACTACACAGAAGCTCTGAGGCTCAAATCTTCTACATCCCTCTTGAACACACTAACCAAGCCAAGGGCAGTCGGCTCCGGAGTAACTCCCCCCCCCCCAGATTGGCAGGCTGCTTGCAAGAAATCTCTTCTTAGCATCATACAGAAAGATATTTCCTGAAGAAAGGATGCAACTCCTCCTCTTCCTCCACATCTTCACCACCCTTATCCAGATATTTATTCCAGCGGCTGACAAAGGGCCTGACCTCCACCTCCTGCTCCTGAGTCATGGCAGAATGAGTCAGGACAGCAGCAGTAAGGCTTTCCTGTGTTGAGTCCCCCCAGAAATGCTCAGAGCCTAAACTTGCACCGCCTTC
>NW_005841837.1:6818152-6818928 GCF_000455745.1 Alligator sinensis
GAGTAGCTGTGCCCAGGGAGTCATAGGCAGCCTCCCGAACCTACTGAACATCAAAGACGTGGCGGACGAGAACAAGAGGGTGCCTTGGGCCGGCCTTGACAAGGAGCGAGGGACCTCGAGGAGATCACAGCCCTCCCTAGAGGACCCCGCCGTGACATTCACCTTCCTTAGAAGCATTGGGTGTTGGTTTCAGCTAAGGCTGCGGCTTTTGACAGGAGTGTGCCAATGCTCCTGTTTGGACTAAATCCCAGAGGATTCCACTCTGGGTTAGACCAATTGCCACATTTGGGATCAGGAAGGAATTTTACCTCATGGTTAGACTGGTACGAACTGTGTGGAGGTTTTGCCTTCCTCTGTAGCAGGGATAATCTTGGTTCTCTCATCATTTTAACCACACTTGCAGCAGCAGGATACTGGCCACTGTTGTCCACCTGCTTTACACGTGGCAGTTTATGGTGCAGTGCTTTGTAATTATGTGATGGGGTTGCCTGTATAGTTTTAGTAATAGGTTAGAATGGTTTGGGATCCAGTCAGGCACAGGGCTGGACTAGATGATCTCCAGAGATCCCTTTTCCCTTGGAAAGGGATCTTGGAGTCCTAGTGGACTCCAAGATGAACATGAGTCGGCAGTGTGACGAAGCCATCAGAAAAGCCAATGGCACTTTATCGTGCATCAGCAGATGCATGATGAATAGGTCCAAGGAGGTGATACTTCCCCTCTATCAGGCACTGGTCAGACCGCAGTTGGAGTACTGCGTGCAATTCTGGGCGCCGCA
>NW_005841837.1:6819344-6837652 GCF_000455745.1 Alligator sinensis
TCTTTCCTGCGTATGCAGGGGGTTGGACTCAATGATCTATTGAGGTCCCTTCTGGCCCTAACATCTATGAATCTATAAGAGGAAGTACCACAGAAGGCAGTGCAGGGAGCTCGTAGCAAGCCCGTGCCAACATATGCAATTGAGTCTCGGCCTTTACAGTCACCGATCAATATTTCTGCTGATGGTTTTTTTGAAAGAAGTATGTGATGAACCAATCAGGAAAATGGTCCCTTCCAATACCTACATGCTCAGGACAGCACAGTCTCTGGAACTGATCCTTCACATATCAGCCCAGATGAGGTTGATTCAGTGTTAGATAAGCTTGTGGCAGCTATAGATGAAGAACAACATCTACATCCAGAACACGAAGAAGTTAATCATGTTGTTCTTGGTATTTCCAGGAAGGTTTTACAAAAATCTGTTGTAAGACCAGAAGAGGTAAGTGGAAAGAATAAGGTAGGGGCAATCCTATTTTGTGAATGTCATTTTGCTTCTAACTAGATCTTTTGTTAAGATGCTCATGTGGCATTGGAAGCTCATCTACTATGAATGCTGAATGCTCTTATAAAGGTGGTGGAGCATCTAGAGAGCCTGCAGTGGGCCATCAGTGTGGAGGACCCTCACTAGATGGGATTCTGGGTTAGTGGTCAGTAAATCCACTAATTTTGAATCTACTCTCTTTCGAAGAAATCTGTCTGGGGATAAGAAGAGGGCTGGAATCCCTTGGGTTAAGCATATGGACAAGACAGCCACAGCTCTCTGGTTTGCTTACTGATGGTGAAGACTGATTCCAAGGAAGCTGTTCCTCAACCCAAAAGGGCTGTTTGATCCCTAGGAAGAGAAGACTATGTGTGGCAGTCATAGGGGTGTTGCCTCCCCTGAAAGGCTTGGGTCAAAACTAGAGGCTGACAAGTATGGGGGCTGTGGGGTGGGTGTCCAGAGTGATGAGGACGGTTTCAGGAACTTGTCCTCTATACAGCTGCAACACTTATCCTCTTTCAAAGTAAAGCACAGAAGATGTGTAAAAAATTATTTTGCTAAACCCAATTTCTGACCTTTGAATGGCTCGGACAATGGTTGCAAGTTCCTACTGCTAAGTCCTGCTGCCCAAAAGAAGGATCTCAGGCATGGAGTGTAAACCAGGCAATGAGTGCAGGTAACCCAGATGTAAAAAGAGTGACAGGTAACTCAGACCCAGTTTATTTAGCGATGCATGGGACTGAGTAGTTAGCTCACTCTTTAGCCAGTATCAGAACTTGCTAGAAGTGCTCTCTGAGCTCCCCAGGACATACAAACTGGCTTGATTATTTTGGGCAATTGTCAGGCCTCCAGCTATTGGTTCAGTCCTGCCATTCCCCTGCTGGCTCTGCAGCATCACTGGGTCAATCTTTCTTTTTTAGAGTTGAACTGCTTTCACTTTGCTCTAGTTCTGATTGATCCATCTGTCCTGTGAACAGCCCCATATCAACCCAGCTCTTTCAGCAAATAAATGCAAAACACCCAGGGCTATGCACACTGTGGGTTTCCTGGTCTAAAATACTCATTTGTGTTCCTTTAACGAAACTTGTCATTGCACAGTCCTTATTTTTCTGGGTACTCAGCTGAAGTTCATAGGAGGGATCCAAAAGCAAGTCTAAAAGGGGTTTGGGTTAGTTCAGTCTCATTAGTTACCTGTAGGAAAAGCTAGGTTAGAAAGGTTTTTGAGGAGGTGTCCTCTTCAAAAGCTTTCTCTTTGATTTCAGGCCTTCAGCAAGACCTCACTTGGGAAGGTGCTGAAGCCTGTGCTAAACATTGGATCATTGGGAAAGCTGTCCAACCCCAGGTGGACCCCCCTGCACAACAGGCAGCTCACCACACTGAGAGTGAGGAGGGAGAGGAGAAGGTGCAGAAACGGCTTGAAGTAGAGCAACAGTGGGAGGAAGAAGAGGAGCTGCAGCAGATAGAGGAAACAATTCAACTTGAACCATCTCTGTATTTGGGGAGCCCATTGACTTCGTCCATGGGCAGTGAACAATTCAGGTAACTTTCTGACACTACAACAAGAATGGGAACTGTGGTGGAGTGGGATCATCTGGGGTCCCTGGATACAGCTGCGCCTATGTTAGACTAGGTTCAGCATGAAGGTGCACAGGGCTCTGTCCAACTCTCTGCTTGCTTGTAACCAGAACTTTTCACTGCTGCAACACAGTGGGACCAGCCTGTGCCAGTGACCCTGAGCTTCCATACACGGCTAATTTACCCTGCCACCATGATACATGCTCCTTCCCATCCCCAGATCAATCTACACAACCACAGCTGATGGGAGGACATGTTCAGCAGAGGGGCATTAGAGCAAGGGCATCTCTCCCAGCTACGCCTGCTGCATATCCAGAATCCACTAGGATAACATTCTCAAACTGGGCGCCACAGCACTGTGGGGTGTCTTGAGAGCCTTTCAGGGGTGCTGCAGGGGGCCACACAATGTTGGCACTTGTAGGAGTGAAAATGTGATTCACAAGAGAAACCCAGAGATTTCCAATAGAAATCCAGAGTGTTTAAAACCGCGCTGGCCTATTGCGGTCCTTCAAAGTTCTTTGCAACAGAGGAACTGCTCTAATATTTGTCTGTACTCAAACAAATGAAGAATAAGAGCTTGCATTTTCTGAGGGATGCCTTGAGCCTAACAAGGTTGAGAACCACTGCACTAGAGAAATGGTCCATACAGGCTGCCTCGAGCTGGAGAACCAGGTGCCACATATGCACTCCTGCCTTGCTGCAGGGCTGCAGAAACTCAATCTTGGTGCTTTCTCCCTCCATAAGGCTTTTGAGGACCTGAGGGCAGGCTTTGCCCAGAAGTCCAAGTTAGTTCTAGAGACCTATGAGGCTGGGGGCTGGTCATGACCCTTCCAATCTTTTCAACAGCTTCCAACTGTTTAGTTTGAAGCAGTGAATGTTTCTAGATGTCAGAAGGGGAGACTTCCTGGGTGCATAGGACCCAGCACACAAGGGCATCGCTAGCAGCATTGTCAGTGGAGCAGTACTGGGCCTGACATGCAGGCCACAGCAGGTCACACCTTTGGTTTCTCAGCTTCTGATTGCAATACAGTTATGACACAGAGGAAGCCTGAGGACTGGGCTGCCCCTGCGTACCAGAAGGACATTAATTGGCAAGCCCACTTTCCCAGGAAGCAGCAGACATGGGTCCTAGGTCCTGCTTACTCAGAAATAGTTTGAACCTGCATCATCTTTTCCCAAGACTACTCTAGCCACTGTGTTACAAGTTAGGCCTTGCCAAGAGCTTTCTCCATCTCTCCTCTCTAAGCTTTCCCCCTTAGCAGCCAAAACAGGGAGGTAAGTGGGGATATGAGGTGGTCCAAGGTTTTATCCTGCTTCCAAATGCAAAGAAGCAACCCCTGTGTTATGTAGCCATTTCAGCCACCAGATGTTAAATTAAGGATGCAGTGGCCGGTTCAAAGGGTGGTCCTATTCCACCATTGAGAAGTAGAATCCCGAACTGCATAAGGGTGAAGCAATGCAGTTACACATGTGAACACTACATAGGACTGGGCCTAAGAGTCCATTGCAGAGACAGAACTGAGAGATGAAGTGTGTTCCCCAAGGCTGCCCAACAGGTTAGTGACAGAGTCACAGGCAGATTTCCAGACTAGATTCCCATCCATGTAGTATTTCACCAGGACAATGCGCTCACCTCTGAGCAGCTGGATGTGGTCAAGAGTCTGTAAAGCACTATTAGTGATTTGTCATTGTTTTTAAAGCACTGACAACATGCTTGGCACAAAACAGTGTGGAGAACAAGAAACAAAGATGAAAAATAGTATTGAAATGCTAATGTTATGACCCTTTACTCTTGTTTGTCTTTAAATCCAAATAACTGTTTCCTTTTGTTTGTAGTGAGAATGTTGAAGATCCAGCACCGATATTGGAAGCACAGACAGCAGGTGAATGTATGAGATTTGCATTTTTTAGGATTTTATTTGTTTCCCTTAATGTATTTATAATTGTCTATAATTTATTTAATTCTTTCATTCCTTTAATCTCAGTGATTATTTGGATGGTGAAAGACTGTCTCAAAAATACAGTATTCTAGAGAATACTTATGCTACCAGTGTGGGGGATTTCTCCAGAAGAGACTTTTTCTGGCACAGGAACTCAAGCTTAAAGGGAAGCTCTTCACACCTGCCACATGGTCTTCATTCTTTTTGGCAATTTGCTGCACCAGCTTCGATAAAGAGACACTCCACTAACAGCCTGCAAAATGAATCCAAAGTTGTACCTAATATGCGGGTTTGGAAGAACCAGCTCTTTCATATGGATTGCTGTGCGGTTTGCTGTTAGGATAGCACAATCAGGCCCTTGCTTCCATGCACCCAGCACTATACAAACATGCCCCAGAAGTAGCACCAAAACATATCAAAACATAGACAAACCTCCTCCAGAAATAAGAGTGCATGCACTAGTTCTTCCTATGCATCAGGCATGTCTGTGTGCTTCGTTACTGCACCAGGGATCACCACAATAAGGAAGGCAGCATGTGCTCTGCATAAACTGGCCCTCCCCTGAAATTCAAGTCAGGTGGTATGTGTGCATAGTAGGCTCACCCAAGACCTAGAGCTGACTGGATCCAGCCAGCACCACACAATGGGTGGATAAACTGCATCAGTTTGGGAAGGCAGCACGCAGAGAAGCAGGCATGGTGTCCCCTCACTGCAGCACTCCCTCCTGGGGTACAATGCAGCCTAGACAGGCCCATAAGAACAAAAGCTTGCAGGACACTACTTTTCAGTGATACTAAAACAACATCTAAAACTTCAGAAATGGAAGTGGAAATGAGTCCTAGGTGAGCAGACTGTGGATGTGTTTTGTTTACAGGGATTTATACTGACGTGCCAGGCCCAGGATATAGAAGACTCTTTATACACATGTGCGGTAAATATCTTGTAAAACCTTCAGTAACTGATCCCTAGGAAGTGGCCCACAAAAGGTCTCTTGGCTCCCACAGTTGACCTCTTGTATTTTGCAGGCTCTTCACTATTTCATTTGGTTCCAATATCTGCTCTGTAATCTGTAGCCGTGCATTGGGGTCTGTTCCCCAGCCCAGTTACTCTACCTCTTAAGATCTTTGGCTCCAATCTTACTATCTCTGAAGTCAAGCGATATTTTCCCACTGGTTTCAATGGGAGTAGGACTGAGTGTTTTTTTCATAATATCTACCCTAACTGTTGTTTCTTTTACTCCAACATAAAACACCCATCATGTGTTTTATGTCCTTAAAAACTAGTTGGTACCTGTGATGCCTGCAGTCATTGTAGGCTCACACCTTGCAAACTTGAGTGTGTGCATAAAATCATGGATTTCACATAAAGTAATGCATTACCTTAGAAATCATCATTTAAGATGAGTATTGAAATCTTTGGATGCATTAGAATGGAATTAGTGAGCTCATTACTGGATGCCATTCATGTTCAAGTTCTCATGTTCCCACTATATGGATTGTTGATAAACCAAAAATAGGTTCATAAAAGAAATATGAGATTTAACTTAGGTCTAGAAACCCTTCCTCTGCGTGAGAGACTAAAGAAGCTCTATTTATTCAACTTAAAAAGAAAGATGGTTTAGCAGCAGTTTGATCATAGGCTAAAAGCATCTCTGTGATTTGATTGTGGGCTAAAAGCATCTCTATTTAGGGAAAGTTTCTAATTGGTAAAGGCTCTTAAATCTTCCAGCCAAAGGCAGAAGAGAAGGCAGTGGCTGAAGGATGCAACTGGACAGATTCATTCTAGGAATAAGGTGCACACCAAATGGCACATTTCATTGGTCCAAGTGTTCATGTCCAAGAATTGTGCGGATTGAGCAACACTTCCTGACCTGGGCTTTGCAAGCCCTGCCACCCTGGACACACACAGAAAGGTGCAGAAAGGAGCTAGCAGAACTCTACTGGTAGGGAATGGAGGGTGGACAGCAAAGGCAGTGGTACAGCAACGAAGTGTTTTCAGGAGGGGCTAACAAGCACAGCAGGAGTAGGCAGGAAAGATATTCCCATTGCACAAGGAAGGGGGAAGCACAGGGAAACTGCAAAGATGTTATGAGGAGGAGGGAAAACAGTGGAGGCAGGGAAGGGGCTGAGCTGGGGCACCTGTATGGAAGATCGTTCCACCCTTGAGTTCAGAAGGTAGGACAGAAGGGGTCCATGTTCCACCCATTGACTCAGGCTTCATTTGGTCATTCACAGCACCAACAGGAACCGTAGCTGGGAGGACAGCCCCACCACCTCCGCCTGCCCCTCATTTTGTGGCTGTGTAATCCTGAGGAGTACAGATCAAACAGATCCTGCCTGACTTTGTTTTTACTCTTTCCATAAAACAGTTGAAAACAATGTCTGAAGATGCTGGAAAGAAAGATCCTCCTGTACCAGAAGAAATGGGGCTTGATACAGGTATGTATGGGGAAGTGACACTGGCTTAGTTAGGTGATGTACTTTCAAGGCCACGCAGGAAGTCTGTAGCTAAGCCAGGAAGTGACTCCAGGCCTCCTGAGTCCTCATTCATTAGCCTACTCAGAGACCATCATTGCTGCCCGACCTGCCATCTTCCATGCAGCACTGCAGGAAAGAGATAGTTCATTCCTGACCTTCAAGCATGAAATTTGCAGAGCTTGGCCGCAGCAGAGGAGCCAGTCAAGCTGGTTATCAGTGCCCCACCCCAGCACACCTTCATGCACATATGGCTTATTCCCTCTGCTTGTAAACTCTGTTTTGGCTGAGTGATTGCAAGACTAGACTGGAAACCGAAAGGTGTTTCCCTGTACAAAATCCAGTCTGGTCCACAGGAGAGGTTTGTTTGTTGAGGAAGGACATTGGACTAAATGACATTTGCAGGCCCTTGCTTTATTCTTCCATATTAAGTGACTGCTCTCTTTTCTCCCTAGCAGTCGCTCCCAGTATTCCCCAAAAACGGTCTTCCTTTTTTAACAAGATACCAAATGCTCTGTCCAGAGTGCGTGCTCGCCTCGCAAATTGCCTTCCGCGCCACAGGAAATGTCGGAAAGTCGCACCAGGGATTATACCTCTATGTTAAATTGTTTTAGGAAAAGTAGGAAAAATATAAGTAGAGTTAGGAAAAATATGGTCTGGTGTAAGGCTGCCAATTGTACTTTGCGATCGTTTGCAACTTCATTCTCGTGTAGTTAAACTCAACGAAGAGGGCAGACAGAGAAGGCAGACAGGAGGTCTGCTCCACAGGGAGGAGGGAGGCTCCTTTTAGGATGTGTTATTCAGGAGTTAAGGTGCATCCCATGATGCCATCTTGGTGACCAGGTGTAGCTGGTGATTAATTTGCTTCCTTTGAAGTTAGTCCACACATGCACAGTGGTGCCTCTTGGAAGAGTTGTCTAGAAAGCATGAACTTACAACCTGGTGACCTAACTAGAAAGTGTAAACATGCATGGTTGATTGGATTTGGGTGGTGGGAAACCAAGTCTCTTTTTCTGAGAAGTGAGACACCAGGTTTGACTGACAGATGAATGCTGCAGTTTGGGGCAAAGATCTCTGGGGCAAAGTACAGCTCCTTTGGAAAGAGTAGAGCTGCTGCCCAGCTAAGCCCTAGGGGGCTCCAGAGTGCAGTGCCTTAGTGGCTTTTTTGACTCTGTACCCATAATCACTGAAGTACTGTAGTTGAGGGGCTTGCCAGAGTGCAGGTCACTGTGGTGCAGCATCCCAGAGAGGATTGATTCCCATGGGAGAAGGAGGACAGTATCCAAAATACAGTCAATGCCCTTCTTGACCAGAAAGTGCTTATTGAAACAGTCCATGTGAAACAGCCCAGTATGGCCCATCAAGAAGGTGGATGGGGTAACTTGGCACCTTACCATTGTTTACCATGCCTTAAACAAGGTAACCCCTGCACTTACACCAGGTGATAGCATGATATCCAGAAAACATGGTAGCAATTCCTAATGGTGCTACATGGTTCTCAGTGATTGACCTGTCAAATGCACGCTTTGCTATTCTATTGCATAATCAATCATGGTATAAATTTGCCTTCACTTTTTGGAATAGACAATACACGTTCACCCAATTGTCACAAGGGTATCACAATGCCCCTGTGATCTGCCATAAAAACGTGAATCAGATGTGGGATTCACTTTATGATCATGATCTTACTAATGTCACCTTGTATGTACATATTTTGGTCACAGGTACGATGGAACCGGACTGCCTGGACTGAACAAGAAGAATCCTGGGAATAATCGAGAATAGATACTTGGGCCGTGAGCACCAGGCCTACAAAAGGGCAGTGATTGACAGCTCAAGTGTGCTTTAGTGTGTCGTGTGTGTGTGATATGTTCTGAGGTGTGGGTGGTATGTGTGTACTGGATTAGGAGTAGTAAATTCTATCAATATGGAAAGACCAATTACAGTTTCAGTCTCAGACATAGGGCATCAAGCCATAAATACAGCTAGTGTATTGCCAGTATGGAAGCAGGTTAATCAATTAGAACAACTATTAGTGGTAAAAACACTTGAGAAAGCTCAGACATCGGCATTGCAATGTCGTGCTCTCAAGATCAGTTATGGTTACAGACTATTTTAAGTGACATTCTGCATCAAGGGTACTCAAGAATTATTCCTTAGAATTCCCAGCAGTGGATCAGTGAGGCAGCCACCAGACAAGACAAGCAATTGAAGGACTGGTGGGAGGTAACATATTTCTATTGTGATTATCTGAATGATGAGATTGTTGTCATAACCCAAAATGAGAAGTGTCCCTGACACAATGGAATCTGCCTAGCAACTGTTGTTACTTTTGTCATAAATAAGTCCCCAACGGAGTTAAATGCTCCTGCCACAATGGGCCGAGCGGGCAGTTTTACCCCCTCTGTTTTGTCATGGCCACCTTATATGGGCACACCCTATGTCATATATCCGAGTATGTGAGTAGAAGATTCCAGAAGCTAGTATTTTATGTTAAGTTTCCATGAAAGTAAGGAAAGGTTCCGTCCCATTATGTACATTTGTACGATTTTATTGGCTGGATGCAAATTAGTCCAAAAAGATGGTTAGCTATTGCCTCGCTAGCCATATAGAGGGTTAAGCAGTTTCCGCCCAAGGCGGAGAACTCTGCAACGACCTCCGAGCACGCTGCCCGGAGATCTGCCAGCATCTCCCCGTCGCCGAACTATCTGACGTACCCTGTCCCAATTGCTAGCCCGTTGCGTTGCGAACTCGTCAACTCACCCGTTCGATTGTTGATCCTGTTACCTGTTTGTATTCAACGTTCACCTCGTTTTCTGTAACAAGCAAGCCTCATTCACCTACGCCAGAACCATCTAAAGGCGTAAGTAAAATCTATTTGAAACCATTAAGCTGTCCTGCCTCTCCATCCACACGCCTGCCCAACCGATCCCGTTTTGCTTAACAAACCCCGATTTCTGGCCCAACCGATCCCGTTTTGCTTAACAAACCCCGATTTCTGGCCCGGCTGGTCCGGCACCCAGGACAACTTTTAGGTTGGTATGTTCCGTCTCCTCACTTAGCAGTTTATTACAGTCCTGGCATAGTGGAACATCCCATTTGGTTTGCATGCCTGTGCCATGGTGGAAAATTCCATGAATCTGGTTTGATACATATGGCACACGGAGAAACTAGGTCACAGCAAAAAAGTAGGTCACAGTGGGAAAATTCCGCTATGTGACTATATGCCACAGTAATGGAAAGTTACAGCTTTAGAAAAAGTTCCCGCCAACTTCATGCAAATGCACACACCACAATTGGCTGGTTCCAAATTATTCATATTTAGTGACTAGCGATTGGCTTGTTAGTCATATAAAAGGTAAATCAGTTTCCGCCCACAGTGGAGCATTCCGTATACATCTCGGAGTTGGGAGAACTCCTCATATCTCTCCAGCTTAGCACATTGGAGAGCTCCGCATATCTCTCCAGCTTAGAGAACTCTGTCTCCACGTCAGAGAACTCCGCATACCTCGGAGTAGGGGAATTAAACCCGGCGCACTCCGCACGTATCTCAGTGAACCTGGTGGATTGATTACACCTCGGAGAAGGAGAACTCAGCGAACTCGGAGGGCTCGAACTCCATACATATTTCTGAGGAAACCTGGTGGACTGATCACCCACCAGCGACTCCCCGTCACACGACCCTCCTGACGTACCCCATACCCTGCTAGCTAGCTCGTTTCTTCTTTGCAACTGCAACTCAAGTCAGCATTCAGCCTACCTGTATTGTATCATCTACAGAGTAAGTAAAGCAATCTTACTTTAACCAATACGCTTCCGTGCCTAGTTCCTCTCCGTCTGTCAGAAAGTACCCACCTGCCGTTTCAGGCTACTGGCCGTAGCCCTGGCCTACCACCTCGGCCTCCACAATTGTTAGCCACCATTCTTAATATTGCTGAATCAAAGATTGTTACGGTGTACTCCATTGTAATTTTAGAAAGACGCATCAATCAGTCGACACTCATACTAGATATTAAAAGTCAGTGGGTTAAACAATATAAGGAACAGAACAATCATTCAAGGCTGATTTCTACTGATGTTAGTCATTGTTCATTGCGATCAACATGTAGTTTTGGATGTGAAAGTGCATATCCATCAGTTAAGGATCCATACATACATTTCTAGTGACTGTGCTCTGCCAGTGATTCTGCAATTGACTAATCTGACCACTACTATATATGTTGTATGTAAGCAGTGTGTTCGTATTAGCACTTCATGTAACTATTTAGTACTTAATATTTGGTCCATTGCTAACATCGCATGGCAAAATTCCGCGTTTTGTGTGTGCCATGCTAGATATATTGAAGGATGTGACGTTAAGTTTCAAGTACCATATGCTTATGAAATTGAAATGGTCCAAACTTTTTCCTATATATACTGAGGTTAGACCAGTATGCATCGGCATGAATTTAACCATCTTAAAACAACTCACTGTGCATGATGGCATACAACAGATGCTGGTGGCCAACATGAAGAACGCTGAGCAGTTATACCTGAAGGTAACACATAATAATAGAGAAAACATGCAAGTTATTGATCAGTTTGCAAGGACAGCGTCACACCAATGGTGGAAGATGTTCTTAGGTTGGCCTACGACTGCTTCAGGTATATGGAATATGGTGTTGCATCCTATTGTAATAGTGCTAATTGGACAAATATGTTTGAGTTTGAGTATTATTGGAATATTTGTATATTTGTGGAGATTATAAAGAGGTTAGAGAAAACGGTGAATTTTAGTAGTGTGTGTATGCATGCTAAGGAGTGTGTTGAATCTGTGTACGTGAGTATGAAAGCACTGCATGTGGGACTTGATGCTAAGGAGAACAATGTGAATGAAGAGTCTGATTATGATAATGTGTAATCAGTTGCTACTACTGTCACGGTACTGTTTATTCCAGTTGTTACAGCTTTAAAGTTCCTGGTTTAATGCAGGTAGTGCTATGTTTTATTTCCTATCCATAATGTTTCCCAACGTTATGTAAGGTAATGTGTTGGATCCTAGGCTGGCCTTGCCTGAACCTAGCAGGGTCATGGCCCTTGGATAAATAGAATGATACAAAGCCTTCAGATCAGCTTAATATCAAGGAGGGGAATGTAAGACACTACTTAACTGACCTTGCTGTGACCCTGCAGCCATCACTGAGGTGAGGTGTGGAAAAATCTAGGGTGCCGTGTGCCACGTGCAGCAGCTGCTGAGGGTCATGTGAAACCAAGTGGGTCATGTGCAGTCTTGATATAAAAGGTTCCTGGTGCGTGGGTGTGTGTGGGATGGTATGCTTGAGAGAGAGTCTCAGTGTGTGCTTGAACTTGTGTGTATGCCTATGAGGTAGTAAAAGGGAGTGTGCCTGAAAGGGTAGTTTATTGTGTGCCTGAAGTTATCTGATGCTGTTAGGAGCTCAGCTGTCCCTACTGCATCCTAGAAGACCACATCACTGATGGAACTTAGTCCTGAAATTGTCCTTTCTTGTCCTCAGTTGCACTAACTCGCACTATCCTAAGGTAGATATAACCCCTCCTTCCTTTTCGTTGTTATACGTTTGTAAATCTTGTATGTACCTTTGTATTATAGTGTAAATAATAGGGATTAGGGAACTGTTATAGCACAGTAAATTGTTCATATGGTGCAATAGATTTCATAGATTTTTCCAGGTGATGCTGTTGTTGTGCTTAATAAACTGCCCGTGTTCGTTCCAGTTTTAATTCACGTTTGAGAAGTGATTCACTAATTTTGATTTAGTGTCCTTACAGCTCAATCCAGGCATTGAGATGATAGATGCTGGAAGCTCGGATTGTACTCATTAGCCTTTGCTCACCATCCCTCTTAATTGGCTGGTGGAGCATATTTGCTTAAATTGTTATTGTCCCTAATTACTTGTTGTTTCTGTCATGACCCAAAGGCATGATTTTGTGTGTGCTTCGGCACCAGAATTATCCCCGCCAGATTACAGCTTCATTGCACGGGAGAGTTTCCTGTTGCAGAGGAGAACCCCGGTGCAGGGACGAGTTTCTCGCCTCTTTGCAGCTTCTTTTGCAGGGTGCATTGCTCAAGTTGCAAGAGAAATGCACGGTACAAGAGTTCCCGCCACCCGCATGCAAATTCGTTCCCCGCTATTGGCTAGTTTTAAATTATTCCCACGTGGCGGCTAACGATTGGTCTGTTAGCCGTATAAGAGGCTTGAGCAGTTTCCGCCCAAGCCGAAGAGGACTCCACATCCATCTCGTGGGGACTCTGGATACACGGCAGGGTAATAGAGACCCTGTGTGAGATTCAGAGGAGCTTGGCGACCTGATCCATCGCCCACCTCTTCCTGTCTTCGAGCAGAAAGAATTTATAAGACGTATCTACGATTCCGATTTTGGTGGCGTGTTCACCCAGAGCATCCGGAGCTCTGTTCCGTGGAGCCTAGCAAACTCCACGTGACCGTTCATGTTGTCTGTGTCTGTAACCACAACTCAAGCAAGCTTTCCAGCCTACACCACGACCATCTCTGGTGTAAGTAAACAATCTTTAAATCTACCGTTAAGCGTCTGTGCCTAATTCCAGCTTGTCGCGACTCTCTCTCCGACCCTGCGTGCCCGGGCTGCTGGCCACAGCCTGCGTGCAGCACGAAAAAGGGTCCAGCTCGCGCCCGGCCCGCACAGTTTCCAGCCAACAAGACCAACATATGTAACTGCACAGAACCAGCAATCACCCTAAACACACCAAGAAATCTCTAATATACAGCCAAGCCCTCAGACTGCACTGACTTTGCACTGAGAACACCCATGATTCCCACCACACAAATCTCAAAAAGGCTTTCACTCAGAAAGGACACTCCTCCAGAGATCATACTTTTGAAAGAGCCACTCAGATACCATGTGCAGTATAGAAGGACCTCGCCCACCCCCGCATAAATTGCACACCACTGGTTGTGACATATCACCCCTCCCTGGAACCTATACAGAAAATCCTCAATTGCAAACCATACTAGAAGAAGACCCAGTTCTTAAAGAGATCTTCCCAGAACCACCCATTCTAGACTTCAAAGAAGCACCGAACCTCACTAGCTTCATCACCAGAAGGAAACTTCCTACAGCCCAAACCACACCAAATAGACCCAGACTATATCATGTTCAGCACATGGTGTAAAATGTAAAACCTGCCAACATATCTCCAACACCCCCACAATTACTACACCCCTCAACAGTGTCATACACGAGTCCCCGGAATAGTTAAATGCCCATGTCACAATAGATTGAGCGAGCAACAAAACCCCACCCCGAGCAACTGTCGTTGCCACCTAATATGGGCATATCCCGCGTCAACAATCCGGTACCGTACCTGACGGTCCGTCATTGGTTAACCCACCTTATAAAAGCCCGTTTAGCTTCCGCCCAAGCCGGAGACCTCTGAAAACTCCTCAGAGGCAATCGGCAGACTTATCAACCCCGACATCTCCCCGTCAACGACCGGCCCGACATACCCCTTCCCTGGCATGCTCTCTGCGTTCACGAACTTGTCGACTTGTCACGTTACATTAACTGTAACCCAGCAAGTACTCCTCACCTATGTCAGTATCATCAGAGGCGTAAGTAAAAATTCTTTGTAACTAATACGCTGTCTCGGCCTCTCCATCCACTCGCCTGGCTGATGGCCCCACTTCGCTTACCGGCCCCGCTCTTCTGGACCGGCTTGACCGGCTCGCAGAACATGGCGTCACGAACAGGATTAAAAGGCAATGTGGTGGAGATGAATTTAATTATGTGTTCTCCCTGGCGCGACAGGGGACACTGTGTAAGGGGTGCGAATGATCTTTGGGCCCATATAGCCTACCACCAGGTGGCAGGTGGGGAAGGAAGGAGCGTGGACGGCTACTTCTCGGTGAGAGGGGAGGAGGCCATCATAAAGGAGTGGAGGGCCAAGCTCAACCCTGAGGCGTTCAGTTGTGTACTGAACAACGATGGGGTTTATTACCGGCCCCCCGATGAAATAGTGACTTTGTCCCTGGGGGGGGGTGAAGACAAAGAAGGTGGAAAATCTGACCCCTGCCCAGGAGGTTTGCCCAGTGCACGCGGTTCCTGCGGGAAGGAGGGGAACCCACCCCACCGGATCGGTTTAATTGTCCAGCACTCGCGCCTGGGTCGCGGGGACACGAACTCCTCAGCCAGCTACGGGAAGGGCTAGAGACAGAGGGTCGCCACGCGGTAAAATGGTCAGGACCCAAATGGAATAAAGGAAAAATGATAAACGTGTTGTTTTGTGCGGTGGCAGGCCTCTTAGGAGAAAACGCGAATTTAGAAACCCAGTTGCGTACAGCGGGAAAAGAATCATTAGAGGAGGTGGCGAAAAGCACTGAACCGCCGCCTGAAAATGGCACCTCAAAGGGGAAAACGAAGAGGGCGCGAAAGTTTCCCAGGGAGGCGGGTCGACTGCATCAGGTCCTTCGGCCCCGCCCCCTGAAGTTGCGCCAAAAGAAAATCCACCCCCTGAAGCGGCGTCACAAGAACACCCGCCTCCCTATGAGGGAGGGAAATTATATCCAGCGCTCCCAGCTGACGTGAATCCCTTGACTGCAGCTCACCCGATAGCAGTAATAAAACACGTCACAGATGCGCAAGGCAACACACGCACTACCGCCACCTATCGCACGCGCACCCGACCAGAGTTGCAAGATCTATGTTGAGAATCAAAAGTGAAACCTGAAGAAACCCTAGCTATGTGGCTGGGACGGCTAATTGTAGAATTCGGGTCTGATATACTAGACTCAGAGGAAGCAAGCACTTTGACTCGACAAGCGGCGTGGAGTGGAGGGCACGCCACCGATCTGAACGTGATCATGGAGAACACTCATTGGCCCATTCCACTCCCGGCGCTTGTAGTGGGACAAGTGACCCATAAATCCCACGCCTGGCATGAGGTTCACCCGCAGAAGGCCAATGCGGAACGACTTCTCTCGGCCATAATCGGAGTGTCATACCTTTCATGGAACCCAAGAGTACATCAAATGGGACTGACGCCGGCCCAACGCAGGGGAGGATGGGCTCATCGCCACTTGCGAAACCCCGGAGCTATTCCAACGACTCTGGAGGCCATAGACGCCTGTGTAGTGGTGTACGGAGGGACAGATGCTATCACGCTCCGACTCTTTCTTAACCCAATGGCAGGTCAGCCAGCAGGGAACCTTTTAAGTCACCTCCCGCGACTACAGGCACTCATGAAACGAAGCGAGGAAACCCCTACTGATACGAAAGATCGGCCTTCAGCGTACCCGGTCGAGACCCCAAAGCCGAAGCGTCTGGAGCTTAACTCTCAACGAGAATTACGCCAGTTGCCGCCGAGAACAGCCGAGGAGAGAGCCATGTTTGGGTTCTTACTTAACCACACCAAACTCACGAAGCAACAGCTGCGTATTCTCGGGGATGAAGGCCAACGCCATCTAGCCGACGCAATGGGACTCAAGTTTGGGGACAAGCCAAAAAACGAGTAACGGCCGGCGGCTCTGCCGGTGGCCCCCACCACCCGGACTCAGCCGACTCACGTCCCTACGCCGAATTCATAGTACAACATCCAAGAAACCCGAATAATCGGGGACGAGTATCTTTTCTTTTAGACACCGGGTCCCAAGTCAACGGCGTTACCAGTACCACCCCAAACATGCTGACGTCGAAAACGATCCAAGTCCAAGGTCTCAACACCGTGGCCACGACCCCCAAAGTTCGAATTATGATTCAAGGCAATATACTGGAAGCAGTGTTCGGAAATATCAATATTTTAGGTATCCCAGGACTAAGAGCACTGGATCTCAAGAGACGTGTACTGCAAGCACTTCCGATTGCTATATCTGAGTCTGACTGGCATGAACCCAAGCTCCGTAACACCTCCGTCTGGCGATACCGCCCGATCCCAACGAAGAGTTCCGTTAAAAAATCTCTTATCAGCCTCCTACAACGACTCGAGGAACAGGGCTGTATTGCACGAGTAATGGCCAGCACTTATCTGTCTCAAGGATGGGGAGTGGCCAAGCCTGGTGCGCCCAACGAAGCCCGCTTGGTCGTAGACTATCAAGTCAACAAGCGATGCCAACAACTTGCACAGCCCAGTCAGCGGACTCTACCACAATGCATGCTAGAGATGGCACAGTACCAAGCATACCCGTGGGTCGGAGTCACGCTGGACCTGAAGAACATGTTCTTCTCTATCCCGCTCACTGACCCCAATGGGGCGTTGAACATGTGCGTTGAGGGGATAATGTATAAATGGACTGTTTGCCCACAAGGGTATCGAAACTCTCCGTCACTAGCCACCTGCGCCATGAATCGCACATTGGAGACCGTGCGACCACGAATGATTACTCAAAGAACGATGAGTATAGGATTTGGAACTATGTCGACGATATTGCCATCATGGGTCGAACTAACTCAGTCGTCAGCGAGGCTGCTACTCGTCTCGTCAACCACCTTCAAAAGAATGGATGGACCGTTAACTTAGAAAAATCGCGTTTACATCCCACCGCGAATATCACATTTTTAGGTACAACCTTCAACGGCACCACCAGATGCGGCACTACTCATGGGGCCCCAGACTTGGAGCCCTTAACACACCCTCTGCCAACAGACAGAAGATCACTCCAACAACTCCTGGGCCACCTCAACTGGTACCGGCATTACATCCCTCCTCTACCCCTGCCTATCGTCGCAAAGTTACAGCGTCAAATCCGTGAGAAAACCCGAAAGTCCACACCTTGGACAGCAAGGGATGATGGCCACCTCTGACGCCTCTTAACAGCTATCAAAAACACCTCACTTGAGGCTATTAATCTGAGCGAACCTTTAGTCGTCACCCTCGGATATACCGCCACCCACGTATGGGCCACAGCGCATAATGATCTGAAGACGAAGTCCGAAGTCGTCTTCACCGCACATAAGACCCTGCAGGCCGCCCAAAATTGTTATGGACAATTAGCGAAGACCCTTCTTGCAGGCCAGCTTGCCGAATCACTGTCATCGGGTCACGGGACTCTTTGAGCCCCCCTTGCAACCTTGATACCTTCGATAGACCCAGAAAGGGTTGACCCACACTTCCAAGGGGAGCCCAAAATGTGGAACACGTTGGTCATTAACCATCATTATCACTGGTATTGTTGGAAACATGAAGACGCGACACTCATCCCTGATCCACCCAACAACCACCCGCCTATCTTATACGGTACCATGGACTCTGCGTGGATTGGGTCGGGCGGAACGTCCCAAAAAGGAGGAGGTTATGGATACTATTGTAAGCCGTGCCATCATGCAGAAATATCCAACCCGATCCCAGAAGAAAACTCGCCCCAACTTTGTGAACTCCTAGGTTTTAAGGCGGCCGTGCAACACTGCCTCGATCATCACGATGACACACTCCCCGTTCCAGTCATAGCGATTGACTCCATTTACGTTTATAAGATTGTGACGGGCACAGCAACAGAGACGGAAAATCGATCCGTTTGGAAGGATATTAGGGAGGCGATTTCAACCTTTACGACCCCTCCGCTCGTGAAACACACGCGCTCGCACAGGCCCGACACTGACCCAGTACATGCAAGTATCGATAAGTTGCTAGAAGAAGACTCTTTGCGACGCGACGTGGTACTGGCAGCCTCAACTCGAGAATCATCCCCCGAAACGGATCCGTTCTTAATATGGCTCCACGAACAATGGGGGCACCCCGGACCCCAAGCCAGCTATCGGAGATGGAGGCTCAAAACTCAAAGACCGGGTCCGTATGCCTCCCAAGCCGACTGGAAGTGAATTGCCAAGAGTTGCGAGGCCTGCGCGAAGGAAA
>NW_005841838.1:0-10924 GCF_000455745.1 Alligator sinensis
TTGGCCCCCCCCCCCCCCCAAAATAAAAAGTAGAGAATAATGTGTAGTTTCTACATAATGTGTTGTCGGAGTGACAAGCTCTCAGAAACAGAACAGATTAAAGCAGCAGAACATTATTTCTGTTCTGTCAACTTATTTTGCCAAATGACATTACACTGGAGTGAATTTTTTAGAGCAGGAGACTAAGGTTTATGGCTCATTAACAATAACAGAGTTGTACACCTACACTGTAATTCCTGAAAATGTATTTTCTCCTTCAGCACTGCATATGCTGCATAGAATGACAATAATTACAGAAACTAATTGAATGAGATAGTCATAACTCTAAAAGTCACATTGCCCATTTCAAAATGTTTTATTTCCTGAAATAAACAATCTTTACAGAGTGAACAAACATACCATCCCTTTAAGTTTATTAAACTCATTACATTTCTCTAAATATATTGAAAATTGACTGCTGAACATTTAATAGAGAATATAGATAAATTGAAAACATGACATTTATAAAACATAAAATCTTGAAAATGACATTTCAGTAAAAGGATTTCTGTAAGTTTGCTTTCCCATATCTAATAAAAAAAATAAAATGTGATCAGGATTCAAATTTATAGAGCTAAAGTTTCATTAAACATGAGAACTATCAATTTGTTGTTCTTCTCATATGACCCAAGAAATCTTCTAGCTGACCAATCTGATTGATAATTCAATAGCAAATATATATTTATATTGTTAATTCAGGTTGGCTTGGGGAATCTAATGCCCTTAGAAGAGTGTTAACTCAGCAAGTTTTTGTTGTTGTTTTTTGTTTGTTTTTTAAAAGGGACTTTTTAAGGTGAAGGGTGGGGCCACTGGGTCCCTTGGCCAGTCAGTGGCATGGGGGCCCCCACCTTAGTAAGCCAATGAAAATGGCAGCTGGCTCCATGATCTGTCCATGAAGTCAGCCCCCTGCCTCCTCAGTTTGGGTAGGTCCCTTATCATAGACAGCAGATACTAGCAAGCACACAAGGGCAGGGAAAGCTGTGCAGATCTGCCCAGAGAGACGGGGCTTCTCAAATCCTGGTGCACACACTGGAGAATGACAGTGGAGGGGCCTTTACTGCCCCCCGCTCATGTTTCCCACACACCGATCCTCTTTTCTCCTAAACTGTGTTCCCCCCCAACACTGCTCATTTATCTTCCACATAATTACCTTGTACTCAACATTACTCCTAAATTATTTCCCCGTTTCTCCCACTTTGCTATCCCTCCTTTCTCTTTCACCAAAAGTTCACATCTGTACTTCAGCTTCTTTTCCAAATAGTTTGACTGAATTCTGAATTCTTGTGTTGGACTCAAATTACCACCTCCTATTTCCCTGAAGTGCCACTCCCTTTCTCCCCTCCCCTCCCACCCAAAAAAGTTGACAAAAGTCAGATTTTAGCAAGATGGCTTGTTTTTCTTGTTGGTTTTTTTCAGACACTTGCTGGCATAGGTTATGTTCAGTGGCTATTGCATGTTGTCTTGAGTCTGCAGGTTTAATGAAAACCAGCAGGGAGCAAAGCCTTTTCATTACTCAGTCCACACAGGCACAGTTTAATCAGTTTGGCTCATGACGATTAGGTTCATATCCACAAGGAGTGCTTACCTCTTTCTTGAATACTATTTTAAATTTTGGCACAGTGTTCCAGATTGGGGTAGCAATGAGTGATTGAGATCGTTTGAGACATGATCCTGCCTGTAGTCTGATCCCCAGGTCAAGTGAGAAGAGAAGCAGAATCTGTCAATGTAACACTGTGTTATTCTTCCACTGGGAGGTGTACGATGGTACATATGAGTAAGACAACCACACAGTTGGGACACCAGTCCTATCTTGCACACCAAAGACATTTCAAATGTCAAGTCATCCCAAGCGAGCATGTGGATTTTACAGCATTTAGCAGTGTTGGTCTTGAACATGATGGGATCTCATCCTTTAACATAGCTGACCATTGTGATTCTTCCTCCCCCCCCCCCACCAAAATCTTGAAAAAAGGATGTTCACAAACCATTCAGTTGTTCATTCTGCTCGTGCATTATGTCCTGTTCTTTTGCCAACCTCTCTATTTATATCTGTAATCTTTTCTGGGCAGGAACTGTATGTGGAAACCCAGTCAAATGAGTTTCCTTTCATTTGTGGTTAGTATGTGTGGGCACCATCACAGTCAAAGATTTTTGCTTAGTCCCAGAGGTAGCTGATGCAAAATGGAATTGTTCAACACTCCTTAGTATTGGACTAACTTGATTCACATTTGAAATTAGTGGAATTTTTTTTCATTGAAAATTCCCTTATATTCTATTCAAGCATCTGAAAGGTGACACATCCTCCATATGGAATATCTTAATGTTTGAATTAACTCTGCCTTAAGAATTAGGTTCACAGATGTATTGATAATAGTTATCCATTTGCTTACTGTAAGCTTTGGCCTGTGTTGGAGGAGATTGTTGCTAAAATTGTTAAGGTTTATTGTTACAGAGTCACTTTTAAAATGGGAAGAAGGCAGGACAGGGTAGCTTTTTAAAGTGTTTATAGATGTGCTCCAGGAGTGGGGGGCAGGGAAAGCACTTTAATTAGAGCAGCTCCAAGAGCTATGTATCAGTGTCCTAGCACTGAAAAATTGCAGCGCGGGTGCTTTAACTAAAGCTGGTCAAACAAGCTTTAGTTAAAGTGCCCCCACTGCCATCTTTCAGCACAGGGATGCTGATACAAGTGACGCTGCAGTTTGCTGCAGCACAGTAATTACCACACTCAAACAGACTCGACTGAGTCTGCTCTGATGCACTGTAATTACAGACATGTAGCAACGCTGCTCTGACACGTTGTGATTACAATGCGTCAGAGCATCCTTGCTACATGTCTGTAGTCACCCTTAGAGATTACCTGGTTTAGAGAAGCATAAATTTTGATAGGTGACAGCCCTTCTGACTTCAGCAGGCTATCACCAATAAAAGCTTATGACTCTGAACCTGGTAATCTCTAAGGTGCCACCATACCCTACTTTCTACCTGCTTTCAGTCTCCCATGGCTAACTACCCCTGTTTATTTTTATAAGTCTTTGTGTGTCTATAGTTTCTGGCTCTCCCCATGTTTCCAGGATTATATTGAGGATGTTGCTACTGTAGCAGCAGTAACTATATTAGAATTTATATTCAACTAATATTAATTCCCTCTTTATTGCTAAATGTTGTACTTAGTTTGGTCACCTTTTCCTTATTTTTGATAGGCTAGGCAAGCCCATGCATTTACTGAACTCTGCATATGAGACTTCCTTTCTTTCAATAGGAGGCTATCATATAAACGTTGAGTATGTGACTCTTAATCAACAGTTATCAGTATCTTCTATGCAGCTGGCTGTTTATTTACCAAGTAATTGTGTGAATTTCTGTTGGTTAGGAGTCTTTTAATGTAAGCTATTTTTTATTCACTGCATTGCCTTTACTGGCATTGACAGTGACAATCTTCATCAACATTCATCTACTATGTCATCTAAAACAAGGTGATAAATTCTACCTTTGCACCCAAGGGTGTTGAGAGTACAACCAATTTTCTTTGAGTGCTTTCTTGCACCAGTCTCTACATCACTGGACTGCAAAACCTAATTGTACCATCTTCTGCTCTCCAAAACAAGCTCATTTTTCTCCAGTGAAACCATCAGAGATGCTGTCAATCAACATGAAATATGTCACATAGAATAAGACAAAAAAGCTGCATTTTTAGGCTATTTACAGGAACCAAATCAACAAAATGTTTTAAAATATTAAATTCATGTTCATTCTCTCTCATCAACACAGCTACATTTTTAATCTGTTCTGTATCTTTCTGCCCAACTCTGAATAATTGAAACCTGCAGATCTCTATAATTGAAAAAGATGATAAAATCATCCAAAGGTAAGATTTTTTTTTTTAAAGATATTTGCTCCAAAAGGTTATGTCTTAAGAGCATAGGCACAGTGTAGTCTGTCACTTCCATATACATTGCTTATGGTTATAATACTATCTAATAATCAATTGTTTTATTTTATTATTCCTGTCCCATATCTATAAACCCTAATAACAATTGGTCTGGTCAAAACAGGGTGATTTTGACTCAAACTCATCAGCTACAAGTATTCATTATAAACAAAATCTGTCAAATCTTTTTCACTAATAAGGGTGTAGATCTTATTACAGCCTCAGGACAGTAGTAACTTATCCTGTGACACATTATGTGAATTTTATGTGCCTACCCTATAAAAGTGCACAGTTTCCATAGCAATTTTGATACTTATATGATACATGATGTGACAGCAGGTACCATTTTTCTTTCTTCCATGATAAATAGTCCCCCCCCTCCCCCCCACACACACACACGTTAGGATGCAGTTGGAAGTCAGGATTTAATTTTAATATCACTAACTACTAATATCAATAATTTGGCTGAGTTTAAGGTGACCATAATTTCCTTCATTATTATCATTGCAACTCTTCATTATTTGGGTCGCAATTTTAAAAGCACAAAGTCGTCAGGAAAGATAAATGTGGAGAACTGCATCAGAATCAGTGAAGATGAACCCTAAACGTACAACTCAACTTGATTAACTTCCTAATGTTGGGATTGTTTGGTTAAATTTTAAAAAAGGTTGCAGGGTGGGGGGACAGGGATATCTCTGCATTTTTATATTTCCTGAACAGAGGGGTGGTATGTACCCATATAAAAAACTAATAAAAAAGAGGTCCTGCATGATGGCTTGTTTGCACATATAAGGGACTGTTTCAATTTTTAAGAGTAATTAACACATGAGGTTTTTACCCAAAATGTCTTCCTTCCCTTTTCAGAGTTCACAAAGGTCACATATAGAAGTGTGCCTGGGTGAGATTTACCCATGGCATGTTTTTGGTACAACACTTAGAAATTTCACGTTGCTTTTGTTCAGAAGTTCTTGAGGTAGATTCTATATGAGACAGGGAGAAAGAGAAATTTAATAGTTTTAATTGAAACAGGAGACTGGGTCCTGTTTCTAAGTGAGCTGCTGGCCTACAAGGTGCTCTTAAACAAATATTTGTGCTTCTGTTTTCCCATTTATAAAATGGGCATCATTCTACTGACCTCTTTTGTAAAGCACTTTAAGATGGAACCACAGGCCTTCCTGCAGGGCCCTAGGCTCCTTGCCCAGAGTCCACGAATATCAAACATAAATCAATAAAAACTTAACAGAAAAGGTTCCACTTATCTGTGTTTGTTGTGTGCAGTCTCTGCCACTTGCTCTCCAGGTGGTGGGTCCGGTGTGCCCCAGTAGCCAAGGTCTGGGCACAGGTGGGATGTGGGGCTGTTGTCAGGTGAAGGGAAAACCTGCTTGCCTGCTTCTGCCCCCAGCTATCCTGTGCAGCTGCTGCCAGCTGCTCCTAGCTCCCGGTGCCTGCAGGGGCAGGCCCTTCTGCCTTGTCTGAGTGGCCAGGCTCGCAACTGCACACAGCTGGGGACATTCGCTCAGCTAGGGCTGGTAACTGCTGCTGCACTTGCTGCACAGGCTTTCTGGCCGGTATGTGTGGCCATGGTACGGCTGCTTCCGTCTCGGTGGGGGTGGGGAGCCATGCTGGGCCAGAGGTGGCTCAGGCGAGCTTCTTCCCTCAGTGACAGGGCCGAACCCCCTTACAGTCACCTGCAAATATAACAAATGACACCTTTGAGTCATTTAACAAGGAAGTCTCATCAGTGTTGCATATGGGTCTAAAGATGAGCTTAGAACAGGGGCGGGCAATTATTTTGGGTGGAGGGCCACTTACTGAGTTTTGGCAAGCCATCAAGGGCCATATGACAGGCAGCCAAGGGCAGATAAATATTAATCGTCTAAATTTTTTAGGGGCCCTGCAAGCCGGATAGAATGGCCTGGTGGGCCACATCTGGCCCGCGGGCCACATTTTGCCCACCCCTGGCTTAGATCCTAAAGTCAGAGCTATGTAAACAAGCAATGTATTAACCCTTTACATGCAGGTGCTGACAGCACGTTCTCATTTAAAAACTGCTTAACATTCAGCATATTTAATACGGTCTAAGTGTAACATGTAACTTCACCCTCAGTTCAGCTCAATGGTCAGCTAAGTGATTTTGCAAAAATATATTATGGATCTGGTCATCAATCTTATATATGATCTATAAACTGAGTATTTATACATTTATATGTGCTTATATTGGTATTTATATATGCATTTATATATCATGTATTCATATTTATATAATATATTTATGAATGAACAAAAACAGGATGCGTTTCAATACTGACAAGTGCAGGGTGCTGCACTTGGGCAGTAGTAACCAGCAGCACACTTATAAGATGGGAAACTCCCTTCTTGAGAGCACGGAGGCAGAAAGGGATCTTGGAGTCATCATTGACTCCAAAATGAACATGGGCCAACAATGCGAGGTCACGGTCGGCAGGGCTAACCGGACGTTATTGTGCATCCACAGATGGTCCAAGGAGGTGATCCTCCCCCTCTATGCGCTGCAGGGCAGACCCTTCAACAAGAGGTTACGGGACCTGAACCTGTTCAGCCTTCACAAGAGAAGGCTGAGGGGGGACCTGGGGACCGTCTATAAAATCACTAGCGGGGGCCAGAAGGGTTTGGGGGAGACCTTGTTTCCCCCAGCGCCCCCCGGGATAACAAGGAATAACGGCCACAAGTTGTTGGAGAGTAGGTTTAGATTAGACATCCGTAAGAACTACTTCACAGTTAGGGCGGCTAGGATCTGGAACCAACTTCCAAGGAAAGTGGTGCTGGCTCCTACCCTGGGGGTCTTTAAGGAGCGGCTTGATGCCTACCTGGCTGGGGGCATTTGAGCCCAGTTTTCTTCCTGCCCAGGCAGGGGGTCGGACCTGAACATCTGCAAAGTCCCTTCCAACCCTACTTCTATGATTCTATAATTCTATGATATTATTATGAAACTGCTATTTAAACCTAGAAAATATAAGAAGATATAGGCAGCATGGAAGTGGTGATGACTTGTCTCTACTACATATGAAAGCTTTGGCTTTGATACCTTGCATTATGAAGAGCTCTTGCTGTGTTTTTTTTATTTCTGTTCACTTGAATTTGTGACACGTGGGATTACCTGAGACTTCTGAATACAGAAGTTCACATCAGAAGATTGTCCATCAGTGTTTTTGATGCTCTAAATAGGGTTCAGGCTTCAATGGACTTGAGTGAGGCTCATGTTAACCTTCAGCAAAGTTGAATTGTTCTCTCTATGAGACCAGTCTTTAAACACCTCTTCTGTACTCTGCATATTGTTTTATGTCTGATACAGTATATTGGTCTAATAGGATTGTTTTTTGTTTGTTATAGATCATGTTAATGGTGAAGTATATGGCCTTGCAAAAATCTTCATTGTTTGATGTAGTAAGCATTATTAGATTATATAGTATGGATGGTGCATTGATTTGCAGGTGTAATGTACTGTAGTGTCAGGCAACTGTATTGGTTTTGTTAAGTATATTTTCAGTGAGTGTTACTGGTTTGTACCTAAATATATAGATTAATTTACAAGCCAGTGTTGATTTTTTTTATTTATGTTGATTTTTATGTACCAAAAATGATTTTTTCATACTATATGACAAGAGTATTGGCTTAAATTGGTTTGTGTGTTTAAAAAAAAGTGTTGATCTCTCATTTACTGATTTATAAGTTAATTGCATATTGCTTTTCATAAAAGGTAGAAAAACAGGAACTAATATTCTGATTGGCTAACAAGGATTCTAACTTGTGAAACAAGAAATAAAAGCAACCTGACACCCAATACTGGGTTTTTTTATTTTTGTTAGATGCAGCCAGGGACCATTGTGATAATATTGATTAAATAAATGGACCCAGAATGTCAAAGTTAACATGCTGACCTTGCCATTGTACATTAGTGGTGGCCAAACCAGTGTTTCTTTGGCAAATCTTTTCCTTGGAATGCTTTTCCATAGTCTTACTCATTTTGCTTCATACAGCATCCCCAGCCTTTTTTTGGTAAAGCTCTTATGAGACTAACTTGATTCTCAGCTGACTTAACACAATGCAGTTCACAATTCTTTAGGAAAATAAACTGCATGATGATAGATTACCTTCTGTGAGAAATAATGAGCTAGATCCTCAGCTGGGGTAAATTGGCATGGCTCCATTTGATCAGGGTGGCATAGTTCACAGAGCACTTGAAATCTGCTTTGTTTAACATAAGGACAACTGAACAGTTGATGCTGATTTATACCATTTTCTTTGTGCGACAGAAGAGTTTGCTGAGGTGTTCTGATATAATACCTCCTGACTTTCTGTGAGGCATATTATGCTCTGTTTCTTCCCCAGCTCTCCAACCCATGGCGATTACTTGGCAGATTTTGTTAGAAAGCTCTTTTTTATTTAATGGAGGATTAATACTAAACATTTTTCTGCAATTTAAAGATTTGTCTTATATGTAAAGCTTTAGATTTGGTACCATGTTTTTAATCCAGTTGAATATTTGATCTAAAAGGGAAGTTATCCTGAAATGTGAAGAACAGGCTGTTTGTTTGGAGTTATATGAAAGAAAAGTGAATAGCTGTTTTCTGCAGTCTTTAAATTCAGGTTTGTTTTAGTGTCTGGTTTAACAATAATATTTCTCTCTTCAAAAAAAGTAGACCCAAAAATTAATTCTGCTTACCATATATTTTTGGGAAAGAAAGATTCATTACTGTATTTAATTGCAATAGCCTTTTTTTCTTGTTATTAAGCCCTCTTGCAACTGTTTTTAACAGGAAATGAATAGGGATAGTTGAATATTTTGGCAGAACATTTTTGTTATCAAATGCTGTTTTGCTAAAATGCTTTCCAGAAACATGTCAATTCTGAATACATTTTCAGTGTGAAAAAGTCAAAACATTTCATTTGATCATTTTTGTTTTAAAGCAGTTTGACCTTATATTTATTAAAATATTACATTTGTAATTTGGACTACATAATTGTGACAAAAATGTTGTCTCACCCTTACATTTTACAAATATTTTGATATCAACATGAAATGCTTTGATGACTCTATTTTTAACCAGAGTTTTGATTTCTTGGGGAATGTTAAGATTTTCTCATATTGTTCTGATACAGAATGAATTTCATAGTTTCATAGTAGCTAGGGTCAGGAGGGACCTAAACAGATCATCTAGCCTGACCCCCTGTCACAGGCAGGAATGAATGCTGGGTTCACAAGACCCCAGACAGGTGAATATCTAACCTCTTTTTGAATTTACCCAAGGTAGGGGCGAGGACCACTTCCCTGGGAAGTTGATTCCAGATTTTGGCCACCCTAACCATAAAATATTGCCTCCTGATCTCTAACCTAAACCTATTCTCCATCAGCTTATTACCATTGTTCCTCATCACCCCAGGTGGTGCTGGGGAGAATAGGGCTCTGCCTGTTTGCTGATGATCTCCCCTGATGAGTTTGTAGGCAGCCACCAGGTCCCCCCTCAGCCTCCTCTTGCTGAGGCTGAACAGGTTCAGGTCCCTCAGTTTCTCCTCATAGGGCCTGTCCTGCTGCCCTCTCACCAAATGGGCGGCCTTCCTCTGAACTCTCTCCAGGCTGGCCACATCCCTCTTGAAGTGCGGTGCCCAGTACTGGATGCAGTACTCCAACTGCGGCCCGACCAATGTTGTATAGAGGGGGAGCATCACCTCTCTGGACTGCCTTTAGATGCATCTTTGAATGCGTGACAAGGTATGGCTGGCCTTGCTGGCTGCAATCTGGCATTGGCGGCTCATGTTCATCCTGGAGTCAATAATGACTCCAAGATCCCTTTCTGCCTCTGTGCTTTCAAGAGGAGAACTCCCCAGCCTTTATGTATGCTGTGGATTCCTTCTCCCAAGGTGCAGCACCCTACATTTTTCTACGATGAACCCCATCCTATTCTCATCTGCCCACTTTTGTAGTCTGTCTAAATCTAGTTGCGGCCTCTCTCTCCCTTCAAGTGTGCTTACCTTGCCCCACATCTTATTGTCATCAGCAAACTTGGACAACGTGCTTTCCACCCCCTTGTCCAAGTCGCTGATGAAGATGTTAAACAGTGCAGGCCTGAGGACTGAGCCCTGGGGGACCCCACTGCTCACATCACACCCGGTTGAGTACGACCTGTCCACCACTACTCTCTGGGTGTGCCCCATCAGACAGTCTTACCCATCCAACTGTGTAGGCATCAATGCCGCAGTCACTTAATTTATTAATGAGAATGGGGTGAGAGACAGTGTCAAAGTCCTTCTTAAAGTCTAGAAAGACTACATCCATGGCAACACCATCATCCAAGGATTTAGTTACCTGGTCATAAAAGGCCATCAGGTTGGTCTGGCAAGATCTGCCTTTGATGAACCCATGCTGGTTGCCCCTGACATGATCTCCCCTGCTGGCCCCATGCAGATGTTCTCCTTGTTGATTCTCTCCAAGATCTTCCCAAGGATCTAAGTGAGGCTTATGGGCCTGTAGTTACTTGCGTCCTCCTTCCTCCCTTTCTTAAAAAAAATCTCAATTTCTTTTGTGATTCCAGAATTGCCCATGGGATGAAAATACCTAGATGTGACCTGCTCTAGAAATGACTATAGGATTCTGAATGATGCTGGATTGTAAAGTCCAATGGCTCTGTACCTATTTTTATAAAGGTACAGCATACTGGGGCCTTATGCTATAAGTTTCATTCCAAAAGACATTTGTTGCCTTGTTCACTAGAAATCATAGTCTCTTAGGAAAGAAGGAATGGAATGGATCATATGAGGTCATTTAGTCTAACCCCGGCTCAAGGCAGGATTGTCCTTGACTAAATCATCCACCCAAGTGTCTAACCTGCTTTTGGCAGGATCCAGACCATGCCATGACAAGAAATGCAAAACCTGCCAACACATCTCCACCACCCCCACAATCACTACACCCCACAACAG
>NW_005841838.1:11131-52398 GCF_000455745.1 Alligator sinensis
CTGATCCTCAAAGGAAACTTACAAAACACTTCCCAGAGATGAGCCTATGAACTCCACTTCATCAACCTCCTGGATACTAAAAATCATGGACTAAATATAGACATTGGATTTATGACACATTATAACCTGCCTGACAGACAACTTCTCAGGTACTTCTCTACTATTCATCCCCCTTCTCTCCCCCAACCCAGCCTGTCTTTCACCCATTGACTCCTCAATCTACATTTTCACTGACTACCTGCCTTGTATGCATACCAGCCCAGCCTCTGGCTTCTTTACTGTTTCATTCCACCCAGGAAGAGCACACACCAATTGCTGAAATGTCCTTAGCCTGACGAAGGGTTTTTGAACCTGAAAACTTTCTTAAAAATTGTTCTCCAGCTATTTAAGTTGGTCTAATAAAAGATATCTGATTCACCCAAAGAACCTTGTCTTCCTATGTCCTTAAACCAACATGACTACAACCTACACCCCTGTAACCTGTTTTTGAATACTTCCAAGGATGAAGAGTCCACAAGTTCCATTTCTTGACCACCCTCAGAGTCTGGCAGTTCCTCCATGAATCTCTAACCTCCTGCTGGAAAGCTTGAGGCCATTGCTCCTAGTTCTGTTTCCTACAGCCACAGAGAGATGCCCATTTTCAGCCCCTCTGTAATGACCCTTCAGGTTTTTGAAGACTATTATCATCACCCCTCAGGCCCCACTCAGTATTCTCTTCTCCAGACTACATAACCCTTGTTCTTTCATTTTTCTTGCTCTGCACTGGACTCTTTCCAAATTGTCCACATCCTTCTTAAAGTGTGGGGCCCAAAACTGGACACAGTACTCCACATAAGGACTCACCAGTACTGAATAGAAAAGAAAAATCACTTCCTTGATTCAGAAGTAACACTCCTGTTAATATAACCCGTTATACTACTAGGTTTTTTTGTGACAAGACCACACTGTTGGCTCTTGGTTTACTGTCACCCCAAGATCCTTGTATGCAATACTGAAGCCTAGATAGTCATTCCCCAATCTATATTTGTGCACCCCAAGTGCATGAGTTGCACTTGCCCTTGTAAAATATCATCTGATTAATTGCAGACTGTTTCTCTGCCCAACTTGGTCTCATCCAGATTTGCCAAGCATAGACTCAGTCCCATCATACAAATTGGTGGTGCTCAGCCTTTTTGCCCCATGGGCCAGATGAGTGGCATGGGCCTGGTCTGTAAACCAGATTGGTCCCTGGGGTCCAGAAATGCCCCCTCCCATGAGGTTTGAAACCTTGGGGCCTGGCACTGCCCCCTCCTTCCCAACCAGCCATGGAGCTATTGATGACTACTCATTGAACATAATTATCCAACCAGTTATGCGTCTACCTTACAGCACTTTGTCTAGTCTTTAGTTCCTTGTCTCATTAATAAGAATGTCATGGGAGACTGTCAAAAGCATTGCTAAAATCAAGGTATACCACATCTGCTGCTCATCCCTTCTCCTTCTCCTCCCTCCCCTGTCCTTCTAACAGAGTTCATCACCTTAATACAGAAGGAAATCCAGTTGGACAGGCATGACTTGCTCTTGATGAATCCATGCTGATCATTCCTGATCATGTTTTTTCCTCTAGATCCTTTGTGGTAGATTCCTTAAGGACTTGCCCATGATTTTTCCAGTTATTAAGGTCAGGCTGACTCATGTGTAGTTAGTTCCCTGAATATTCCTTCATTTATTTCTTAGAGATGAACACCATATTGACCCTTTTTAAATCTTCTGGGACCTCACCCAATCTCCATGAGACCTCAAAAAGGACTAATGGCTCTGAAATTACCTCAGCCAATTCTTTCAGTATCATAGGGTGTATACTATCCAGCCCTGCCATTATGAAAGCATCTAGCTTCTCTAGGTAATCCTCAACATGTTTTGCTACTACTCTAAGCTGTTTCCCTCCTTCCTTAACTTTGTTGCCAATTGCACTCATCATCTGGTAGCTGCCTCTGTATGTGAAGATTGAAGTGAAAAAGCCATGGAGAACTTCAGCCTTCTCTGAATCATCTGGCAACTAGATTGTCTTCTGCATTCTGTAAGGGATCTATGGTTTCCCTGGTGTTCCTCTTACTTTTGACTTGCTTATAGAATCTCTTTTTTTAATGACTAGCACTTTGTCAGGGTACATTAAGAAATAGTATTTTCATTTGTGAGGTATTGTTTATTTGTTTCAGTGAGCCGAGCCATGTATCTGTTCCACCAAACAATATTGGTGAGCACAGTATAAAATAATATTGTATCTGATTTGTCTATTTTCTCCTGTGCTTCAAGAGGTCTGTCCCAGGGGGACACAAATGGAAGTCCCGGAGCACCCTCTCATGGCAGGACCTGAGGTACAGCTGAGATGCCTGAAGAAAGAAACAAAACTCCCTGAAGAGAAGGCTCACTTACCTTTTACAGGAAAAGCCGAGCCGCACTGAGAAGAGCCGCCAGTGTGGTTCATCAGCCGATTTTATTTGCAGCTGGGAGTGGCGCTGGTGGATGTCATCAAAAACTGCCACCTGGCTGATTTAAAAGCCATCGGCGTTGATTTAAAAGTCATCGGCGGGGAAATGGGGATGGGGGGCAGCCACGCTGGAGCCAGGAGGCGAAGCTGCTCCCTGGGCTACACAACATCAGGATTGTTAGCGCGGCAGGGGGACAGACAGGGACCCACAGAAAGCATCCTGGCTTCCCTAAAAGGAATACCCACCCAGCTCGGCAGGGCAGCCAGGTCAAGGAGGGTTATATTGAGGGATCCTGAGGATTGCAGACGCCAGATCTGTGAGTGGATTGGGCTGAGGCCCATACCCTGACTGTTCTTTTCTTCTCTTTTCTTTTAGTTTATCATTTTGAAGGGCACACAGAGTCGGAACCAGGGAAGGCATCCCCAAGTGCCCCTCTGGGTCAAGAGGAGTAGCAGAGCCAACACTGGGGACCATGACACCTCAAAAAGGAGAGAGCAGATGCTGAGGTGGGGACAATTCCACATCCCATTATCACCTGGGGTAAAGAGACATTGAGGGATGGGCAAGAAGGGATGAGAGCAGGAGGGATCACCAAGGAGACAGGCCGGCAATCCATCAAGCAGTTGTCCTGAGGGCTGGTGTATGGCTGAGGTGTAGAGGAGGTGGAGCTCCAAGAATGTCCACAAAGGGCAGCACCTAGTCTGCGGGATTCCACGAGGGGGAGCCCCACCACTGAAGAGAAGGATATCAAGTAGTGGCAGGTGAGTGCCAGGGCCTTCCTCAGGGTTGAACGCAGCCCAACTCACAAGTCCCGGGGACACACCCTGCAGTCGGAACCAGGCGTATGCTCTAAGGTCACTAGAGAGAGCCTATATGAGACCAGACGGGCGCAAGGTCATAGGCTTTGCAGTTATGTCTGGCCATTACATGAGCTGAGGAAGGCCGCAACTTGTCACTGGAAAGTCAAGCACAGTCTGATACATAATGATTTCTTAGATATGTTCATTAAAAAGAGGCAAGATAATTTGTATTTAAATTACATTTATTTTAAATAGAATTCATGACATAAAGTTCTGGGCATTAGAACATGCATCCTCATTCTGTAGAAAAATGGGGTTTATGAGGTAGGTGTGAAGATTCATAGATTCATAGATGTTAGGGTTGAAAGGGACCTCAATAGATCATCGAGTCCGACCCCCTGCATAGGCAAGAAAGAGTGCTGGGTTTAGATGACCCCAGCTAGATGCATATCCAACCTCCTCTTGAAGACCCCCAGGGTAGGGGAGAGCACCACCTCCCTTGGGAGCCCGTTCCAGACCTTGGCCACTCTAACTGTGAAGAAGTTCTTCCTAATGATAGATAGAAACATTGCAAATGGATAGAACATTGCAAATGGAAGAATGTTGTCATTTCTCTAGGATGCTATGCTGGGACACACAGGTACTAGAATGTGGAAAATGGAAACATGGAGAAAATTGTATTAAGAATATTATAACAGTATGCAAGTGAAAGTTAATCATGTTGCACAGACTCAAATTGAAGACAAATTAACACACACACAGTCAGCAGCACCAGGAACTATACCTCTCTGAGTACCTTTTCACCTGAAGGTTAATGCCTTAATACATTAAACTTCATGATGAATCTATATCTGTTTAGAGATATAGTTATACATGTGTGAATATGCACATGCACAGAACCCCCCAACTCTAATTTCAGAGTACATTAGGGTTCCAAAATGAGACCTTCTGAAGTTAGTTAAGGCTTATCATGAAATCTGAATTCTGTCCTTTTACCTACAGTCTTTCTCACTTATATCCTCTCCAGGATAAAGTGGCTTTACACTTTTCAAAATACATAACTCTCTCTTTATAGTTATTCCCCCTTCACATATTATATATAATATACAAACTTGCACGTAGCTGGATGTAAATGTTGTTGTTGTTTCCAGCTGTTCATACTTTTTTTTCCAGTGATCTACACAAGATTTTTACTTTTTGAATGGAATCTACTCGACTCCCATTTCTTACTGAAAATAGAACACTGCTTTTCTGTCCCATCAACTTTGGAAATTTCTCTCTCTTCTTTTTATTTTTTTTTTTTTACTTAAAATTTCATAAACCTGAAAGTAAACCTTAAGTCAACTTAAAAGCAGGAGATACAAAATCATGATAAATAATTCCAGACAGGCCTTTTTTGGCAAACTAATGCAGCAGACACGAGGGGGGCTTTCTATAGCTCTAGAGTTAACTGGCAAAAAAAGACGAAGATCAGTGTATTTTATTCATAAACCAATACTTGAACATACATATCATTATATTACACAGCACATACCTTTATGAATCAATAAGGAATTCATTCCATTGTCCTTAAATCAAACATAGATTTTATGTGCCCACCAGTATCATTCACTACAACTGATACATGGTTCACTGAAACCAATAAAGATACCTTACAAACCAGAATACTATTTGTTAATGTACTACACAGAGAAAGTGCTAGTTATTATTTTTTTTTAAAAGGAAAAGGTTTTAATATAGTACAGATTCATATATTTTTTCTATAAAACAATCCCTTGCAACATGGTGGAGATCACAGAGGAACCACTATGTTACATTGACAAAACAATATATTTGGTTGACAAAACAATATGTAACACTAAAGAGGTGTTTAAATTTCAGTCTGTGTTTCACCTTGTAGTATTTCTATTTTATGAATGAACGCAACCATTAAATTAAAAATGAAATGAGGTGGTAAATCACTGATTGGGCCATATGTGAAGTTATATGCTGCAAGTTTTTCTTGAAAGGAATAAAAAGTTTGCAAATGTGTTCAACAAGCCAGCATTGCCTCTGGCTTTGCGGTTTGCCTTTGATTTCATAGAATCATAGAAGTAGGGTCGGAAGGGACCTTGTAGATCTTCAAGTCTGACCCCCTGCCTGGGCAGGAGGAAAACTGGGCTCAAATGACCCCAGCCAGGTAGGCATCAAGCTGCTTCTTAAAGACCCCCAGGGTAGGAGCCAGCACCACTTCCCTTGGAAGTTGGTTCCAGATCCTAGCCGCCCTAACTGTGAAGTAGTTCTTACGGATGTCTAATTTAAACCTACTCTCCAACAACTTGTGGCTGTTATTCCTTGTTATCCCGGGGGGTGCTGGGGGAAACAAGGTCTCCCCCAAACCCTTCTGGTCCCCCCTAGCAAGTTTATAGGTGGTCACCAGGTCCCCCCTCAGCCTTCTCTAGTGAAGGCTGAACAGGTTCAGGTCCCGTAGCCTCTCGTTGTAGGGTCTGCCCTGCTGTCCCCGGATCATGTGGGTGGCCCTCCTCTGGACCCTCTCAATGTTGTCCACATCCCTCTTGAAGTGGGGTGCCCAGAACCGGACACAGTACTCCAGCTGTGGCCTGACCAGTGTCGTGTAGAGGGGGAGGATCACCTTCTTGGCCCTACTTGAGATGCACCTGTGGATGCACAATAAGTTCCGGTTAGCCCTGCCGACCATGACCTCGCATTGTCAGCCCATGTTCATCTTGGAGTCAATGATGACTCCAAGATCCCTATCTGCCTCCGTGCTCTCAAGAAGGGAGTTTCCCACCCTCTGAGTACAACCCTTCAGCCAATTTACAATCCATCTGACTGTATAGGCATCAATGCCACAGTCGCCTAGTTTTTTTAATGAGGATGGGGTGGTTGACAGTGTCAAAGGCCTTGTTGAAGTCCAGAAAGACTACATCCATGGCGACACCTGCATCCAATGTTTTTGTGACCTGATTGTAAAAGGCAATCAGGTTGGTTTGACATGACTTGCCCCTAATGAAACCGTGCTGGTTGCCCTTGAGCATCATCCCTGATGCCGACCCATCACAGATGTGCTCCTTGATGATCTTCTCAAAGAGTTTCCCCAGGATTGTGTAAGACTGACAGGCCTATAGTTGCCCGGGTCCTCCCTCCTCCCTTCTTTAAAGATGGGGACCACATTGGCTATCTTCCAATCATCTGGCACCTGGCCCAAGCACCATGAGTGCTCGTAAAGCCATGCCAAGGGCCCTGCAATAACCCCTGCTAGCTCCCTCAACATCCTGGGGTGGAGAGCATCTGGACCTGCTGATTTGAACACGTCCACCCCCTCCAGAAGCACTCTAACCTGGTCCTTCTCACCCTTAGGTCTGGAGGCATTCCCCTCGAGTCCATCTTGAATCACAGTGGGGGAGTCCTGGTCCCTGCACAAGAAAACAGAGGTGAAGAATGTGTTAAAGAGGACTGCCTTCTCCTCTGGCTCAACCACCAGATTGCCCAGCGTATCTTGCAGGGGCCCCACATTTCCCGGTGCCTTCTTCATCTTCCCTATATATTTGAAAAAAGACTTTTTATTATCTTTGATCTTGGACGCTAGTCCTAGCTTTAACTGAAATACAATTGCTTCTTCAAGTCCTGATTCCACTGAAGTCAGTGGTAACACCCAGACTGATTTTAATAGGGCCAGGAACTAGCCTTACTGATCAGGAATCCAAAACTATCAAGAGATGCTCATCTCTTTCTCAGGGTGCATACAGTTACATTTTACAATAACATGCAAATCTAACCAGGCAGTTGGATATGTATTCACCAGTAGCGAACCTCACTTATGATTGTTTCCTGTCTGACTGTGGGATTTGAATCCAAAGTGTGTAATTTCTTCAGAAAAGCTAGGTACAGACATTCAGGGAGGTTAGGAGGAGTATAGATCATGCTAACTTGTTTGCCCAGATGTGCACCTTGCACCAGTTAGGTGGATCTCAGTAAATAATAAATAAGGGGAAGCTGAGCCCTGTCAATGAGAGCAGCCTGGCCTAGCATGCATGGGCAGCAGCTGGCCAGGCAGCAATAGGGTGGTCATCATAGAGGACAGTCCAGTTGTCCTCTGTCCTCTATTGATACGAAACCGGACACCTTTATGTCCTATTTTTCTCTTGAAGATAAAATAGAGGACATAAAGGCATCAGGTTTTGTATCAATAGAGGACAGAGAACAGAGTAGCAGAAAACCAGAATGTCCTCTATGATGGCCACCCTGGGAAGTGGGATACCCAGGCCTGATTGGAGGCACTGGCAGGCCCAGAAACCAGCAGCCACCCTCCACGGGGTCTCACTGTGAACACATGAGCCCCTGTGGAGCCTCCAAGCTGGCCTGGGTAGCCCATTATCCAGCCAGCTACTACCTGTGTGCACCAGGCCAGGCTGCTGTCATTGACAGGGCTGAGGTTCACCATTACTAAGCCACAGCCGCTGGGATGGGCCGTACTCCCATGGCCCGGCCTAGGCTGGCCCCACCATGCAGCTGCCTCAGCAGGGGCGCAGCGGGCCTGGCCCAGGCTTCTGGGGTGGGGCCCTCCCCAGCAGCTGTGCCTCAGTGATGCCCAGGCTGGGCTGGGCTGGGCAGCACTGCACAGAGCCCCTCTCCCTGCCCCGTGGTGGCTGGGGGACATTGGGGAGGAGGAGGAGCAGAAAGAGTCCCCCTCCAGTGCCGCACAGAGCCCCCCTCCCCACCCTGCACCCTGGCAGGAGGGCAGGAGGGAGGTTCCACCCTCGCTGTGGTCCCCCAATGGAGGGGGAAGAATTAACCCCCTCCCAGACCTCTTAGCCAAAATGGGGCCATGCCAGGATGGCTGCAGTCCTTGCCAATGGGACAGGGAGAGGGGGACTAAAACCCCTCCTTGCTTGTACTTCCTGGGGCACCCTGAGAGAAGCTGCTGCCCCTCCCCAGCTAGTTCTTCTGAACCCATTAAACTCCCATCCCACACGCTGCTCCTATGGCCAGTTTTACTGATGTTCACCAGTGCCAGGGTCGAGGGATGGGTAGGATAGGGAGGAGTTGTTTGTCTGGGGGTGGGGGGATTCTGGTGGATAAAAAAAGCCCCTGGCCCTGGGGATAGTGGAGAGAGCCCTGTATTCCCCCTCTCACCCCACAGACCCTGTGAACTTTGCTGATTCTGCCAAATCTTCATGGTCCCCACCAACCTCTTGAAGACCCTTCCTGCCCTCACTGAAATTCAGGTGTCCCTGAATCTGTATACACCCAAAATACAGAAAAAAAAAAATCTGTCAGTGCCAGCATCATTTCTGCAATTTGAAGAATTAGCTGTTTTTTCCAAATATTCATACTTATTCCTGTAGTGATTCTTACCTAGTCAAGTCTGATGGATAGTAAGGAAGACATCTAAACTTGTAGAAGATTTTCTATCGAGACCAAACCACTGAATTATTTTACATAGTTGCACATAGATTCTATATAGGTTTTCTTCATTAAAGATCAACATTATTGATGCAAATGGCAACATTTTTTTTCCTAAAGCATTTACTATATCTAATATTCAGATTATATCTAATACTCAGATTATCAGTCTAGTTAATTACATCAATAAAGAAAAAAATTCCCTAAGATCCATAGTAAATAGGTTATAGTCTGTTTAATTTCTAGTGGAAGTAAAATGTACTCTAGAACTATAAGCTTTATGCTTTTTTTTTTTTTTTAAACTATGTTGCAGTTTCTGAATGTAGAATCTGTTTGATATTCTTTAAAGTGCCAACTCTCCTTACCAGTATTCAAACTGAGTTTCCTGACTTCAATGCTCATATTACAGTAGACAGTATTTGAGAGGCAGAATACTGTACCATTTTTCTGTAGGCAACAGATATCTTCTCCAATTGAGTGGAGATGTGATGTAATAGCCAACAGTTGATAACGGGCTTTTCTCCTCCCCAGAACCGTATATCTTGTTAGAATCCATGTCTTCAAGACATTTATTTAATCAAATGTTCTGTCAAGGAGCCAGGAAGTTAAGCCAGGAAACTACTACTTCCACTGTGAAAAGTGGCTGTTCTCTTCATTTCATTGGTGGCCCCTGGTGAAATTCTTTGTGAGAGAAACCTGGAGGTCCTGACAAGGCTGTTATTGCACCTGGCTTAGTTCTTAATCTTCCTGTTTAGCTTTGAGCTGCTCAGTGGCCTCCAACAGATCAGATATAAATCATTCCATCCAGGCACTTGTTCTTATTCTGCTTTTACAATAGAGGCGTGAAAGTTCTCCACAGTTTTACCCACCATGACATTTAAAGATTTCTTCGGGGTCAGCAATCTCTGAAGTGAGTGTATTAATATGAATTGTGATGGCCCAAAGTGTGCAAGTGTCAGTTTTTAACTAAAGATAGAAACAAATGGTGGCAACCTTTCTTTTCCACTTTCTTAGTGGAGGAAGAAAAATATATTTTCTCACTAATATTTTCCTATCAGATACCACTCATTGTATGTAGTAGATTGTCTGGATACCAACAAATAGCAGGATTGCTTGATCTGGGAAGAATAGTAAACAGAAAATTGAAATGAGCAAACATTTGTGAAAATTTTGGTGAGTGAATGTATATTTGGTGTAGAAATATATTTATATTTCATATTTTTCAACTTCAAGCTCATCTCATATTTAATTTCTGCAGGCATTCAGGTGTGAGTTTGTATAGGTAACTAGTGTATTTATAGGGCTAAACTTGAAACTCCATAAAAGGGCTTGATTCTTCAGAGTATAGATAATACTTTAAAGTATCCATAATAAGTTGTTTTGGAAATGTAAGCCTGAAACACTAAATCTTTATTAATACAAATACTCTCAAGGACAAATACATAACTTGAAGGATCGAATATACATCAAATATTCAGATTTTTCCATTGTAAAAGCTATAGACCATGCCTAAGATATGTAGGCTAGGTACAGAGGTTCAAAAAGCCTAAGGCTCACATTAACTTTTGTGGCTTTTTTTAAGCACCCTAGATTAGTTCAGGAGTGAACAGAACTCACATTTGTCCTTAGCAGGGAGGGGCTATAGGGGCAGCCTATACTTGGCAGGGAGGGGCCCTAGAAGGCAGGCTGGGGGCACTCAAGCAGGATGATGGAAAATGCTGAACAGCCAGCCACCCCTGATTGGCCAACGTGAACCCAGCCTCACCTTCCCCATCAGCTGCTGGCTGTCAGGAGCAAGTGGGGCAGGGGGAGGAACAGAGCCTGCCAAATGCAGGCCCCTTCCAGTTATGCTGGCTGGGGTCTGGTTCGCCCAGGACTGGGGTCTCTCAGCTTTCCATGGTGCTGGGAACTGGGGGTGGGGATGGGGGCCAAGCTAGGGAGGGTCTGCATCGCCCCCTCCTCCTCCACCCATTCCTAGTGCCATAGACAGCGTGAATTCCTGGCTGCAGCTGTCAGGTTGGGCAGGAGAGGAAGGATAAGGGAATGGAGCCCCCTTCACACTGCATTGGCCCAGCCCTGAACCAGCACATCTGGGGAAAGCCACTACCCCCTGCCCAACCTTCCTGATAGCCATGCAGCTCTGAGCCATGGCTCCTGGCTGCAGCTGTCAACTGGGCTAGGAACTTGTGGGGCAAGGGAAAGGAGTCCACTGCCACATGGGCTCCCTCCACTGTGCTGACTTGGATCTGGGTCCACACTGTGGGGGGCTTCATTTCCTTACCTTGCCTCCACCCAGTTGTCCTGACAGCTGCAACCAGGAGCCATGTGCTATTTGGGGGGAGCCACCACCCTGAGCCAGAAATCTGCAGTGGGCCCTTCCTAACTTGCTAGCGTGGGCTGGGGCTGGTATGGGCTGTTTCCATGTGATGGGGGGCTCTACTTCCCCCTCCCTGCCCTTAGTTATCAGGAACATTGTGCGACTCTGAGCCACAGCTCCTGACTGCAGCTGTCAGGAAGGTCAGGCAGGGGGGAGGAGTGGGGAGCTGCAGTCACCCACCACACAGACCCCCTCTCTACTGTGCTGGCTCAGTGTTGAGGCCATATAGTTGTGGGGCTCTGTTCCCGCCCCATGCCTCCCCTCCCCTCCTCCCCCCTGAGCCAGCAGGCAGGAGACAGAGATTTTTTGTCGGCCCTGTCTGTGATAGCTCAGGTGTGGGGCTGGCCCTTGCTTGCCCAAAGCAACCTTCCAAACCAGCCAAGGCTAGCATGTCACCCTGTGAGGGGCACCTGGGATGCCAGAAAACAGTCAACTAAGGTGATTCACTCCAGGTTCTAGGACAGAAGTTTATTATACTATTCTAACTTAAACTGATTAAGTCTAATGCATCTATCTAGGTCTATCTTAGACCGGCTTATGCCATTATGCCATTTTGAAACCAGTCTGTGTGCGCTGAACTTCTATTTTGTTACAGGTTTAGACCAGTTTCTGAGAACATACACTATTTATGTTTAATGTATGTACCTAGCCATAATGTTTATATAGGACAGCATGTATGACAAGAGAGATTGTGTGTACATACTAGCAACTGACCAACAAAAACATGTTTCAATAGGAAATGTGTAATAACTCAAAACTGTTCAATTATAGTCAGAACAGGTCCTCAAATATGGGCTAACTTGGCCCCTGAGTATAAAAGGAAAATGTTTATCTTGCAGAAAGACCCTACAAGTCTTTTGGTGATTCTTATGGCATCAAAGTAACTAGGCTTAGATTCAGAAAGAAGAGTTAATTTACCGGTTCTTGATATTTTTCCCTCAAGCAATTCCTGAAGACCCTCCTTTAAAAAAAAAATGAAAATACTTTGTTCAGTCAGTAAGGAGTCTCTAAAATGAATAACAATGAGGTCAAAAGAAATAAAATGAGCTTGTTACCATGATGGCTGTTGAAAATTTATGAGGCCGGCTTCATGCCAGCAAAACAAACTCAGCAGCCTTTTACTTACCTAAAAGAAAAATGCCCTTTAAAAACAAATCTAAAGAATCCTACTTTATTATAAGCTTCCCCACCTGTGCCCAACCACAGCTGGATCAGTTGTCAGATTGTTGAAGCATTTTTCATTCTTTTCCCTTTGATTACATGAGAGAGTTTGTTTAAAAAAAAATAAAAAAATAAAAAACCTTTTCTGAACCAAGAGTTCCATTCATCCATTTAAACTGTTTTCAGTCCACATCTTGACCAGCAATATCAACAATATTTACAGCTAAGTGGAGTGAGATGAACAAGAAGTCACTTTAAAAGGGCTCATATTTTTGAATATCAGAGATTTTTTAAGACCTATGCTACAAAACGTCCTCAGTAGATGATGACATCATTGTTGTAGCTTATACTCAATAACACAACAAGTAAGGGTGACCTGTGGGCCACATCTGGCCCACCAAGTGATTCCACCCAGCCCACAGAGGGTCCCTCAGTCCTACCCTGTCCAGGCATGGGGAGCAGCCTAGGCCATGGAGCATGCTGCTGGTTTCACCACCCTGAGGCATGGAAATGCCTCCTAGCACAGTCCACCCTATCCCAGTGTGCAACTCCTGGGCACTCTGGGAGCTGTAGTTTGTCAGACTGAATGTTGCAGCAGTGGAGTGGGGGCAGCACAGTGGCTGAGCAGGGGCAGCATTGAAGCCAGATTTCATTTCTCAGCAGCCCCTGCTACTGCCACTACCTAGGAGCAGGTGCATGCACAGCCACTGCCACTGCTAGACTTTGGCCCTGATGCCTGAGCATACCATACCCCACACACACACTGGTGGTGGTGCTGGATGGAGTGGGCAGGCATGTGGGATCTCCAGATGTTCAGTGTCCCCAGATAAATTGGCATGTCCCTGGGCCACCTGCCATCCCCATAGCAGGTGGTGGAAGCAGCTCTGACAGGGGACTGGGGCCAGGTCAGCACCCATCCCTCCAGAATTCAAAAGCTCACCAAAACTCTTTAAGTGGACCTTCAGCCAAAATAATTGCCCACCCCTGACACAGAAGTCCCATTTAAAATTAGGGCATTCTTGTGCTAGAAACTGTAAAAACACACCATAAGGTAGTTCTTGAATATAGCAGACAAGACATACAAGGGAAGGAAGGAAAATTATAGTAATGTCCCAGTTTTACAGAAGGAAAAGAAAGCTCTGAGAGATCAGGTGACATACCTGAGCTCGCTCCGGAGGAATTTGTGGATGAACTGGGAGCTTAATGTCCTGTCTCTCTGCACAGTTTTCCTTCATAGCTGGGACAGGAGAGACACAAAGGCATTCATGGGCCTGAGAGACAAAGAAGTCTCCAGCCTAAGGTTTAGAGCTGCAACCCCTTGTGTCAGTGAGGCTGCATACAAGTACTGGAGAAAGCATAATGGCCAGCTCTGTAGCTCTTCTGTTAGATTTGCTGCTTATGCATTAGTACTGCATACTGTAGAGTGTGCACTGTTTCAGGTGTTTAGGTTGTTGTCTATGAAAGCTCATGCTTCTGTGAATCAGTTAGTTTCTAGGGTATGACCCTGCCCTACCTTCTGCCCAACTTGAGGTTAACACAGTTAACCACTAGGGCTATGTGAAGCTTCAGTCGCTGATTCGATTTGGCAGGAATGTGGCCTGAATTGAATCAGAAGACCCTTTAATCACTCCAAAATCAAATCGGAACCCACAGAATCAATTCGGAAAGTTTCAGAAAGATTTGACCGTTCAGACATAGACACAGCTTTAAATTTAAATGTTTTTTCTACATACTTCAAGGTACCAGGCGGCTCGTGAATGCTGAGATGCTGGGGTGGATGGAGTATCTCATGGGAGCTCGGAGGGGTCCCCATGCACTCAGCAGCAGACCCAGAAGTGGACCAGAAGCACTTCTGGTGCACTTCCAGGTGTGCCAGGGAGCGTGCAGGGGAGCCCTAGCTCCCCATTCCCCCTGGCTCAGCAACTGGTGCCTCCTGGGTCTGGGGGGGGCACCTGGAGTCCCCCCACAGCTGATTACCGATCTGGGTGGGTGTGGGGAGGGTGGGGGGCCAGTGCACTCACCAACAGACCTAGAAGTGGACCAGAAGTACTTTTGCCCTGCCTGGTACCTCAAGGTATCTAGAAAAAACATTTAAAGCTGTGTCTATGGCCAAACCACTTATTCCCCGAAGGAGCATCGAATCTTCAGATTTGGCTGAATCAAATCGGAACAGTAAGCCAAATCAATTAATCAAATCACTGTCCCTAATTCAGGCTGAATCCGAATTGAATATGGGTCATATCGCACATCCCTATTAACCACCTCTGTAGTGCTCTGTGTTAGCCATTTGAGGACCCTGGTAAATTTTATCTTGCAGCACGTCATCCTGTTTAATGAGAAACCTTCATTTAATTATTACTCTCTGTGACTCACCCTGACTCCCCAATATGGCCAGGTGAACCTTTGAGACACTTTTCCAGGGTGTTGTCACACCTTTAGGGGTAGCCTCCAGCCCCAAGCACCTTCCTGCCCTCTGCTGCTTGACTACTGAGAACCAAACTGAGATGTGCCAGAAGCTAACTTCTTAGTCAGTTTTACCCATTTTGCCCAGGTCCTGCCAGCTCTTAGCAGAGATTTTTCCAGCTAAGAGAATCACACCCTTGTCTGGTCATGTGCTGAGAAATAATGAATCCTTTCTTCCAGAAAAGAGGCCTGCCTATATGGTCAAATGCTCTGGAATCATAATTATTCCTGACAATAAGTGGGTATATAAGATAACAAAAGGATTTTTTAATAAAAGGAAGCAGCATAATAAATCAGTAACCATATTCTTAGACAGTCAGAGATATAAGAATAAACAAACAAAAGAAAAATCAGAACAATAACCTGTTTTTACCCCACATCTTAATCCAAGAATCCAGTTCCTACATGTCTCAGCACATTAGAAAACAATCTCTGCCTCTGACCTGTCCATCAGGGCCTCCCAAGTTCTCCTGTCAGCTTCTTTACTCAGCCTGCTGGGTCAGGGACTCCAAGTGTTCCCCTAAGCCCAGGAAAACTGAAGACCAAACCCTTCTCTCGAGGGAAAGTTAAAGTAAAGTTTCTCACCTGGCCATTTACAACCCCATCCTGATTGGATTCTTAGGGAGACCATACTGTGCATAAAACTACTCCCACCCCCTTGAAAGTGAAGGTTTACCAGAACAGAAATCTCTCCTGACCTAATTAAGACCAGGAGAATATTTCCATCCTTTCAGACATAGATTCATAGATGTAGGGTCAGAAGGGACCTTGTAGATCTTGTAGTCCGACCCCCCGCTGCGGGCAGGAAAGAAAACTGGGCTTAAATGACCCCAGCCAGGTAAACATCAAGCCTCCTCTTAAATACCCCCAGGGTAGGAGCCATCACCACTTCCCTTGGAAGTTGATTCCAGATCCTAGCCGCCCTGACTGTGAAGTAGCACCTCCTGATGTCTAGTCTAAACCTACTCTCTAGCAACTTACAGCCGTTATTCCTTGTTACTCTGGGAGGCATTCAGGGGAATGAGGTCTCTCCCAAACCCTGCTGGTTCCCTCTAGTAAGTTTATAGATGGCCACCAGGTCCCTCCTCAGCCTTCTCTTGTGAAGGCTGAACAGGTTAAGGTCCCTTAGGTTCTCCTCATAGGGTCTGCCCTGCTGTCCCTGAATCATAAGAGTGGCCCTCCTTTGGACCCTCTCGATGCTGTCCACATCCATCCTGAAGTGCGACACCCAGAACTGAACACAGTACTCCAGCTGTGGCCTGACCAGTGTCGCATAGAGGGGGAGGATCACATCCTTGGCCCTGCTTGTGATGCATCTGTAGATACAGAACAAGGTACGGTTAGCCCTACTGACCGTGTTCTCACATTGTCGGCCTATGTTCATCTTGGAGTCAATAATGACTCCAAGATCTCTTTCTGCCACCGTGCTTTTGAGAAGGGAGTTCCACAGCCTATAGGTACACTGCTGGTTCCTACTACCCAAGTGCAGCACCCTGCAGTATTGCTGCCGAAGTGCAGCACCTTGTCAGTATTGAATCCCATCCTATTTTCATTTTCCCACTACTTTCATTTTCATTTGCCCACTACTTTAACCTGTCCAGGTCCTGCTGTAATCTGTCCTTCCCTTCTAGCGTGCCCACCTCACCCCAAATCTTGGTGTTGTCTGCCAATTTAAACAGGCTGCTCTTCGCCCCATCATCCAAGTCGCTAATAAAGAAATTGAACGGTGCAGTCCCAAGGACCGAGCCCTGGGGGACCCCACTGCCCACTTCCCTCGCGGTTGAAAATGACCCATCCACCACCACTCTCTGAGTATGACCCCTCAGCCAATTTGCAATCCATCTGATTGTGTAGGCCACAATCACCTAGCTTTTTAATGAGAATGGGCTGGGAGACAGTGTCAAAGGCCTTCCAGAAGTCCAGAAAGACACCTGCGTCCAGTGATTTTGTGACCTGATCGTAGAAGGCAATCAGGTTGGTCTGACATGAACTGCCCCTAATGAAACCATGCTGGTTGCCCCGAGCATCGTACCCGCTGCTGGCCCATCACAGATGTGCTCCTTGATATTCTTCTCAAAGAGCTTCCCCAGGATTGAAGTAAGACTAACAGGCCTATAGTTGCCTGGGTCCTCCCTCTTCCCTTTTTTAAAGATAGGGACCACATTGGCCCTCTTCCAGTCATCCAGCACCTGGCCAGAGCACCACAAGTGCTCGTAAAGCCATGCCTAGGGCCCTGCAATAACCCCTGCCAATTCCCTCAACATCCTGGGGTGAAGAGCATCTGAACCTGCTGATTTGAATACGTCCTGCCCCTCCAGAAGTTATCTAACCTGGTCCTCCCTGATCCTAGGCTTGGCCAAGTTTCTCCTGAGTCTGTCCTGAATCTCGGTGAGGGAGTCCTGGTCCCTGGGTACTCCTTGTGTATGAAGAACACAAGAAGAAAACATGAAGAATACTAAACCAATATCCTAATAATACTGTCTCTCAGTACAGGGTTAAATCACTCTGGGAGACATTCTTTCCCCAATAGTTTGAATAGGCGGGTATTATTCCTTTCCCAAAGAGCTGGGAATTATTCTTAGGGCCCCTTGTTTTAAAATGTAAATTCATCATCATGTGAAAGGGCCTGGTTCCTGTTCCTTAGAGTATCTCCATAAGGGAGATAAGTAAATAACTCATGTCAAATACAAATTCTTAGAAATTACTGTTCTTCAGCCATTTAGGTTTTGGGACTCTTTTGTATGTGCCAAAGAAATTAATTGTTTATCACTTGAAAGTTATTATCATCTTATGCAGCCCTGGCCCCCATTATAACATATAAGAAATACATGTTATATTGAATACCAGAATGCATATAAACATAATATGATATGGCTAAATATAGGTCGACCCTATCTCTCCTATGTCAGGCTGTGGCCTTGACCATGAACCCTGAGTTTGACCTGACCCTTTAGATACCTGAACCAATTCTGGCTTGACTTCCTGGATACCTGACCTGGCTAACCACCTGACCTCTGGATCTCTGACTCGGTTCCCTGGACAGATCTCCTGACTTTTGGCTATCTGGCTTTCCTACGGTCAGACTTAGCACACTCCCCTCAGGACTTGGCTACTTCTCCTGACCCTGAGGTGAACCCCAGACTTGGCTGCCTACAACCCAGCATGACACTATGGAGACTACACCTGCCATATCAGTAAAACAAATTCAAAACATGCATGACACTTTAAGAACATCCCAGACCATAGTAGGGTTTGTGACACTCTCATTATTCTTTCTCTCTCTCTTTCTCTCCCTCTGTCCATTTGCATCTTATTACTGGGCACAATAACTACCCTCTCCAAAGGCACAGAACTTATAATGGCATGGTATCACCAGATGGTCTTGTCCCACACCTCTGGATCCAAGTCACAGTCTGCTTCCTCAGATTCTCCTGCATGCCTTGATGGAAAAGGAAAGGGAAGCTGATTGTAGTAAACTAAATAACAAGGACTGCAGTCTCTTCCCACAGATAGGTCCACTTCATGGGGCTTCGCCTTCCCTGCACCCTGTGTTCACCACCCAGTATGGTGAATTTAGGATCTTCTGCGACACCCTGCCCCCAGAGTAGTCGACTTGGGAGCAGGGCCTCACTACCTGGCCTTGTGCCCTCTCAGGCTTTGCCCCTTTTCTTGCAGTTACTGCTCCAGATAATTACTTATGTGACCCTATGAATCATTACTCCTCTTTCTCCTAGTTGAGGAAAAATCCTTTATAGGGATCTCTAGGGCCAGATCCCACAAACAGAGTCTTAACATGAGTCTGGCATCCAGAATTAAGTTCTAACAAGCAAAGTTCCACAAGCCAATTTTCTTTCCTCAGATGGCCGGAACCCTGTCTGTGACATTTGTTCAGCCTGATACCCTTTTCCGGCAGGCTTCAATCCTCAAGTTGCAAAGCCCAGCAGTCTTCACTCATCCTGCTGCCAAACCTATCTCTGTGCCTCTGCACAGGTCTGCACCACTCCTGAGTAGGAGATAGTGCTTTCAATCCCCTTTTGGGGAAAGAGGGGCCCTTCCTTGCTTACTTTGCAGCAGCCTGGCTTCTGCAAAGTCCAGTCATCTTTTGCTCCCTTCTCTATGTGACCCCCCAGTAGCCAGGAGACCATCAGAACCTGAACTTCAAGCACTTCTGGGTTCACTCCTGGTTGCCTGTCATGGCTGCTGGGTATGGCCATGGATTCTTCTAAATTGGAGCTGGGTCCAGCTGGTCCTGGAGGCCTCCGCTGGACCCTGGCAAGTCCTCTGGCAGATGGGCAGGACCTCAGACCAGGAGGCAGCGAGCCCATCTGTTGACATGATTCTGCATATAACAAGGCCTGGGGATTAGTACCCTGTTACACATGGGTTTAGAATCCTTCAGTTTGAGGGGAGTAAAAGGTCTCAAAGCCAAGAATTCAACAGCACTGCAGATGCCCAAAATAGCTGAAATGGATCCCCTGACCCCCATGCAAATGCACTATGGTACAATGTGGGCCTGATAATGTTCCAGATAAAACTATACAGTTGATGGATAAGGTAGATGGTGTTGGGACTTACCTCTGCCAGTTTTACCTTGGCTGTCCCTGGGCCTATCTCCTTATCCAAAAAAGTGAAGGCAAAGTCTCTTTTCCATTTTCAAAAAAAGCTTTTGAGTCCCACAATGGAAAAGGAGAATAGAGGTCAAAAACTGCCATTTAATCCTCAGGCTATTGCTGTTCAGTTCCTATTTAACAGCTGACCACATCACACTCAGAACTCTTGGTAGAAACATCAAGACAAAGAGAAATGGTGAAGAGAAAGTAAATAGGAATTTATTATTTGCGCTCTCACACAATAAAAGAACTAGCGGTCACAAAATGAAACTAGTAGGTAGTAAGTTTAAAACTAACAAAGGTAGCTTTTTTCACACAGCATGTAATTACAGTGTGGAACCTATTGCCACCAGATGTTGCAGAAGCTGGCAATTTAGCCAGATTCAAAAAGGGATTGGACAATTTTTTGGAGGAAAAGGGAAAAGGTAGCTACTGAGCATGAGAGTTAGGGATACAGCTCTGAATCATAACTTTCTAAACCATAAATTCTGGAGTTTGAAAGTGAGTGAGGAACAGTGGAAAAAAAAAACTGGTCATACCCAGTTCATTCTCCCTTTCATAATCCCCTCTCTGGCACTGTGTGACACAGGACACTAGGCAACGTAGACCCATGGTCTGACCCAGTAAGTGGCAATTTTTATGTTATGTTCTTAAGACCTGAGCCTGTAGACAGGTTTGTATCATTTCACCTAGAGTTGTGCCCCTATATCAGGGTTGAAACATGCTGGTGAAACTGAACAGAAATATTTTGCATCGCTCTTCATTCTTTGCCTGTTCTGCAGATAAACAGATTGGATTGTCATCCCAGAACTTTATAGCTTGTGGATTCACACATAGCAGGGAAAAAGTGAGTATGTGGATCACAAAGTTCCTTGTGAATAAAAGGTTTACAGCATTTCTTAAAATCTTGGGAATCAGTTTAGGTATCTAGCTTTAACTGTAGGCTGTAACCATTATCCAACATAGAAAATCAGAGTAGTTGGCAAATTTGAGGAAAAAATGGTGTATTTATGCTACTTTGAGATTCCATACAGCGTTGATCAATCAGTTCAATGCAGCCATATCTCATATATTCCTTGAGCTCTAAGACTGGTAGCATGCAAAATGTATGATTCCCATTTGACCTTGCAGAATCTGAGCCTCTAATTTTATACCACTGAAAAAAGTGAACAGCATTTCTTAAGAAGTGCAGGGCACTCAGAACTGCATGACCAAATGAGAAAAATAAATAAATAACATCAAATCTTTTAAGGTAGGCATTCCCCGAAATAACTGTTGATCTTTGTGAAGCCTGTCAGACTTTCTCTGCAGATCACTATTGTTTTGCTTAATAAACTCATACCATTTAGTTGTTTCTTGTGCCTACCGATAGAAATTAATTAAAGAAGGGGTGTCAAACTTCCCTCAGGCTAGATCCAGACTGGAGGCTTCTCAGAGGCTGGGTCTGCAGGGCCAGTGGCTGCAACGGTGGCAGTAGGACTAAGCAGCTCCTGGGCAAGTATCAACACAGCTCTCACTCAGCCTCCTGCTACGTCCCCAAATTCAGCAGGTTATGCCCCTTCCTAGCCATGCCTTCAACTTCTGGTAGCTCATAGTATCATAGTTCTTAGGGTTGAAAGGGACCTAAACAGATTATCAGGTCTAACCCCCTGCCCCAGGCAGGAATGGGTGCCAGGATCATATCACCCCAGCCAAATATCTGTCCAGCCTCCTCTTGAAGACCCCCAAGGTAGGAAAGAGCACCACCTTCCTTGGGAGCCCATTCCAGAGCCTGGCAGCCCTAACTGTAAAGTAATGTCTTCTGATGTCCAGCCTGAACCTTCTCTCTAACAATTTGTGGCTGTTATTCCTAGTAACCCCGGGTGGTGCCCAGGAGAACACAGCCTCCCCCAATTCTCGTTGGTCCCCCCTGGTGAGTTTGTCAATGACCACCAGGTCCCTTCTCAGCCTCCTCTTATGGAGGCTGAATAGGTTCACGCCCTTTAGTCTCTCTTCATAGGGCCTGCTCTGCTGCCCCTTGATCATGAGAGTGGCCCTCCTCTGGACCCGCTCAATGCTAGCCACATCCCTCTTGAAGTACGGTGCCCAGAACTAGATGCAGTACTCCAACTGTGACCTGACCAATGCCTCATAGAGGGGAAGGATCACCTCCCTGGACCTGCTTGTGGTGCATCTGTAGATGCACAATAAGGTGCGGTTAGCTTTACTGACCACTTCCTCGCATTGGTGGCTCATGTTCATCCTGGAGTCAACAATGACTCCAAGATCCCTTTCTGCCACTGTGTTCACAATAGGGGTGTTCCCCAGCCTATAGGCTCCTTCTCCCTAGATACCGTACCTTGCACTTGTCTGCATTGAATTCCATCCTATTCTTATCTGCCCACCTCTGTAATTTGTCTAGATCTAGCTGGATTCTGTCTCTCTCCTCCAGCGTGCCCACCTCGCCCAACACCTTGGTGTCATCAGCAAATTTGGACAGTGTACATTTCACACCCACATCCAGATCACTGATAAAGATGATGAACAGTACAGGCCCCAGGAGCAAGCCCTGGGGGACTCCACTGCCCACATCCCTCCAGGTTGAAGACTACCCATCCACCCCCACTCTCTGGGTGCAACCATCTAGCCAATTTGCCACCCATTTGACTGTGTAGGCATCAGTGCCACAGTCACCAAGTTTTTTTTCAGAGAATGTGGTGGGAAACCATGTCAGAGGCCTTCATAGAGTCCAGGAAGATGACATCCACCCCGACACCCTCGTCCAGGGACTTTGTGACCTGATCATAAAAAGAAATCAAGTTAGTCAGGCAGGACCTGCCCTCAATGAACCCATGTTGGTTGCCCCTGAGCATTACCTCCCCTTCTGGGCCCTTGGAGATGTGCTCCTTGATAATTTTCTCAAAGGTCTTCCTAAGGACTGAGGTAAGACTGACTGGCCTATAATTGCCGGCGTCCTCCTTTCTCCTCTTCTTGTAAATGGGGACCACATTGGCCCCTTTCCAATCCTCTGGTACCTGGCCAGTGCCCCACGAGTGCTCAGAGAGCCATGCCAGAGGCCCTGCTATGACCCCTGCCAATTCCTTTAGCACCCTTGGGTGAAGAGCATCTGGACCTACTGATTTAAACACGTCCAGCCCCTCCAAAAGTTCCCTAACTAGGTTATCCCTGACGTCATTTGCCGCAATCACCAGATTGCCAAACCTATCCCATGGGGCCCCACATTACCCGGTGCTTTCTTACTTCCTATGTATTTGAAAAAGGACTTTATTATCCTTAATTCTGGTTGCTAACCCTAGCTCCATCTCTGCCTTGGCCTTCCTAACAGCCTCCTTGCAGTCCCGAGCAACAGAGATGCAATCCTTCTTGGTGACAGTCCCTTGCTTCCACTGTTTGTATGCCTCCTTTTTTGCCCTCAGGGATCCCTGGATGCCTTTTCTGACCCATGGGGACTTTGTAGCACTCCTGCCCCGCTTGGTGCTCATTGAACTAGATCTGCCCTGCACTTTCTGTTTGACTATGGGGCTTTGGGGATTGAAATTTATGCATATAGGTTTGAGAATCCTTTTAAAATTCATGAGGTTCTCATATAATACTATTTTCCTGTTCCATTTATAATGTGATCGTAGTGCTCTGTCTTTCTAGTGGATGAATCACTTTTTAATTCATTTTCTTCAGACCCTCAGTTTTCTCAAGCACATCTTTTCTCCTCTGAGGCTCCTCCCTTTTGGGGCTTCACCTTTTATTCTATTTAATTTATTTAATTTAAGCTCTTCCTGTTTATTTAATTCATCCTCACTTCTTTTACACTATCTCTCAGCACTTCCCTCATTCTGATACACTACCTTAACAATGCCCATTTTTCCCCAGAAGAGCTATATCAGTGCATTGCCACCAGTGCACGGCATTCCAATGATGTATTACACCAATACATCATCAGAGCAACAGGGTTTTGATAAACAACATTCTAATACATCATCAGATCATCACTGATGGCACTTTGATGATGTATTATATTAGTACATCATCAGAGCACTGTCATTCTGATGATGTATTTATAAACAGATGGTGCTGTCATGCAAGAAAGAAGTGAAATCAGAAAAGTACATTTCACTGAGTTACAGTACAAAATGTGTCCCAACCATTTGCTCAATGAGATGCAAGGCAAAAGCTTGGTGAAAGCCGAATTGTTTCATTAGACATGCCTGATGCAAGTGTGTTGACTTCAGGATCCAGTATCTGATGAGTAGCTAGATAATTCTTTAGACTAGTAATAGTGGGAACAAATTGAAATATGTGTTCATATTTGTTGCCATATCATCATGAAACTAGTTCTACATCATTTAATAGTAGCATATGTGTAAAGGGATTTATAGCAGCATAAGTAATGCATAATTAAAATAATTTTATATGCTATATAGACAGTTTGATTAAAATTGTATTACTAGTACTGGATATTCTGCTCAAACAATGAGGTTTGGAGACTCCAATAACAGCAGATGCACCTGGCATGCCATTAGTTGTTAAACAATATTTAGATGATCAGCAGCAATGGAATTGTTTTGTTAGAGGTTTGCTTTTTCCCTTTAAATTAACCATTACTTTGTGTATATTTAAAGACACATGGTGGTATCTTGATGAACCTTTGAAATATCTAAAATTAATGTGAAAGGTATGATTTTGTTATGAAGTATTTTAAAATTAGTTTTCTCTCCAGGGGGATAAGGGGAAAAGTAAATTTTTATCTTCCTACAAATATGTGTGTTATCTGTAACACTGTAAATACTAAGCATTTGAGATAATACAATAATTGTTACATTCAAAGGCATCATCAATCACTTTGAGGACTAGTTGCATAGATTAAATTAGATAATATAAATAAATGAGACCTTCAGTTGTTTGTTTGCCCCACTCATGAGCTCAAGTGAACAAGCTCATCAAAGCTGTAATTTATGTGCTAACTTCATTTGTATGTAGCCCTCATCATGGTATTCTCTAATAGTCAGATCCCAAAAGCTTATTTAAGCAGCTGAATCCCATTGATTTCAACATTCATTTTGGTACCCAAAGAATACCTTCCTGAGATCTTTCTAGAAGTACTTTAGGTGACTAGATAGTCATCTTGCTGGGGTCACCTGACCACCAGTTGTCTTTCATGCTTGGTGGAGGGGCCTGGACCCAACGATCTTCTAAGGTCCCTTCTGGCATTACAAACTATGAATCTACAAATGTAGCATCCCTGTATCAGGTAAGGAAGTGCTGTGCTGCTGTCTCTTTTGTAGATGGGGAGCTGAGGCCAGAATTGCACAGAACCTCAAATATCCTGGATTTCTATCCAGTATTTTTTTCTATGCAGGTGGGGTGGTTTGTCCTGTGAACTCAAATGCAGTTTTCAAAATCTTGGTTTATTTTGAAAGAAACATTTATCCTGAAAGAAATGTACTTGGATGTGCTACCAGAACCTGAAAGAAAGAGAGTTTTGAGATTAATTGAAATAGGTAGGATTCCTTTAAATATGTCAACAAGTTTCTGCTGTGAATGAGGTGTGTTCTAGAATGCTGTCCAATGGTAAGGCTTTATGACAGAACTTATGGCAAAGACCAGGTGGCAAGCTCATCTTACTATACAGTCTTTTATGGATAGGGTTATGTGGCAGAGCACCTTTGGGTGCCTGCCAATTTAAGGGCATGGGCAGACTGCAGACCGACCTGCAGGTAGGAACAGGCCCAATCAGGTGGTCACATAGCAGTTAGGAGGCAACCTGATTGGTGGAGGACTGGCCAGCATGGGTATAAGACTAGACCCAGGGAGCAGGGCCAGCCAGTTGCAACTGGGGAGCTGAAGGATGAAGATCTCTTGGCTAGAGTACTGCTGTTCCCAGAATGTCTGGAGGGCAGGGTAGGAACCATGGGGATGGAGAAGGTTCCTGGTCCTGGAGAATGACCTAAAACTACACCCTGCTGGGGAGGATGGTGTTGTGGGGCTGCTTGTGGTGGGGCAGTCCTCAAGAAATGCTACCCCAGTGCCTCCCTAGTGAAAGGCGAGTATGGGGTGCTGGAAAGCCTTAGCCCCTGCTGCCTTGTGGGTGACCCCATGGAGGGAGAAAGCTAAGGGAGAACACCCTGAGAGAAAAGCACAGGACCCAGGCCCATTGAGTGGGGCCTGAGGCAGGGTCCAGTCACATCAACAGATACCTGAGGCCTGAGTGGTTCATAGGCCAACTTGCAAGTCCAGGTATGTCATAGACTCCTGACGCCCAAGGGGCATAAGGCCCAGAAGCCCAATAGAGGGGGCAGAATAGTAGCCACGTAGCATAGGGCCTTAAGGGCCCTGAAGGACTGTATATAGGCCAGCCAGAGTAGCCGGACTTGAGGCCCCAGTGAGGGGGCATGAGGTCCAGGCACGTCTAAGGACACCTGAGGCCAAGTTAGGCCAGAGGCCAAGTGTGGCCCAGTTAAGGGGCTGGGGGATTAGTAGTAGAATTGAATGCCATCTGCGAGGCATGGGACACAGTAAAGGGAAGGTCAGAACTGTGTATTATGCGCTTGGCATCAGGGCATTCAATGGGCATCCTTCCACTTAAGAACAACTATTTAATTACAACAAAGGCATGACAGGAAAGTCAGGTGGGCGGACTACCCTAGACAGGTGAGTAGGCTGATGTTTGTGACTGGCCTGGTGATGGCCGCCTGTCACAGGTAACCATATGGAACCATATGGAAATCTGGGCCACTGGCCCCTCCTCCCCTCTCTCCCAAATCAGTGGTGCTGCTACAGGAGGAGGCAGAGTGGCTTGGTGCACCAGGTAGGTGTGGAGCAGGAGTGCCTTCCCACCCACCTGCCCGGCACACCATGACACTCCCAAATCTCCCCCAGACTGTGCTCCATGCAGATCCCAGTGCACAACATCCCTGCAGCTGGCACAGCCAGGCTCATGGCTCCACTGTCCTCTGCTCTTATCCTGTACAGACAGTGCATACAAGCACCTGGCATGACAGCAGCTGTAGCCAGACAGCTTCTTGCTGATGCTGCTGATTGGCCCAACTTAGCCTGGCCAGTGCTAAAGTCCCAGAGCTTCCCCTTGCAAACACGAGTCTCTGTCGGAAGCCATGAGAAGGGGAAGGACCCCCACTTCCCCTGGGGTAGGGGTCCGAGCTGCCCCACCCCCATTCCCCCAGGACATCATGTATGTCCACATGTACACTTGTGAGCAGTCTTCACTCACAGCACCACAATCCCACTGTCCTGCCCTGCCCCAGCCAATCCCTGCCAATCCAGGACTGTTGCTTCAAGTTTCACCAACCAACCAGGACACTGGGACAGCCTACAAAATCCGGGACTGTCCAAGCCAAACTGAGGTGTATGGTTACTCTGTTTATAGAGTTTTCGAATTTTCAACTGGGATTTATATCCTACATTTGCTGCCTGCAATCTAATAGTATTTTTCACCCCCAACTATTATGTCTGTAGAAATAGGAATTCACTGACTTTCATATGCATGAAGAGCAAAATTGTCCTGTTAAGTTTCAGTTTGCAGTCTTTGATGTTGGGCAGTGTCTGTACAACCTGTAGCATGAAAGCTGTATTTTCACCTAATTTGTTTGAAAACAAGCATTATATATATTTAAGTAGTTAATTAAAGATGATGTAGATGTGGCCCCATAAATTTCTGGAATCATTACCCAAATAAAAAAAGAAATGAAAAATACATAGAATTACAAGATACTTAGGAAAAGAATCTTGCAGGCATTCTACTGAATTAAAAAATAAAACCTTTGCAGAAAAAGTACAATTAAAATGCTTTAAAAATCTTCCTTTGTTATGTGAGAAGAGCTGGTATAATAGTAAAGATTTTTGTTCCAAATTGTATCGCTTTTCCCATGTGTAGTTCTGAGAAGGGAATGAATAGAGGAAACAGTATACTACATTTTCCTCCACTGAGGAAAACTACAGACCTACTATCTAGTTGTGAGTCAACTCTCAACTTTTTAGCTAAACTTTTGTTAAACCACTGGTACTGAGGGCCCTTGCAAGGTCACTATTTACTGTTGTTTCCAACATTTTTTACTAATGCCTACATTGTGCTAGATAATAAACAAACAGTGTAAGAGACACCCCCCCCCCTTTTGAAGACCTTATACTGTAATTAGACAAAAGATAGCAAATATTACTCTTCCAATTTTATAGATAGGGGGCTGAGAAATTAACGATTATGGTCTATACACCAAATTTACTCTTCTTCCAAACAGAATCACCCAGCACACCTGGGCTGCTCTGGGTGACCTGCTTCCTGAACCAGAAGAAACGTGTCTGTCTGCCCAGCACCTCAGGTGCCTAATTGGCACTGTCACTCAGCTGTGCTAATTAGCCTACCCAAAGTGCCAGACAGACATGGCTACATGGTTTACAATTTAGGAGCAGCTTGGGGTGCACTAGGGCCATGCTTGTGAGTACAGTGCATTTACCAATTAGACATGGCCCATGTGACTTCCCTAGGTCACACAGAAAGCATGTGACAGAGCTAAGGGTGGCACCCACTAAACGCTTGAGCATCTGATACCTGTTTTCCCTCATGATGACAAATGAGTGCAGTAGGGCCATGAAAATATAGCATGTGTGTGGGAAAGGAGGGGGGCGGGTTCTTTCACATCATATTGGGGGAAAGCACAGAGGTAGTAGGATCTTACTAGACACTTTTCCAGCTAGCACACTAATTCATGGAATATGAACGCAGAATGTGAAACTGCAAGAAGGTCAGACCAATGGGTCCATCTAGTCCAGTATCTTGTATCTGACAGTAGCAGCAGTCAATGCTTTATGGGGAAAATATATGAACAGGACATGTCAAGTGTGATCTGTTCCCTGTTATACCATCCCTGGCCTCCCCCATTATTGGTTTATGCATGTCAGAGGATGTAGCCTAACTTTTCTATTTATAATGGAACTTGTATATGTTCTATATATACATGTCTAATATATATGTATATATTATACATATATATGTATAATGTCTAATCCAGCATCACCTAACCTTCTGAGTGATGAGGGGTTGGTCCATAGGCCAGATCCCATTTGGGCCTGATGCAGGCCAACCTAGCATGCGGGTCCATGTTATCTGTACCACAAGGGTCCCCACAGGTCCAGAAAGTTGGCAGTGGGCAAGCAGCAATTAACATTACACATCTGCCCTGTTACCAAATTTCTAGACCCTTCCAGAGCCCTGTGAGTGGATACAGCTCTGCAGACCCTCTGTCTAAAACTTCAGTTGTCTACTTTGGCTTTTCTATGCTACTATTAAGATGGATATGCTTGGTGATTGTAATGTGTTACTCACAGTGTTTCAAATCCTGTAGTCCTACTGAGAACTTGTAAAGGCCCTGAACACAGAGGAGCTGATGTCGTCTTTCTTCAAGGATGTGAAGGAACAAATTGTAAAGAGCTTCTGCATGTGACTGCTTGCTCATTCTGTACAGCTGTGCTCTAACTACTCTGGCATAGTGTTTTTCCATCTGCATATTGTACAAGAGGGAAGGTGATATCCTCTCCTGTCTTCCATGGGAATTCTGAATCTTTTACTGTGGAGACTGAATGTAAATGGCCACAAGGTGACCTCAGCTGATTGAAGCTGGGACTGCTTAACCTGATTACTGAAGACTGTTGCCTGGCAAACCATGTTTGCCTTGGTTTTGGGCACAAAGAAGAAAGATGACCGATGTCAAACTGAGACTGCAGTAAAGTCTCAATATCTACATGTGTGGTCCTGTTAGGCCGCAGGAAATTAATTAACTCCACCACAGATTAGTGCTTGTAAATACAAGTACTGTCCTATGGCAGAGTTTTTTAGTGTACAACAGCACATGTGTAAATGCTGCTGGGGCTGTCTGCTGGCTAACCCTGTACTGGAGCACCCTCATGCCCTAGCCAGTCAGCCCCTCTGCAGTACATTGAGCCAGGTCAGAGCAGCTCCAGGCTTGCAGACTGACCCGCCTGGGCCCCTTGCCAACCAGGGCTACTCCAACCTGACTGTGGTCCTAGGTGCAGATTCAAACGCAGCAGCCGGGAGCAATAAACTCTGGCACAATATGCACCAGAGTTTATTGTTCCATGTTAATAGCACATGTGGATGCACCCACAGAATCCGTGTCATAGCAGCAACCTAATTATGCAGCCCTAAGTGAGGCAAAACTCTTATAGACCTCAATAGATTTTCAGTTGAGTGAAGGATCAGGATGTGTGAAAAGAGGCTGATTTTTAGCAAAACAATATGACAGCCACAATAGCTGAAAGAAATAATCTGATGCAGTAGACAAAAAATCCTTTTGGATAGAGACAACCTCCTTAGTTCTAAGATGACTAATAGATAATTTGATTTTTTTTTTCTTAAATTATAGACAATTTAATGAAGTCTTTGTCTAAAAAACTGAAACTTGAATAGTCTACATGGAAATTGCTTCCATCTAGGAAAGAATCAATCAATTTGACATGATTGATTTTCTATAAATATTAAAAATGGGACATACATTCTGAAACAAGTAACAGTTTCCCTTTGTTTTGTCTGGAAAGTAGGTGAAAGAGAATCAGAGAAGCCATTTATGGTATAAAATGCAGATCTATTCATCAGCTATCTCCTTCAGTTACCAAAGGCCTAAAATTAGCTATTTGGTAAGCAAGAACAGGCAAATGCATAAATAAAGGAAAAACAATTTGGTTCAGATAAATAACGGATTGCAGAGCATAAAATATTTCTATTTTTCCTAGATGCTGAAGCCTATAACTGCAGAGAAACAGATGTGTTGTATGCCTAACAGTGGAAGTATAGTAGAACTGAAGGAAATGTTACCAGAACCTAATTGGTCTTTGCAATGTTTTGGCTACATGAGAAAAAAATAAGGTTTTAAATAATTTTGTTGCTCTCAAAAGAAAACTTTAGAAAGTTAAAAAGAATTTTGAATAAATAATAGAAGACAACATGATTCCAGTGGTTAGGGTGTGAGAGGCATGGTCCAGTTGCTGGACAGACCAAGGGTATGCTGTGTAAGATATGAGGCAAAGTTACTTTGCCCCTCTTCCCCTCAGTTTTTTTCCTTTATCTTCCTTGTCTGTTTAGACTGCAAGATGTCCAGGGCAGGAACACTGCCTCTCTGTTGGAGTTAGTGAAAAATTATTTTCCCACCCACCCGCTAAATCATTTTTAATATTTCAGATTTTTCCTGTTCCAAATCGAAACAAAATACAAAAGCTCTAAAATCTTCATGAACCAACCCTCTCCCTGAAAAGTATTAGATTGGGTCACTTCAAATGTGTTTCAGTAAATTGGTAATGTTTTGGTGTGATTTTAACCTTTGTAATCTATTTCCCTATTTTTTTATGATAAATTACACTAAAGTTCATCAAAAGTTATTCAACTCTTCACTCCCCAAAACATAACACATCCTCTGAAAATTATATCAAAAGCAGATTTTATTTTACCAAAAATTCAAAACACAAAAAAATGTCAGAGTCAAACGTTCCCTGTGGACAGTTTTTGTTATGAACAGGCATTATCTGATTAAAGACAAAATTTTGGGAGATTCCTGTCTAGCACTTATTCTACTTATTCTATTTGTGCCTGGCCTCAAACAACAGAAACAGACTATAATATTGGTTGAAACTTCTTGAAAATAATCTTTACTCCCAAAATATATAAGATAAAATGAGGAAAAGAGCTTAGATTAGAGATCTGAAATACGGTGATATTTGTACAGGTTTCAGATTTTGGGAACCAGCAACTACTAATAATGGGCCTACTTCCTGGTTCCTTTGGAACTTGCTTAGAATTTTACATCTGTAGACATCCTGAATAGGTTTCTAAAACTGAGCACCAAAAATCACTAGTGTTTGGAAAATTTTGGACTAGGCACATAAACTAGCCTCACATTCAGAGCTAGCCAAAGATTTGGAGAACTTTTCATGGAGGCACCATAACTCAGTTACAAAGAAATATTTATATCCTTTCTGATTAAATAAAATATGCAATTCTGAAGTTCTAGACTGATAAAATATTGTTAATGTCTAGGTAATGGGAATATGCATGTGCAAATACTAACCAGTATTATTTATGAAATTTCAATCTGCCAAGGCTTAAAGAATGGGAATATTACCATGGACAGGAGGCCTGGCTCTGCTTAGGGAAGCTCAAGGTGGCTTTAAACTCAAAGCCACATTCTTCTTTTTGAATTTTACAGCTGGCTGCATCAATCACAATTCATTTTACAACATGTTGTTTTCAGAATGTTATGTGATTGACACAAGCTAACATTCCCAGTTCATCCAAAGAGTCACTATCACCCTTTGAAAAACAAAGGCTTGAGTAACAGATTTTTTACTTTTTGTTAGAAAAGGCATACAATTTGTGGCACATGAACAATAAAAAAGAAAGCTCCTAAATAGTATGCTAGGCATGCATGAAAGATTTTAAAAACAACTTTTATTGTACAGACACAGAACAGAAACAGATACATTTAGGTTCTGGTGGGCTTTGGGAGATGCTGCTACTAATTTATACTCTACATGAGAGGAACAAATGACTCTTCCTTTTGTGGTTTCTGCTTATGTCATCTACATTATGCCCAGCTGACGATTCCATGAGCTTTCAGCATTTGTTGTGTATGTTGATCTAGATAAGGAAAGAAAAGTTCTCTCTCATTTTCTGTTTAAAGAATTGAATGGAATTATTGGAAGCCAATGGCAATTTTCAGATGCATAAACAGTCTATATCCAGATAGAATTAAATGAGCTGAAATTTAAATAAAGGTTTAGCCAATTGTTAGAGGCAAAATTACTAGCCAGAATGGAAACTTTACAGAAAGCTAGTGCTAACAGACAAAGAAAAACTGTCCTTTATGTTGCCACTGTTACCAAGACCATAAGTGGCATACAAACATTATGAGTTGCTGAAAACTCTGAAGCTACAATTATGATTGCTCCAGTTGGTGTCCTGGGAAATTAAGAAGGAAATTGGTAGCATGGGAGTACCATTTAGAAACCTTTGTTTCACACATATACAGATGTTGCTATTAAGCTTCTTCCCTCATCCCCCCTCAAAAAAATAGAAAATTAAAGAAGAAGAAGAAACCAAGACACCAGGGGATTTCAGATAAATTCTTCTACCTGCAGATAACAGTGATGAATGTTTTCATTTATCTGGATTGCAGTTTCATGCCATGCGCAATGTTCAACTAGGACCAGGCTCAGTCTGGCTCTGTGTGTCCTGTCAGAGATGCTAGATGAATTCAAACTACTCGATGGCATTTTCTGTTTTGCTTTACAAGCTATCACCCTCTAAGTATTGTTTTGCCTTTTGAGGGAATTTTTTACACAGTTCCAATAAGGTTATTTACAATTTCATACTGAGCATCCTTGTAAAAGGTTAATTTATTTTTAAGTTACATACAGCAGTTCATTTACTGGATAGTTGGATCAGGAGTTGGCAAACATCCCATATATGCATCATGCTGGAAAGCAGCATTAAGCAGTTTCAAATATTTCTATGTGCAAGTAACTATAGCAAGCTTATACTGTGTCTGCAGAACTGTCATGGCAGGGCTTTGTTGAGGTCCCCAAAGGGGAAATCTGAACTTATCTTAATTTAGTTAATATTTGGTGAGAACAAAATGTAAGCGGTTTGGGGATAGAATGCAACATTTGATGTAGTTAGCAGGGAAGGCAAAGCAGTCCAAGAAAACAAGAATAAGGCAGATGCCATCTTTTCCAGGCCAGTTAAATTTTGTATTCAGTGTTTTGTGCTGAGGGACAATATTTTGTCAAAGACTTGCAAAAGTCAGACCTACTGCCAAAAAAATGGATCATTTCATTCAGTTGTCTAAAAAGATAAGTGTAAGGAGTTGGAAGCTTGGAAAAATGCTGCTCCATAATCAAATGGGGGTTGCTGCTGTTATGGTACTGTAGGTCATGTCATGTGCCAGCATGATATTTTCTTCAGATGTGACTTTAAGGCATTTTTAGTACTGGATAATTTGGGAAGCCTCAACCAGCTTCTCCCTTTGTGTACAAGAGCGAATAATAAATAAATATGCCCAGAGGTACCTGCTTCTGTAGGGAGAATAGCAGGATACAATTGAGAGGTAATAACTGATTGGCTGGATGTCTAGTTTGGGTCAAGATGTAGGCATGCCACATGGTAACAAAGAGTGTTTTGATGAGTAAGCTGAGAGGATCTGCTAAGTAAAACCCAGTACATTCCACACTCCCCTTTCCTCCCCCTCCCTTGCCAAATTAAAAAAAAAGTCAGCCTACTAAAAGTTTGCCAGAAGTTCCTTGAAATATAATGAATCCAGCTTGGATGTACAGTTTGTAATGAGCTTCATCTTCTTTTAATGTATCTTAATAAACATAGATTATTAAGAGTTGTGGGAGGAAAACTTAAATGGCAAATCCATAGTGTACTGGGACCATGGCCTCAGGGATGACCGTAACGCCCCCATGCAGTACCTGCACCACTCTATCTGGGTATTCTCCCATTTCTCCCACCTTCCATGCCTTTGTTGGAATGATTTGATTACAGAAAAGGAGGCTCCCCAGAGTTCCACAATGAGCCCTCTTTAGTTCTGTCTCCAGCAGGTCCTTCTTGGAACCTGCTAGTCTTAATCTAGCCCCTCTTACCAAGTGAGTCCTTCTGGCCCATCTGTGCTTCCAGGGCACCTGATGCCTCATGGGCTCTTCATGACTTACAGCCACCCCCATAGTCACACCCATGCCTTGCAGATATCACTCTAGATTCATGCACCCACATGTTTGGGCTTCAGCCCTCTTAGCATTAACCTGCTGGTCACTCTGTGTTGTAGTTTGCCAGCCTAGGCCTGCTTCCTCTGACCCAGCTTCCAAGTTTTGGTCTTTTCTGACCTTTGGCCCATCTCGCATAGCTTGGACCCTCAGGCCTGGCCCATCTCTTTGCTCTGGGCCCCTGGCTGCCCCTTTTGGCCTCTAACTCTTCTGGCCTCAGGCTGCCTCTATCACCTGTGTAGTTTTGGGTCTTGGCCATCTCAGCCTCTGCCTGCCTGTCATGAGTCCCAGCCCTCTGGTCCTTGACCCCAAGCCAGGCTGCTTGCCTCCAAGCCAGACTGCTCAATGCTGTGCCATCACATTTCTCTCTCTTGGCTAATCTTACAGACAGGCTGAGAGAGCCATTTCCCCAGCTGGTAATCTACGTCTCTTAATAAACGGGTTTCAGGTTAGGATATGGAGCATACATATAAATGATGCTTTTGTTATCTATGGATTATGGTGACCATGCTCATCCTTCTGGATGTGTTTGTAGCCCATGATATGCTTCATAGCAAGATACAGTGATTATCCCTGGTCTTTGCACAGCATCCAGCCTCCTTGTCTTCTGTTCTCTTGCTAGAGAGTTAGGCTGTCACTGAGGAGCCAACATATCTGCATAGACACCCAAGTGATGGAAGGAGTAAGTTTGAGCCATTCATTTGACATAAGGTAAATTCCATAATTGTAACAGAGTGCTGTCACATAGAAGTGTCTGCACTGAAAATTAAGCATTGGGACTTAGCATTTATATAACTCTAAGAGGCCATTGTTCTGTGATAATATTCTAGTTCCATGCAAGAATTTCTCATTGAACATTTGTTTGGCTGTTCTGTTACCTTGGCTATAGTTTCGATACTCACATATTGTAGACTGAGAAACATGTGTTAAACTTCCCCTATTTTTGTACTGGATTTGAAATTTCTGGGGAGATAGTTTGTATTCAACGTTCTTTGCTGCTGCTTCTGACCATAGATTGTTCCGTGCATGAGCAATTAGGCTTTGATCTCAGTGGCAGCAGGTTACTTTGTTGTGATGCCGAGATGGAAATTTCATCTTCACTAGCAGCAGAAGCAGGCATTGAAATCCAGAGAACAGTAGCAGTGATAGCAGGTTCTGTCATATCAGTGCTAGCAGAGGTCTCCATCTCTCTTGCAATGGAATTGCAGTCTCAGAAGTGGTTGTTATACTCTGCTGTTTTGAGGATTTCTATCATGAAGGAAGGAATAACATTTCAAATATGTTCTAGTGATTGGGTTGCATATGTTCTTCCAGGTCACTGAAATTTAGTTTACTAACGCTTTGTTAACCTGCTTTTTCAGTGTACCTTTAGGTACATTCATGCTCATTACTAGTAATGAAATACAGAATTAATCCTGAAACTCCAACCATATGTCAACTATTTGTTCTTAGGTAGTCCAATCTGTTATGGCCACAGACAAGCAAGATGTATATACAAGAGAATTCTAGGACTGCAGGCACTCTGCCTAATAACACCTTGACTTCACTTGCTTCACAGGAAAATGTGTTTTAATAAGGAAACAAGGGAGAAATGATTGGCCAGAACTAAAAATTTGAATCAAAATCAGGGTGTCTAGGGTTTAAGCACAACCCATGTTCAGACAAGAGCCATGAGTACTAAACAGATGTAGTTTGAGGTACTTCACACAGGAAATTATTCTCTGTTCCCCCTAGTCCTTTCTGCCAACTCCCAGGGGAACTCTTTCTAAACATTTTCAGTTTATCAGGCACTTAAATTTCCCCAAGAATTCTTGGTAGCCTTGAGTGACCTTACAGGATCCCATGATTCCCCTTGTGGATATGAAGAAAAGAATGACTATTTGATTCACATAAAGATCAATACATGAACAGGGAATAAGCAGGGGGGGACAGAATCTCTATACTGCCTTAAGACAAACCAGCTGTATTTTGGGAGGACTCTTGTCTGTGTAAAAGGATTTTTCAGGGTCTAGTTCAATAGCATCTCTACAAAACAGAGCACAATCAATATGTTCTAGGATCGAATTAAAAATCAACATGACTTTATTAGTGTTAGAATGATGCTGTAGCTTTCATGTGCCAGGAGATATACAGAAGGCAAGGATTTTTGGGGTAATATCTTTTATTGAAACAACTTCATGGTTGGGATAGACTTAGACAAGCATTCAAATAAAGTACATGCATTTGAAAGCTTAAGTCTATCCCAAAAGATATCACCCACAAAAATCTTTGCCTCTAGCATGCTTTTAGAAAATTGCTATAGCATGTAATCGACATGATAGACAGTATTTCTGAAAACCCAAGCTTGTCAAAAGTGCATGTATGTGTATAGGTGTAAAATTATCAAATTTACTCATATATCATACTGACCCTTTCCCCAAAGTTAGTCATTCAAAACTGGGGTGCATATTTTAAGCAAGAAAGCTGATTTCTGTGCTAGAATAGGAGCATGGGGAGCACCTTTAAATGTGCTCTAGGGTGGAAGGGAGGTGGGTAGGCATTAATTAGAGTGACTATCAGGATCCACTCTAATTAAAGTGCCCACAGCATCTCATGTATTCAGTGTCCTGGGCTTCAAAATGATGGCAGGAACACTTTAACTAAAGCTTATTTAACAAACATTTGTTAAAGCGCCCCGCCATCATTTCGAAGTGTGGGGACACTGAATACATGTAATGCCGAAGCTGCTGGAGCACGTTAATTAGCAAGCTCTAGCAGACTCAATTATTTGCATCAAAGCAGGCATCAGGCATGTGTATAGGTGTCCGGAGACACTATAATAGCTGCTGGGAGCTGTGCTGCTTTCACTTCCCTTTTCGGCTTTACGGAGGAGGGACAAAGCTTCTTGCTCAGATTGGTTAGTTTCTCTCCTTGTGAACTCTGCATATGTAGTTTGAATCCCATCACAGCTGCTGCCAGGTCTGAGAGTGAGCGACACTAAAAAGTCGACTCTGTCCTTGCACCATGCAACCTGCATTCAGTCATGACTCTGGAAAAGCTTTTTTTCCCCTCATTCTGCCTTCCCCAAAGAAGGCATGTCTGTCTTTGGTGTGCATGATAAGTGAAAGTATGGTTAAAAAATGTGTGTATTAGGAAAAATTAAAAAACAAAAACAACCAACCAAACAAAAATCCTCCAACTTTTTCCAGACAACACTTCCATATGTTTAGTTTTCAGCAATATAAAAGTAGAACAATTTCAGCTCTAGGGTTTTCAACATTTGAGGAAAATAAAATGTAATGAAAAATGATGTGACTATGAAAATACATTTTTGTCAAGAACACCCTCTTTTGGAATATTACACAAGGCCTAGTCTGTGTATGAATTTAATTTTCAATGAGAGGATGAAAGAGAGGGTTGTATAGGATTACAATTTTCAAATATAGATGATTAAAGTTAATAAATAACTTGATTTTCAGAGTTTCTGAAAATCAGCAGCTATCAAAATTACCTTATTTATTTTGGTAGTAATTATTACTTTAGGCATCTACGATGAAACATTTTAGTTTGAGTACATCAATCTTATATGGTGTACTTGAAAGAGTGCTTAAATATTTCAAAAGATGATGTCAAAAGAGTCTTTAAGTGTTTCTATTGATTCTCTGTTCATCTCCTGTGTGCTTGATGGCATTAAGATGTTACTGAGACTCTTTGGTTTCTTCTTTTGTGTTCATATGATGATATTCACTAATAAGATTATATATTTTTATTCAATAAAAATAATGCAGCTATGTGGATTTTATGAGAATATGAAGGTATAGGAGTTCCTCAAGTGCTATTTTTATGTACAAAAGGCATTGTAGGAGTAAGTCATAAAAATGTTGCAATAGCATCAGTTCCTTTATCCATTTGCAAAAGCATATGAGAATTACTGAAGCTATTTGCAATTCATAAACTAGGAATTTGTTTGAATAAAGTTCAGTAATTTACTAAAGCGCAGAAATATTTGCTCTGTATGTAAAACTTCACTTACAATTTTATCTTCTGTATAACCTTGGCTTTGTCTTTTGTTTGCATGGTAAATACAGATTAAAGGTGTGCAGCAAACCACAAAAGACTTCTTATTAATTTCTTTCTATAGAGGGAGGAAGAATGCCCAACACTCCCAAGTAATTGCTTTCTTTGGACTGCCTCTGAAAAGAGGCTGTTCTCCCTTAGTCCTGCTGTGCTGCATACTGTGTGTGCATTAGGATGGATTATTGTTATGACAGATTATGAATGCAAATACTCTTCATAAGCAAGTGCCTGCCCTTCCAAGTAGTACAATATTCTGCTACATAGCTGATGAGGTATCTGCTCCGTCAAGGTGCTGAGCACACTCAGCTTTCATGAAAGCCCAGTAAAAGCTGGCTGCACTCTTTTCCTCTCAGTGAGAACTCAGTTCTCTCTCTAAAGATAAGACCCTATTTCATATCAGTTAGACAGCAGAGACATGCATCCCTGTACATAAAGTAAGTTTGAAATGCCATTCTTCATTCACATTGGCAAAAAAAAAGCAGGGTTTAAATATAGAAGGCAGTTGAATACCTTGATGATAATGCAACAGAGGACAAAACCATGGTGGAAAGTGGTGAACGTTAGAGTTCCTTATTTTGGTTATGGTATGCATTTTTGTCCCTTATTTAGCATAGGGAGGAAGCCATAGGTGTAAAACAACTGTTTCCTTCTCAACTCTGCTATACAATTCACCCCACACTTTAAAGGTGTACTAGTCACATTCCTCATCACATTTAGGATGCATCACAAAGACCAGATGGAATCAAAGTAGTCATTTACTGCACTTGGGATCACTACAGTAACTTGGGATCCATTTATAGAGTGAGAATCCATTTTTTCATTTGCATAATCAAAAACAGACTGCCTCTACATGTTCTGCTCTACATGCTTAAACTATACTTAAACACTTTTTTCCTAATAAACCACTACAATCACTTTAACCTTCATACATTCCCAAGGAGTAAATTCCTACCCCAGATGCACATTTTGTGCAGTATCTTAAAGTTAATTAATTCTAAAAAATGTTTTCTTTTTAAAACATTGTCACTGATACCGCAATGCACAATATCCCCAAAGAACAGCCATCTTACATGAATGGTTTGCTCTCTGTGGATGAAAAACTGCTCAGGGTAACATGTTACCCCAGGCGCGAATGTGTTTTTCCATATGGGGTAACTAGCCCATGTTAACACATTGGGGTAACTTGTTACCCCAGTGCAATTTCTGTATAAATGACAGGCCTAGATCTGTTTGACCACTTTGGGTGGATGTATTCACTGACACCCCATTCATGTCCACTTTAGGTATCCATGGTTTCTAATGGATACTTCAACAATGGTATCTTGAGGCAGGCTTTGGCTTCCTTGACAATGACCTGCACCTCACGACGAGAGACATGATCAGTTGGGATGGGCTTCATCTGTCCCCCAAAAGGTAAGCGTGTGTTCTCTTCTAAGTTGGCGGATCTCCTCCGGTGGGCTTAAAAATAGGCTCGTCAGGGGGAGGGGATGATGAGGGTGGGGGAAGCCGTGGACCACCAAACCATGTGGCACCCACAAGGACAGCCCAGCCTGAAGAAGGAGAACATCAGGAACCTGCAATCCATGGGGTGGCCAGCAGTACACCACAGGTAAGCAATAAGCACCTAAGCAATAAGGGGCCCTGTGGGCATCAGAGCCAGGGGGCAATAAAGGCGCCAGTCACAGGGATCAAGTGCCTATACACTAATGCTAGGAGCATGGGGAGCAAGCAGGATGAACTAGCACTCCTGCTTGCAGAAAACACCTACGACTTAGTAGGGCTGACAGAAACCTGGTGGGATTGTTCCCACAACTGGGCAGTACACATTGAGGGTTATAAGCTGTACAGAAAGGATAGAGTGGGGAAGAGAGGGGGAGGGGTTGTGCTCTATGTCAATGAGCGATATACATCAACCCTTATCAAAATGGAATTGGAGGAGGAGAAAGTAGAAAGATTGTAGGTTGGGTTACATGGAGGTCAAGGAGAAAGGGATTTGGTGGTAGAGGTCTGCTACAGACCCCCACACCAAGGGGAGGAACTAGATTCAGGGCTCCTGAGGCAGCTCTCGGAGACCATAAAAACTAAGGAGGCGGTAGTCATGGGGGACCTAAACTACCCAGACATCTGCTGGGAGACACAGACAGCAAAGTCCCACCGTTCACGCAGGTTCCTATCCTGTGTACAGGACCTCCACCTGACGCAGGAGGTACACGGTCCCGCTAGGGGGAATGCCTTACTAGACCTGGTATTGGCAACGGGGGATGATATGGTAGGGGACCTACAGATCGCTGGTCATCTGGGGGACAGTGATCACCAAATAATATAATTCTTCATAAGACATCGAGTGCGTAAGGTAACTAGTAGGGTGAAAGTGCTAGACTTTAGGAAAGCTGATTTCAATGAACTCAGGCGTTTAGTCAAGGACGCACTGCAGAGTAAGAGTCTTAAAGAGATGGGAGCCCAGGAAGGGTGGCTGTGCCTTAAGGAAATGATCCTTCGGGCACAGAGGGAGACGATCCTGATGCGGGGAAAAAGGGGGAAAGGGGCCAAGAGGCTTCCTTGCCTGACCAGAGAAACCCAGAGCAGCCTACAGGCAAAAAGGGGGGTATATAAGAAGTGGAAACGGGGAGAGACTACTAAAGAGGAGTATACCTCCTCTGCTCACGCTTGTAGGGAGGCAGTTAGACAGGCCAAAGCTACCATGAAGTTGAGGATGGCATCCCAAGTTAAGGATAACAAAAAATTGTTTTTTAGATATATAGGGAGTAAAAGGAAGGCCCACGGTGGAATTGGACCCCTACTAGATGGGCATAAGCAATTGGTGACAGACAGGGGGAACAAGGCTGAACTACTCAATGAGTTCTTTGCCTCTGTGTTTCTAAGCGAGGGGCAAGACAAGTCTCTCACTGGGATTGTAGAGAGGCAGCAGCAGGGCACCAGACTACCAAGCGTAGACCCTGAGATGGTGCAGAGGCACTTGGAGGAACTGGATGCGTTTAAGTCGGCAGGCCCGGATGAGCTCCATCCGAGGGTACTGAAGGCACTGGCTAATGTCATTGCACAGCCACTGGTGGGAATATTTGAACACTCATGGTGCATGGGCCAGGTCCCAGAGGACTGGAAAAGGGCCAATGTGGTCCCCATT
>NW_005841838.1:53421-89424 GCF_000455745.1 Alligator sinensis
AGCAGATTTAGACTAGACATTAGGAAGAACTTCTTCACAGTTAGAGTGGCCAAGGTCTGGAATGGGCTCCCAAGGGAGGTGGTGCTCTCCCCTACCCTAGGGGTCTTCAAGAGGAGGTTAGATAGTCATCTCACTGGGGTCATCTAAACCCAGCACACTTTCCTGCCTATGCAGGGGGTCGGACTCGATGATCTATTGAGGACCCTTCCGGCCCTAACATCTATGAATCTATGAATGGATGGCCATCCTCCACTCTGCTTTTGCAGAAGATGTGGTAATCCCTTTTGCTAACCACCTTGTTTGCAGGCTGCAAGGTTATCAAAACACGCTGCCCTTTGCCAAAGAAACAAACAAAAAAAAAAAACCCTTTGTCACATCCAAATCCACCTCTTTTCTCATGGCAAAACTGCACCTCACCTGTCCTTTTCATAACTTACAAGCTAGTTTGCCCTGCCTTTGTTGGAAGTGAGGACAAGGAGCAAAGGTACAGCAGAGAAGAAATAGAACAACATCATAGTGAAATACAGAGCCCCCTTAACAGTAAGGGCTTGACACCCCCCATGTCCCTTTTACCTGCTCTCAATAAACCCCTGTATGTGTGGTTTCCAAACAGCACCCACCCACATTTGGCTTTCCTGCAAAGAGTGGATGCTGGTCTCTGGCTTCTGTGCCCAGGGGGAGAGGTTGCTATCTGGGCTGCCATAGGGCATGGTGAAATTGCATCTGACAGCATAGGTGGACAGGCTTGTCTTTGATTGTTATTTATTTGCATTCAGCAGTAATTTTTTTTTTTCTTTTTTCTGCAGTCCAGGTTCGGCAGTGCATATTCAGTGCTGAAGCCTGTTTTGCACCAGTAACTGGGGATGACAGCAACACATCCACTGATGAAATCTTATCCCAAGGCAGTGAGGAGGCTGACTTTGTTCCAAATCTGGGAGATTATTCAGAGCATGTGTCTATGGACACTTTATCCAGCTCAGATGAAGAGAAGTTGGTGCCAGAAGCAGAAGTGATGCCAACACTTCTAGTGGAAAAGGGAAGAGGACCAGCCCAGGGCTGCTGTGGAAGACTGAGGAGAGCTACAGCAGGATGTGGAGAAGAACCACTGCCACCATGCCCAGAAAACACTGCAGATGATGACACCTTTAGAGGAAAGGTATGGCAGAGTGCAGGAAAAAATTCCACAGCTAATACATCATCGGCCAAGGATATAGTCCAAAAAAGTGCTGGGCCAACAAGAGAATGTAATAAAGACACAGTGGTGGAAACGTTCCACCTGTTTCTCTCACAAGCTATCCTGACTGTTATCATAAGAAAAACAAACAGAAAGAAGATTCAGGGAGTGGAATGATAGCCATCTTGAAAATAGAAAGGAGTGGAAAAAGCTGGACAAAACAGCTGAAAGCCTACACTGGCCTCCTACTGCTGAGTGATCTATACCACAGTGGTCACGAGGCACTAGAGGAGTTGTGGGAGCAACGCGCTGGGCGTCCTTGCTTCTGTGTCACCATGAATTTAAAACGATTCCATCAAATTACCAACTACCTGAGATTTCACAACAAACTGACACATAGGGAAAGGAGAGCTGTGAACGAGCTTTCTGCCTTCAGGGATATTTGTACACAATTTGTGGAGCAGTTCAGGAAAAGGTAAATTCCAGGAATACACCTGACGGTTGATGAGCAGCTCATTGTGTTGAGGGGTCGCTATCCCTTCAGAAAGTATATGCCCAGCAAGCCTGCCAACTATGGCTTGAAAACTTGGTAGTGCTGTGATGCAGCAACATCATTCCCCCTATCTGGAGACATCTACCTGGGCAAGCAAGCAGAATCTCCACGCCAAGGTACTCTTGGTACCCAGGTCATTGAAAAACTGGTTCATCCCTGGTACAAGATGGGAAGGAATACTGTGGGTGACAATTTCTTCACAAATACTGACCTGGCAGAAAGACTGTTACAGCAGGACTTGAACTATGTGGGTACATTTAATTAAAGAAGGGGTGTCAAACTTCCCTCAGGCTAGATCCAGACTGGAGGCTTCTCACAGGCTGGGTCTGCAGGGCCAGTGGCTGCAACGGTGGCAGTAGGACTAAGCAGCTTCTGGGCAAGTATCAACACAGCTCTCACTCAACCTCCTGCTACCAATGGTCCCCAAATTCAGCAGGTTATGCCCCTTCCTAGCCATGCCTTCAACTTCTGGTAGCTCATAGTATCATAGTTCTTAGGTTTGAAAGGGACCTAAACAGATTATCAGGTCTAACCCCCTGCCCCAGGCAGGAATGGGTGCCAGGATCATATCACCCCAGCCAAATATCTGTCCAGCCTCCTCTTGAAGACCCCCAAGGTAGGAAAGAGCACCACCTCCCTTGGGAGCCCATTCCAGAGCCTGGCAGCCCTAACTGTAAAGTAATGTCTTCTGATGTCCAGCCTGAAACTTCTCTCTAACAATTTGTGGCTGTTATTCCTAGTAACCCCGGGCACAACATCCACTCATGCTTGCAGAAGGTTCTACTGGGGTGCATTGTGGCAATTTGTAATTTAGGGCATCCATACCAGACTTCAAATGTAATTGTTAGTTTGAAAACAGTGTGGACTGCAGACTTAGCAAATTGTTCATTCACTTTTTGAAACTCTAAAAAAAGTTTAAATTTTGTTCATAGTTCTAGTTAAATAATATTTTGGGTTCAAATCATCATAAATACTCTTCCAAACAATCCGTATGTTTAATAAATAATTTTTGGTACATTTATACTGTTGTCACTGGTTCCATTTTGTTCATGTGGTTGGGATAACAAGTTACCCCATGAGAATAACAACGGTTATGGTTTCATGAGAAGGGATGAGGGTTAAAAAAACCAATAGGCAGTGTGCTGGAATATGAACCAAGTACTATTATTGCTTATATACTTCATAATTATTACAGTTGTGCAAAATAATTAATTCATGATCTCATAGTAAGCTTGTACTCAATCAAAAAAAACACATCGTTCATATGATCTGCAGTATGTGACCAATGAAAACCAAGCAGTATGGCTTGACAATAAACTGCTCACAATCAGTCTTTAGCAAAAATAATTTGTATATGAATCCATTAGATATTTGTGTATAGAAAATATAGGTTGATTGAACAAATTGTTACAAAGTTTTCACCTAGCTTCACTTTCTAAATAGTTTTTTTCACACATGTAATTCTGATTGGTTGCATATTTTATACTAAAGCAGGCTTTAAAGAATGTCGTAGCGCACCTGCGTGTGGTTTCAGTGTAACGCCCTCACTGTGATTGCACCTTTGGATAGAATTTCTGCATCTGGTACTGTACCAAAGACCTGTTGTAGGGGAGAATATAGAAAGTCACACAATTACTGGGATTTGAAAATATCAGCCCCATGAATGTGTGTCAGTTGCTTTACAAATGTCAGAAGTGGTGTGAACTGAAGTCTTTTGAGATATGATGCTATTAGCAACTTCTCCACATATTCTTGAAGGAAGGGTAGATCAATGAGAGAATGCTTCAAAAGCTGGGGTACAATTGATGTTGTTCTGACAGAATCAGCAAAGGAGCAGAGGTATTTTGGTCATGTCTCAAGGAGGGAAAGTGATAATCTGATAAAAATGTTTCTGCTGGATTATACTTCAGAGAAAGCAATGTGCAGGTGGATGGAGAAATCAGCATAACAGTTTGTATGGACTTCAAGTTTAGTCAGGCGGCTAAGGCTTTCACTTAACCAAAGGGATTGGCTTTCTAAGCCTGCACCCAAGGTCAAAGCAGGTCATGCATCAGGCCTTTGCATCTCACCAAGTAATTCAGTAAGATCTTGACCACACACTGGAATCTATTTTTCACTCTTGAGTGGGTCCCTGCCATGCAGAACACAAGGAACTTGGGCTGGTAGAAGGGAGAAATGTGTAGCTTTCATTTAATGTCTCTCCATCCCTCACCTCTGTACATGATCTCTGCCAATTCATCAGACTGAAAAATTGCCCTTCTGCTGTGACTTAACAAATAAAAAATCAATTAAAATATGGATAACCCTTTCTAGCCTTTACTGGGAGACTACTGTTAAACAGCATAAAGAATTAGTTTCTGCCGTGTGTCTTTCTCTGCTGACCTTAGAGTGTCATCTCTGGGCTCCTATAAACATGCAGGGAGGTTCCAACGCGCTGTAATTACAGTGTGTTGGAGCAGATTTGATTAATTGAGTCTGCTGGGGCATTATAATTACTCAGTGTCATGTGTATTAGCATCGCTGTTCTGAAAAATGGCTCTCGGAACTGCACTAATTAAAGTGCCCCTGCCTCCCAGAGCACGTCTATAAACACCCTCTGGTTTTAACAAACCTTATGCATACTACGTGCTATTCTGAAGCTTTTGGACGCTGACTTGCTTAAGGGTGTTGTCATTAACCTTCAAACAGATAGTCCTGTCTTCTGTGACATCAGTGGACTTCCTAAAGTCTACTGATATCACAGTGAGCTATATTTCTGATATGTTTTGTAATAAGGCTCCTAAACTATTCTGTAAGGTACCACACACACTGTTACTAAGTAAAGGTGTGAAGATAAGGCTTTATATTTAACAACATCTTCAACGAAGTAAAATATGGAGCCCCAAAAATCTGAGTTGGAGACACAGACACTGTTGTGATGTGTATTTTATTAAGAGCTTAACTACCTAACTAGCTAAATGAAGGAGGTTTATTTATGGAAATGTCACTGTGACTGTATCTACCCATTAAACTTATGATGCTCCTCAGTGGTGTCCTCCAGTAACACTGTGCTGCTTCAAACGGCTGCATCCTAAAGCAAAAGCAATGTAACCCTCTCTGTGTTGTGCTGCATGCAGGTGAAGGAATATGATGTAGGCTAACATGCATTGTAACTCAGTGATGCCTGTCAGCCCAGCTGAATGTGCCTACAGAGCATCTGGTTTAGCACTGGTATGAGGAAATGATCTCTAAAAAGAGATCAAAGGAATTGATGGAGCAGGGAGTAAATTCTAATAGAGGAGGCATCTAATACTTTCATTGCTTTTGAAAAAAATGCATTAATATAATTTAGGATATTAGCCTACATATCAAGGGAACTCTATACTTTTTTGTTTTATTAGGTGGAGCAATAACCAATAACTTGCTATGGATGAAGCTCCAAATTGAAAAAAAAAATTAAACAAAACATTCCTCTAATAGATTTCTGATAAGCTACAAAGCACCATTTGCTATTCAACACATTTCTTTTTTTAACTAGGTATTTCCAGAAGATGTAGGTAATGAAGGGATAGATAGCTATTTACAACTCTAAGCTAGAGAAAACCCTTTAGAATTTAAAAGTACAATCCAGGTGTCATATTAAGTTTTCAGTTAGTTTAGTTTTTCACTTTGCATGTACAGGCATTTTCAGTTCTTTAGTGCTCTTATAACAGTGTCAATACTACTTTAAACTGTTCTGCAGAAATGAAGCAGGTTTTAATGTTTCATAATTTATTGAAAAATAGTCAGGAAGATTTTACTTGCTTCAACTGACATATAAAAACAAGAAAGAAAATGTTGCAGAAGTTTGAGGAGACAGACAAAGACCACGTCCATACAGTAAATTTCTCTACTTAGTACCACCCTCCTGCATGCTGTACTGCCCAGGTGGGCTGCATTCTAAACCAGAAGTGGTGTAACCATATACAGTAGTAGGCAATAAACTTAATATGCTTTTTTTAAAAAAAGCCATCAGCATAGTGCAGGTTATCAATAGAAGGACTGCTTGCAAGGCAAGGGAAGTGACTCTTCTCTTTTGCACTGTGCCACTAGTGCAGTTCCACCTAGAGTACTTGGTTTTGGGCCACACACTTCAAAAAATTGCAGACAAATTAGAAAGAGTCCAGTGAAGAACAACACAAATTATTAGAGGTGTGGGAAACATGAGGAAAGGCAGGCTGAGAGAACTGAGATGAGTCTGGAGAAGAGAAGACTGAGGGGCATCTATAATAAGTCTTCTAATACCTGAAGGGTGTTTATATACAGGAAGGTGGTAGACTATTCTCTCTGGCTGTAGGGAACAGGACAAGGAGCAGAGGTGCTAAATAGCACTGTTAGGTATGCAAACACCTATACATGATGCAAAGATAAACCCAAAGGTTCCAAATAGGAATCTATGGTGTTGAAAACATTCTGACTTACTGTGGTGTTTCTCAGTTTTTTTGCAACTGAAGAATTGCTATATATTTTTCCATAGTCAAAAAACAAGTGACAACTAAGAGCTGGCATTTTTCCAAGAGGTGCCTTGAGTCTGAAAAGGTGGAAAACCAGTGAACTAGATGACCTTCTGAGGTCCCTCCCAGCTCTACAGTTGTTTCAGGAATGGTAACCAACAACACTGCTGAGTAACAGGGATAATAAGCTCACTCACAGCATTGATGAATATGGTTATCCTTCCATTTATTATAGCTGCATGGTGTGGTTACCATGTAGGCATGGCCAGACTTGTATACATGTAAATAATAGGTCTAGGATGGACCTAGATATGTACAGAAAAAGGCAGTTAACAATTAAACAAGATTTTAAAATATGTGCTGCTTTTAAATGTTAGGTTTTTAAACCTAGTGTCCCTTCAAGTCCCATTGATTACCATGGAAAGTTTTTTGAAGATGAAGATCAGTATGATATAACACTTAAACCCTAGTTATTCTGGGGAAAAGAATAAACTGCACACTCCTGTTGTCACTTACCAACATTGCATGGGGGGAATAAATGTATTATAACCATGGACGACTGGTGCCTCCTGAATCCAGGGGAGCACCAGATCACCGATGGTGGTGGGGGGCGGTGTCCTTCAGTGTCCAATCACCAATGGGAAGGAGGTCTCCTCAGCAGCCAATCACTGATCCAGTGGTGAAACCAGAAGTGCACTTCTGGTTTTGTGGCTGGCACTTCCAGAGGGTGCATGGCCGCTCTCAGGGGGTGCACGTGCACCAGCGTGTACCCCCTACGCATCACCGATGATTATAACTAAAACATTTACCATTTAATTGCCATCATTCCTTAACAAAGTACAAGTCTTTTAAATTTTCTTTTCTACTAATGTATTCCTTGAAATAGTATCTCAAATAATGATATATCTTAAGGGAGGGGAATGGGACTGGTTCATAAATTCACTTTCTTACTGTAGTCTCTGTACAGTGTATGCAAACAAGCAATTTCTTCTAATGTTACTGGAAACATTAGACATAACAGTATTTTGTCAAGGAAACAAACATGTTTGCCAGCTAGGGGTCCCTTTAATATATAACAAGCACTATTGTGAGAATAGTAGGTAAAATCCATTATTTGATGTATTAGTGTGTTCTTTTCTCAGTGCTATGCACTTATTCATATATGGAACAATTTATTTGGTTATCTTCTGGTATTCAGAAACCAAACTCATCTGCATTCTCTACATTTTATGATGGACATAAGTATAAATTTGGGAGCAGAGCCAAGTAGCTAGCAAATATATCACTTGTGGTTACCTTTACCCTTGAAGGGACTCCAAATATTGTTGCAGATTTTGAAAAGAAATTGGTCTTGTATGTTTTTATAGGATTTATTACAATTCAAAATCAATCAAGATTCTAATTAAACCATTATAATCATTACTGAAATTGAACAATTAATCATCAAATCAAGGTTAGGGTCTTGCTACACGTTACACTGTGAGCTGCACCATATATTAGTGCTAGCTCAAGATGGGAGCAGTCACATGCTCAAGCCAGTTGGGCCCTGGAGGACAGAAAGGTAAGAATCCCCCCACTCCCATTCTGGGCTTCCCCCTGCCCCCCGGGCTCCCCACTGTCCCCTTGGAGTTCTCTTCTGCCTGCCCTACCCCTTGAGGCATTACTTACTTTTGGCTGCCTGCACTGTCTGTCCTAGGAGGGAGCAGGCAGGAAAGGGTTAAACTGTCTGCCTGGCTGCCATCCTTCTGGCCCAGAGAGCAGCAGCAGTGGTAGCCAGGCAGACAGGTTACCCCTTCCAGCACAGACAGCCACAAGTAAGCAAGAGAAGAGAGTGGGGAGTGGGCAGTGAGTGGGAATTTGGAGTGCTGGGAAGAGCAGGGGGGGAGAGGAAGTTGACCTGATCCAGGCCAGCTGGTGAGGTGGGTGGGGGAGAGGGAGAGTGTTTACACTAAGGTTTAGTTTAGCATATAACACTACACTTTAGTGTAAAATGAGCTGAGTAACATGGATCAGAGATAATCCTACCCTGGGGTGGCGTAACTTTGAGCTGCATAACAGGTGCTTAAAACCAATTTTAAGTGTTAATGTGCAGACATATTATTCAATAGTGTATTGTATGTATAGATACAGCTCCAGGAGCTGCTCCAAGCTGCTGTGTAAAAAGACCCTTACAACTGTAGAGGAACACAAATTAGATATTGCAGAGGTGTCACTTAAAATTATCGTTCCTTGGGTGGCGCAAGCAGCAGGGCTTTGAGGGGAGTGAGCACTTACCTCCTCATGCATAGAGCAATAGCAGCACAAGCTCCCTGGGGGCTGCCAATCTGGCACCTCCTCTGATTCAGCACCTGGAGCTAGTACACCACTCTCCCTTCCCAAGTTACATGACTGGGTTAATGAATTAGCAGCAGTAATGTGGAGTGATGTAGGCGAATGATCACCTCATTAGATAAATAGAAGATACAGCTCATGAAGGGAAAGAACATCTGACTGATTGTTATGATACACTAACACCAGACTTTGGGCACCTATACACAAGTATGGAGGCTGCTCCGACATGTTGGAATTCCAGTACATCAGAGCAGACTCAGTTGCTATGCTCCAGCAACTTCCTGCATTTCATGTATCAGTGTCCCTGCACTTGAAAATGGCAACAAGGGTGTTTGAACGAGGCAACAAGGGCGCTTGCTCATTAAACAAGCTTCAGTACAAGTGCCTTTGCCACCATTTTTAAGTGCAGGAATACTGATATAGCAGACACAGCAGAGGTTTAATTAGACCAGCTCTCAGAGCCATTGTAATTAAAGCACTGCCCCCCACCTCATCCCCAAAGCACATGTAAAAGTGCCTATTGAGGATAGGTACACATACTACACTTAACGTGCATTAAGCACACAGAAAGCACTTTGAAGCCATAATAGAACAGACATTTGAGGCACTTAAAACACTTAAAAATGACAGATCCCACTCTAACTTAACCCTGGGAGGATGGGGTATTAGACGAAAGTGAATTAGGTTAGAGTGTTGTTTTGAATGTCTGTACCACACCTAAAGGATCCTAGGTGATTTCCAGCCTCCTGTGGCATCAGCTGGGCCTTCAAGGTTCACTGTTTAGTGACTAACTTATAGAGTTAATTTATATTCTTCCTAAATACTGTAGTATAATATGAAATGTTTTTCAACTCTGATCCCTTTATCTAGGAGATTCATTTTATATAACATAATTGTTATAACTTTGGATGACACCACCTTTAATTTTAACAGTATTTAGCTAAAAAGTTAGATATATTCTTGTCATTAATGAAACACGTAAATACAGTATATTAACCTTAAAATGTTTCAGAAAAAGTAATATGAAATGTGTGTTGCCATTGTAACAATATACGAATGGAAAGAGAAAAGTTTCTTAGGAAAAAAAAAATCTTTTAGCTTCCTTAGAGTTAAGAAGATCAAAGAAAAACTGCAATTCTGCTGTTGCAAGGAACTTGGAAAGACCACAAAAGATCATAATGGTTTTGACACTGTGGATTCTTATTTGACATTTCTGGGTTTATTTTATAAAATATGCTTGCCCACCTACCAGTGCTAAAATGCATGGCACTAAGGCACCCTTGAAAAGATTTCAAAGGACTTCAGGGTGCCACGGCACACTGGTTGAGAATCACTGTCTTAGAGAGAATGTTCCTCTGGGGAAAAAAAACAAATCTCTTGGGGTAGATTTTAGCATTTGTTGCACCCTTTAATGCCACTGACATCAGCTGGAACTGTATGCATGCAACGACCATGATGACTGAAGTTTTAGGCAGAAATAACATTTGCTTGGTCTTTGCTTCTCATCAGTTTGGAAAGGTGTAATTGTGCCCCTGTTGCTCTGATTTCACTAGTTTTGCGACATCTTCAGACAGGAAGAACTTTCATCAAAGCAATGTTAAAGTGTCCTATATTGTATATTTTAAAAAAGGATCTATACATACAATACACTATTGAATAATTTGAAGGGAGCTGAAATTTAGGAAAACAAGAGTTTAATTCACCAAGCAACATGAAGTTATTGAATCCAGCAATCCACCAGGCTGATGGGGAGACAAAGAGTCAGCAAAGAAAAAAATCATGAGTTAATGCTGATTACTTTACCCAAGCTGAGTATCTGTGTTTCATTCCAAAATATGCAAAACAACAGGATATTTGAAAGTCTGACTCTTATTTTCTGTCCTAACTCAGAATGCAGATTCAACATGCATTGCTTGCAAAACCATTATCTGTATGAATCTACCCAGGAGTATAGTGGGTTTTTTTTTTTCCTTTTCTGACAAGCAAACTTTGACACAAATGGCTCCTGGATCAATAAAAAGCTTGTCTTGTGGTCTCTATGTGCATTGATTCACAAACCATTTGTCTTCTTGTAAACATCCTAATAAAACAATTATCACTTAATAATGCACCATTGCATCATCAGTAGCCAATCAGAATGCTGAACAACCAGAATTTTCTCATCCCTGGTCTTCAGTAAATTGTAGTTCAGTGAGTTCCAGATAAATCAATAAGAGTCTTAGGGCCTTAGTATTTAATAATCCTTGAGCAATTTCCTTTAGCACAAGGAAAAATATTAGTAGATTCTGAAAAGCAGCAAGTAATAGAAGCAGATTCCAAAGAAAGTCTGTATATATTGTCATGTAGCAGATGTAGTATTCAGTCATCCCTGTGCCTATCAAAAACGAGCAAGCAAAATATCTGAGAAGTTAATATTCATAATATCAGTGTCCTTTTAATGCATCCTTATAAAAATGAATTATGAGGCAATACAGAAGAGGAAACTTTGAAAAACAACATAACGTATTTATTTTCCAACCTGCTGGATAAGACCGCTTCCTTTATTTTTGCATAAACAAATTCATTTAAATTATGAAATTGTTGCCAGATTAATTTTGGGGGGAAATTACTTTAAGAAAAAGTAAATCAGATTAACTCTGTTCATTTCCAAGCTGTAACATAGAAAAGCAGTGGGGAAAACCTGAACTGGGGCTGGGAAATGGGCCAACAGTTGGTGCTATCCTGCACAAAACATAAACAGTCATAGAGGCATGAAATAACTTGGAGTTTGCTTTCACAACTGCAGAAAATAAAGGTCTCCCTTGAAGCTTTCCATAGCTTATTGCTGTTCCTTCTTCAAAAACCCTCTGCCTCTAATATGCATTTACCAGGCTTCCAGCTATGTGCATGGAGCTATGCTGATTGTAGAGACATCTTTGTAGAAAATTCCATTGAGTTTGGCTATCAAAAGAATAATAAGGATTTTTGCATTGCATTATTTAAATGGGAGGAAAAAAAAAAGAAAAATGGGTGAAGGTTACTTGCAGGGGTTATTTTATCAACTGAGGATCTGACCCTTCATTCCATGCTCCTTGCCCAAGTGCTTTTGTGAAATTGGTAAATGTTTCTAATTAGGTTCCAAACATTTTCTGATGTTGCATCTTTCCCCTGTGGTTATTGTAATAAAAAGAATGTGGGCTATGTATTTGGAATAGTGCAGTACAGAGGAGACCCCCTGAATGTTTTATGCCTGCCAATGTCTTTCACAGGACAGAAACAAGTAACTTAAACAATACAATAAATTTTACTGTGACATAGATACAGGTCTTTTCTGGCTTGTCTATAAAATAAAAAATATGGAATGATTTGCTTCCCCTTTAAGGATGTTATTAGCTAGCTTGTATCTACCAGAGGAATAGAGGTGCACACAGTCTCCCATTATTCACCAGGTTTTTAATCTTGATCCCTGGCTTCTGCGATAAGTTATTGCTGGGGACTGGAATTGCTTGGGGAGTGATGCAGGTGCCTAAGGGCCAGCAAGTGGCTCTGTTATGAGAACTGGCTCTAATGATTAATGGTAGGATACAGTGCACTACTGCTGACTTCATTGGTAAATACAACAGTGTTAATTTTATCATTATAAACTCCCAGCACTGCAAGAGAATGTGTCCGCCTCCAGGATACTGAGTTTGATAAGAAGGCTTTACTGATAAGATATCTGGTACTCCCAGGGAAAAGCATTCATGTTTAATCAGTGAGTATTTAACTTGCAATCCAAATGGAACTGAATAATATGTACAGGTCATTTTAAATTGTGCTCTACAGTTCGGGTCATAACATTATAAATGAGTTTGTACACAGTGAAACAGGAATCAATACAGCACCACTCTTTACAGAGACTGTCATAAGCCTATTGAAACTAAATATTTTCACACTTGAGAGGGAGCCAGGCTGTTCTAATGGATTGTAATAGTGTATTTACTCTTGGGAACCATCCTGAAAGAGGCTAAGCATATCCTGTGAGGGGCTGAGGACCATACACTTTCACCCATGTCAATGTTCCTGAACTTCAAGGGAGTCATTGAGGACACAGGGGAATTAGGAGTGTCCTGCCGTGAATGCATTCAGCAGTTCACAAGGACTAGTACCCTGGAGTGCTTAATGATTGTGGAGAACATGTCACTGTCCCTAGAATGCCAGTTCATACTCCCTTGTTAGGCTTGTTTGAATCAATTCTCAAGCTATCAATATCCCTGGAAAGCAGGGATCTAATTACGCAGCCAATGTACAAGTACGATTTAAGTTGCATTTTCTTCACGATCATATTTTCTTATTTCTCTGCATGGTTAATTATAGTGTAAAGGGATATCTCTCTGGACTCAGAGCTAACCTGCCCAGAACACATGAGCAAAGGTGCTATGAAAGAACGTTAGTTTTTTATGATCGTGACACATCAGACCATGCCTTCCTAGGACAAAAATGTTAAAGAACTGTTGAAGACCATCACTTTTCAAAGGGCTAGAAGTATAGGGGCTCTGTGCTCTTAATTATGGCTTGCTAAAAATGTATGATTCACATATCTTCAGCTGCTATAAATTGGGGTAATTCCATTGCTTCCAGTGGAGCTCTGTGAGGTTGCTGCAACTGAAGATTTGGTTGTTTTTAAATGACCCTCATGTTCACCTTCCACCTACCTGGTTTAGTGCCCTGATATTGGTTGATTGGACTGCACTGCATGTATAAGAATTTTTGCCAGCATATGTTGTGCCAGAGATCTATTTATGTCTTAAACTTGCATTTGGATATACTTATGGTAAGTCAGATATATTAAGTATATATACACATTACACAGGCAAGATAAAATATATTTGAAAAATGTAATGTTTTCTTTAGTTTTCACCTTCATCTAAAACAAATGAACCACCAACCAAAAATTGTGCAAAACTTAAAACCAACAATCAGCAATCTCTTGCTTCTTATTTGTGATTTTACAGCACTCTGTGTATCTCATCCTTAATCATTTACTTAACATAGAATGGGTGATACTGTAATTTACCTGTAATACAGGTGATATAGTCTGTAGTACTGCCCAATTTGGCAATGGGATGACTTTGCGGTCTTCCTGTCTTTTGGATTTGAAGTGCTGTGGGGTATGATGGTGGATAGGAGACATGTTAATGAAGTTAACATATTTCTAATATGTTAACTTCATACTTCTGTGTCTACTTCTTGCTCAAGTCGACAGCAAGGATTAGAAATGTTAAGATCTCCTATATGATCTGCCAATACCGTCTAGACTGGCATGCAGGAGATCTCCATATTTCTGATCTTTGATGTAGACCTAATTAGGGTATTGGTTGCAATTTCCCAAGAAAAAATACCTTGTCACCCAGTAGATCTCTGAGTCAGTCTGAAAACAGTTAACACTTTTTTTTACTGGACTTTCTTGATTGGCTGGTTGTTCTCAAACCTCTTCTCTTCCACAGTTTTGTCAACTTAACTTTATTTTTTCTTGTCTCTCTTCCTTTGCAGTATCCTTTTCCTCTTCTGATCTTACCCTTCCATATTATTTTCATTAAGGTGAGATATTCCAAAAGCAAAATTGTGCATCATCTCCCATCAATACATACTTTGCTCTTTTCTTTGTTTGTGACATCCCATTCCCTCACCTTGTATGCATCTTGTCTACTTAACTGGTAAGCTCTTCAGGACAGTGGCTGCCTACAGTTTTGTGTGAAAAAGGTATTTAACATAAAGGGACCATACTTTGTGCCTTTAGATACTTCTGTAATAAAACATGGTTAAAAATAATAATCTGATAAATAGCTTCAGAAAGTTACTATTGTGTGCATATACTTGGCTGGGATAATCCTGCCTTGAACAAGGGGTTGGAGTTGATGACCTCATGAGGTCAGGCCAGCTCTCAGGATCTCAATATTGTGCTGTTAGACAGGAGGGCATAACACAATTGCACATATACAAACACACAAATCAATTAGGTGCATACACACGCACACTACCAGCTCAGTCACATACATACCTATTACCAATTCAAGCACATACACTATACACCCCAAAAGTTAGACACAGATCACTAATTTGTATATCATGCACACAATGCCATACACACACACACACACACTCGCAACTCAGATACACACACATTCAAAATAACCAGTCTAGGTTCATGCACACCTATCACCAGTTTAAGTCCATACATGCTACACACGCCAAATTTAGAGAGAATTAGTTACCAGTTACCAACACCTGCACATTCAATACACATATGTGGATTACTCATTCATATACCACACACACACAATGATATCTATATATGTGTAGATATATATATATGTGTATTCACTAATTTACACACATACCACCCACCTACACATACACACATGTGAGTTCCTAAGTTGGGTGTTGTGATGTGTATATATGTATGTGTTTGGTGTACTTGGGATACCTGGGGAAAGGTTAAGGTAAGAAAGTAGAAGTGTAAGGAGTTAAAGTTACCAGGACCAGGATTAGAACCAGTAGACTGCAGAGGCCTGGGCTGAAGAACTGAGGCTGGGGGTAAATTTAGGTTAATTGATCTTAATTGATTAAAAGACAATGCCCAAAGCCTGCAGAACAGGGAAGCATGCGAGCACAGAGGCTGGGACTGGAGCTAAAGCTATGGGGGAGCTGAAAAGGTACGTAGGGAGAGGGGAAAATGGGACTAAGGGAAAGTGTGGGTCTTAAAAGAGGGGCTCTGGGTGTGGGGAGCCAGAGGATGGCTCTGGAGCAGCTACAGAAGTTGCAGGGAGAGGCAGTAGGTGCTGGAAGCTGGAGCAAGGCTCCAGCTGCTGAAGCAAACTACAGGACAACTAATAGGAGCTGGGAAGCTGGGGGGGAATTACAGAAGGTGCTGGGGAAGCCTGAAAACAGAGACAAGACAGCAGAAAATCACAGGAAAAGCAGCAGGCAGCAGGAAAGGCTGAGAGGTGGCAGAAAAGGGGAGATGGAATTGGGAGGAGATCAGGAAACTAGTAGAGAGGGTGGGAACTGGAACTGAGAGAGAGAGAGAGTGAGAAAGAGGCTGGACTTTAAGATAGGGAAAGGACTGGGATTCAGTAAAACATGACCCAGCTCGGGGTTGCAAATAGCAGTGGTTTTATTGAACAGGGGAGATGGTGACACAATGCCAAATTGGTTCCCTTGCACCCCCCCCCCACACACACACACACACAATGGCAGCAGGGGTTAGAGAGGCTTGGTGCAGGGACTGAAGTCCACTGAAGTCCAGGAGGAGAGAGAGAGAGAGACTGAGAGAGAGTCCAAATTGTAGGAGGAGGTGTGCAGGTAATATCTACCTATCCAGGCTGGAATGGGGTCCTTATCCAGTAGGTGTTGGCCAGAGGGGGGTTGTCGGCAGGGCCTCTGGGTGGATAGGTGGTGTGACATGTGCTGGTCCAGATGGAGAGAGCATCCCACTGGGTCTGTCTTCACTGCCCCTTTTTATAGGGGCAGATCTTGTGTGACCCTAGTGACATAAGCATGCCCAGGCAAGGGTCAGCCCCTGGCATACTGAGCATGTGTGTTCCATGCAGGGATGTGTAGTTTCGGGTGTCTGTAATGGTGAGAGTTGCTGGTTTTTCAGGGTCCTTTGTCTTTCAAATGGTGGTCTTGTCTCTGTTCCTGGGTGAGGTCCGTGGTTCCTGGGTGAATCAATGTGAGGTGATGGCCCAGTCATTACAGGCTATTCAGTAGAGGCCTGCTACCATTGTATTTCAATCATTCCCAATCACACTCATTCATCGGGGAACCAATTTACATGGGAGGGGTACATGACCCATACAGTTGCAACATGGGATGCCCAGGCAGAGGACACAAGATGGAGGCTTGACATATAAAATGGAAACTTGACATGACTTTGGTTCACTTACAAACACAGTCCTAAACCATACACTATCCATATGAAACAATAAAAATCAATACAAAAATGATAATAATACAATATACAACAGTAAGAATCAATACAAACCTAATAATTATACAATATAAAACAGTGGATATCCAAAACCAAAAACTTGCTACCAAAATAAAAATGTTTAAAGCTTATCCTACATCTTAGCTTACTTATACTTATCTATAGGGAAAAGAGAGGGAGAGAAAAGGTCAGAAATAGTTGGGGAAGGGGAGGGAATTAATTTTAAAATAAATACAACAAGAACAAAAGAAAAAACTGGGGGTTTTGCTACACTAATCTATGATCCTATGAAAGCTTTTAAGATTGTTGTTTTACCAGATTACCAAGTGTTATGTATCTATACTGAGCACTCCCATTAGTAGGTGGTACTAGTCCATATTTTATCTTTTCTTGATTGGTATTATGCTTGAAATGTATTCAGGAAGTGCTTTTATTGTTCATTAAAGATGGCAGCTGTGTTGCACACTACATTTTGTAACTCTTAATTCTAGTGTCACTTAATGGATAATTTTAAAAACTAACCTCCCTGGACATTGGAATTTTTGTTGAAAATTGAATGCAGCATGTTTTGCCACTGAACTACTTCATCTCCAGTACAACATTTTGATCATTTAATCTCTCATGTAGTAATGAAATTCATTTTGTTAAGAAGTGAAACATTGTGTTAACTTTCTGCCCCAGAAATAAAATATAATCTGTCAGATTTTGCAAGTCTCAGGAACCTCCTTGAAAAGTTCCACTCATCCAAAGGAGACAGTATGCTAAAACATGTACATGGTAGGGGTAGTGTTAGTGGTGTTTTAACTGCAATGGTCTAGGAATTATGGGTGAGGAAAGGATGTCTTAAGTCAGTATCTTTTATTCGGCTGACTATACATATGGGATAGAGTTAGACAAGCTGTCAAATGCAAGACATGCTGTTCCATCAAGTGTCCAGATTTGCAGTCTGAGGAGCAACTACTAGTTATTGCTTTTTAATGAATCTGAATGTTTCATGTATCAGTATGGAAGAGGCAGTCAGTTAATGGGAACGAAAAAACAGCAGAAATTCTCAAATTTTAATTGAAATTTAAACAATTTCAAAGTGTTCAACAAGTTTAAGTTGCCAAAGCATTTTCATTCACATCACCCGGAACCTCCAGAAGTTTCTGGTTCAGGTAGAGGCCTTGTTCCATGGTAACTTTGGGCAGCTCCTGGAGCTCTTAACACCTGAAACTAGCTTTAAACACTTGTTAAGCAGCTTAGAGTCATGCCACTCCAGGGCAGGATTATCTCTGATTGATGGTACCTAGCTTGAATTACTCAAAACTAGGCTACACCTTACTGTAAACACCCAACCCACTCCCCCTCCCCTGCTGCTCAGATCAGGCCCACTGCCCTCCCTCTCCCCTCCTCCCCAGAACCACGCTTACTGCCCCACACACCTCCTCCTCCTCCCCTCTTACTTGTGGCTGCCTGTGCTTTCTATCCCAAGGGAACAGGCAGGGAAGGGTTAGCCTGTCTGCTAGGCTGCCACTGCTGATCCTGCTTTCAGGCTTAGCCTGGAGAAGAGCAGCAGCCTAGAAATGGCAGCTGGGCAGGCAGTTCTCCTTCCTCTGCAGCTTGGGTCACAGTTCACCTGCTGGGATAAATTTGGACGGAGCAGGGGAACTACGAGAGACAAAAGCGTTAGAGATGGTATAGGAGGTTTAGGCATGAAGGAATGCACCCTTCTTAGGAAAGAGAGTAAGTTATACCAAAAAAGTTACACTTTGATCCTGTGAAATGAAGAGAAAGTGTGATTTGATATTGATTCAGTGGCTAGTATCTGAGTTAATACCGGAGGCAACACAGTTCTGGAATGATACTGGTGACATAAGAGACAGTTAAGAATTTGCACCTTAGATTTTATTAAATAGATGATCTAGGTGATGGTTGAAGGTGAAGAAATCCTTTTTAAGTTGAATTTAGAAATTCAGTGTAATTTAGAAATAAGAGACAGTATATATCAAAATATATATATATCAAAATATATATATATCAAAATATAGTTTAACAGACCTGTGAATACTAGGAGCCAGACCTCTTCCTCCTCCTGCCACACACAAACACATTGTATAGTAAAGTAAAACTATGGAAAGTGGGTATTAAACTCTTAACATTCTGATTTCCAAATGTATCAATGTCTGCACAAGATATAAGGCAGTAGAGATTTAGGTCTGGGACTTATTTTGGAAAGAAAAAGCTATATTTTTGAAATGCGCTTTTAGGATCTGATTCAAATATAGAGGGAAGAAAGGAGAATGTCTTTTCCTATGAAAACAAATATTGGTAGCCTCAATATTTCCGCGGAGTTGTTTTTTTCCAAGCAACTGTTTTCCAAATTCTTTCATTGGAAAACTTATTGTGCCAGATTTCTCTACTTTAAACTCAGACAGCAAAATTGTACCTGTCCTTGAGTGTGATTTCCCTGGATGGGGGCACACGGAGCCATTTTTCTCCTTGTGCGTGAAGCAATATGAATCCAAAATATGGTTATCCATGCTCCTTGACAAGTGTGTCTGGCTTTCCTATGCACCATAAAAGGGATGTATGTCCATATACATGTAAGGTGATTCCATTTAGTATTACCTTATAGCTTGTAGTAAATAGAAGACTTTGATTAAAGAAAATACCAGTAGGCAGAGACATGTTTCCATAGAACTTGAGTTCCAGTTTTTATTTGTTGTTCACCAAGGCCTGGCCTTGCTTGGAAACCGTAAAGCCCATAAAGATATCAAATACCTGAATAATATACTGCAAGCCAACATATCATGACAGCTAGCATTGGGAGGAACACAGGTTGGGTCTTTTAAAAGCTGTAGTAAATGCTGAACTTCAGCATGTCTCTAGAGGCATTTTGTCTGCCTCCTTATCCAAAATCACCTACAAGAGTTATACTGTTTTGCTTTCTGCCCCTATAGTGAGTCTCTGGCTCAAAAAGCTAGAACCTAGCCCCGAGAGAAAATTCTACCTCAGATAAAATTGTTTGTGCTTTCGGCATCCTCTGCTTTGCCAAGTATTTAGATGCAACTGTGATAAATGATAAGGAAGAAGGAATGCAATTAGCAAAGCCTAATGTATACAAAGGTCCAGAGCCAGTGTTAGAAATGCTAGGAGCTATTTGTCGATCTATCCAGCTTTTCTAGTTGTGCTGAAACACAGTTATGGTTAAGTCAATGACAATGACATAACTTTCAATAACAACCAGTGGTCAGCAGTGATATGCCACAAAAATTACTGGAGTAAAAGACCACTGTATTCATCTCCCACTGTGAATAAAGTTTGAAGCACAGTCGCTTCTCATCACTTCTCTTGAGACATGATCTCCCTTAGTGATTTTGTAACCCACTGATAAGTGTTTTATTGGTCCTTCTGCACCCAGTCCATGAAGAGTAGTTGACTCTAAGCTTCACCCTTTCGTACTTTTACCTCTGGAGAACCCTGGTTTAGTTTCCAGTATCAGTGAACAGTTAGTGTCCATTTAAGTGAAAGACTTATAGAGACTAATGAACAGATCTGTGTCGTCTTCATAAAAGTGGGCAGTGATGTCCTGCAGGGGTTGGTGCTTGGTCCTGTACTTTTCAACACCTTCATCAATGATTTCGATGATGGAGTGAAGAGCTCACTGGCCAAGTTCGCAGATGCCATCAAGTTATGGGAAAGCATGGTCACGCTTGAAGATAGGTTACAGATATAGGTGGATCTAGCCAGACTAGCAAGTTGGGTGACTCAGAACCAGATGAATTTCAATGTTGAGAAATGTAAAAGTGCTCTGCCTGGGGATGAGCAATCCCATGCATACCTACAGGCTTGGCGACACCATATGAAAGAGACCTGGGGGTAATAATAGACCACAGCATGAATGTGAGCTGGCAATGCGACTCTGTTGCTAGCAAGGCAAATAATACTCTGGCATGCATAAATCAATGCATCTCCAGCAAGACGAAGGAGGAGATTCTTCCTCTCTACTCGGCACTGGTGAGACCCGCAACTGGAACACTGCATCCAGTTCTGGGCACTGCACTTTAACAAGGATGTGGTATAACTTGAGAGAGTCGAGAGAAGAGCCACCAGTATGATTAGAGGCTTGCATGGCAAGCCATACAAGGAACGGCTGAGGGATCTGGGACTCTTCAGCCTGCAAAAGAGAAGGCTGTGAAGGGACTTGGTAGCAGTTTACCACTACATCAGGGGAGTACATCAAGGGCTCGGTGAACAACTGTTCACCAGGACATGCTTGGGAAGAACCAGGAGTAATGGTCACAAACTCCTGTGAGACCATTCCAGGCTCAATATTAGGAAAAACTTCTTCACAGTTAGGGTGTCCAGACTGTGGAATAAGCTTCCTCCAGAGGTGGTGCAATCATCTTCCCTGGAAATCTTAAAGAGGAGACTGGACAGTCACCTTGCTGGGGTCACCTGACCCCCAGTTATCTTTCCTGCCTGGTGCAGGGGTCTGGACCTGATGATATTCCAAGGTCCCTTTCAGCCTTACAATATATGAATCTATGAGATATTGAGAGTGGATTTTTATGGTGATCTTGATACCTACATAGGTGGTCCAAAAACAATATGACCCTAAGAAATCCTTGCCTTTTGATACCTGTAGCACTTTGGAAAGAGGCTCTAGATTTCCATTTCAGCTCCAACTAGGGAAATCAGACCACTGATCAGTCAGGTTGGAATGCTGGTACCTGCAAGATCCTAGACTGACAAGGCCCTGGGGTGTTTGGATAGGACTGAGATGATGCCATTCTTCCCTTGCTCTGAGGAGCCCAAGTGCATCGGACAGTTGCATACTATGCATACCATGGTCACAGGTTAAGGAAACAAAATAGTAGGGGGGCAATGTATGTATTTGTTTGCCAAAAGGTTGAGGTGAAAATGTGGCGTTGAAGCTGTGTAAGTGTGTACCTATGCAAAATAAACTGGAGAAATTTGCATGAGGAACACCAGTACAACTTACTATTTACTGGTAATAAAGCTTCGTTAAAAGTTAAAAGTTGTAATTACTTTGTTACCATGTATTTTATTCTTTACAGTGTTCTTTAATTTGTTTTTCTATAAATTAAATGTTTGGTGTACCAGGAAATGCTGCAGGTATTGCATGTATATAGTATTAGTATAACACTGTGAGGTAGTTTCTCTTGAATATGGACTGGTAACCATTAATTCCTTTTTATCTGTGTTTTACGTACAGTAGCCCAGAGGTGCAACTGTTATAACACTTTTTGAAGAATCTTGAAAAGAGAGAACACTGGCCTTTGCCTCAGCAAACAGTGTAGGCAAGTTGCAGAAAGAAGGGGAACTGTAATAGTTATATAGAATAATGCCTCAGCAGTCCCCTGCCCCATTACAATAACAAGGGCTAATATGAATTCAAACTGGAGGAGGGGCAAAAGAAAGAACAAAGGAGCAGCCCAAGGAAAAAAGAAAATGTGTGATACAAAGGATTCATACTGATAGCATCTGTCAGACCTCTACCGTTGGTTTGGGGAGTGTCTATACTTTCATAGGACTCTCAGGAAGCAAGATAAATAGTACTGGTAGAAAAGGGGTGAGTCCAGATGATGCTTTTGTGTGTCCAGGAAAGCAAGCTGCATTGAAAATGGTAGCAGTAATTACAGCTTTAACAAAAAAAAAAAAAATCAAAGATCTATGGCAGGTGGGAAAATGAAAGTGCTGGTATGCATAAATGTAAGGTTATCAAAGGCTGATATTTTATTCTATCTACATAAAGTAGATGGTAGTCAGATCATCATCTGATGTAAATCAGCATCCACTCCTTTGCTCTCACTGGAGCTCTGTGGATTCATACCAGATGCAAATCTAGACTAGAAAATGGTGAAGGCAAGATGGAAGGGATTTTCCACATTGATTGCCTGACAGTTGTTCTTGTTATAGTCTGGAAAGCAGTGTGCTTGCCAGCAAGCCCCATACCTGCACAGGCTCTAGTGAACCAAGAGGGCGATAAAAACCTTAGTTACATTAGGTGATTAGAATCATGGAAAGTTAGGGTTGGAAGGAGCCTCAGGAGGTCATCTGGTCCAGTCCCCTGCTCAAAGCAGGACCATCTCCAACTAGGTCATCCAATCTAAAGCTTTGTCTAGCTGAGTTTTGAAAACCTCCAAGGATGGAGCTTCCACCATCTCTCTGGGCAACTCTTTCAGTGTTTTACTACCATCCTACTGAAAAAAATCTTCCTAATATCTAACTTAAACTTCCCTTTTTCCAACCTGAGACCATTGCTTCTTGTTCTGTCATCTGCCACCACTGAGAGCAGTCTAGCGTCATCCTTTTTCTACTGGAGAAGTCAATAGAGTTGCAAGAGTATGAATTAAGATGGATTTTGTTTCAGATCTGGAATTCAGACTGAATCAGGTTTAGTGCAGGTGGAAAACCTAGTGTTGGAAATAGAGATGAACTTCAATAGGACAGAATATTGTCCAAGAGAAGATTAGATAGTAATACTAAGAAGCTTTGTGCTGGGCCAAATTCATCAAAGAGTAAATGGGTTGACTTTCTTTTCCTAATTTGAATTAATAAATTGCATGTTAGTACCTAGCTTTTGATTAAGAGTATAGCATATTTTTGGTTAAGTATGAAATGGTAGATAGTAGAAAGCTTCTTTAATTTTAGAATTATAGCAATCAAAATTATGCAATTCCCTGTCTTAGAAATGCAGTCCCTGCAAACTGAATCATATTCAGTTCATCTAAAAAGAAAAGAAAAGAAAACCAATGATGGTCAAAGTTATTGTGTGCCCCTTACAGCCAGGGGCACACAGCCCAGGGGAAACCCAGACAGAAATTTTTGTCAGACCACCAATGGCACAGAATTTCAGAGCTCTCACAGGAGCAGAGACAGGTTTTCTCAACATCTTAAAAAGATTCTGGACTAGTCTTGAAAAGACAATGTGGCGGGGAGCGAGGGCAGAGAATTGTCCCATTTATAATGCTTTGTTTTATAGGGTTTTAAGACTACATGAAATGAAAAAATGTGGGTGGATTCTGATGGTTTGGGGCTTTGCTTTAAATCACAAACCCTAAATAAATAAATAAAACCTGAAGTCTGCATCTGTGTGATCCTTTAACTCCAGGTTTCCTACAAAATTCCACGTTCTGTTTACCAGTCCTTTTTCCTCTCAGAGAACTGCACAGGTGTACAATAGAAATTACCCCTGCAAAGTTCACAGATCAAGATTTATCTTTATTCTTCACAGACATGTATAATCTTTCCACTTGCTGGTTCCAAACACCAAATGCCTCTCCCTGTCATTGGCCCACTGTCTATGAAAAACCCTTCCCCTCTTCTGCTGAAGACAGAGCCAACACATCTTAATCTGCTTTAAACTCAAATCCATGTGAAGTGCAAGTGAGAGCACAGGTGTGAGCAAAGTGTTGGCTTAAAATAGCAAACAGTAGTAAAAGAGGCTGCTGTTCATTTGGGGGAAGATAACAAATGATGCCTCCCAGGAGTCAGCAGTGCAGCTTCACACTGTTTCTCATCTATATAAATGATCTAAATAGAGATAGCAATGGTAAACAAGCAAAATCTACTGATAACAGAAGTATCAGGGAGTAATAAGCCCAGAGCAAACAATACAATGTTCAAGGGATTTTGATCTACTACATTTGCAAATGCATAATCGCTTGCGTTTGCTGCAAAAATAATAGCCTAAGATAATAAGCACAAATAAATAGGACTGAACTACAGCATGGTGTAAGAAGACTTTAGCAAGGACCTTGAAATAACTGAAAATATAATCATAAACTCAGCTCCTAAATGCAATTGAAATTCTAACAACTTACTAGAATACCATAGAAACCTGTCATAAATGCCCAGGTTTGTGGAACTGTTGCATATATATGCCTGTGCAATTATAAATGTAGCCCTTTTATAACACTTAAAGTCACTCTAAACAGTCTGTCAATGAGAATTGGAAGTTCCTTTTACCTAAATTTCTTAATGCATGCCCCCAATTTATTATTTAATTCTCTTAGTCAATATAGTAGACCAATTTAGATTCTTAAAATAAGAGTTCAATGAATAACAGTGTTCTGCTCTTGTCACTCCCTTGTTCTTCTGTTTTTCAGGACAGAAAGTGTTCATATTCAAATTATCTTCTCTATGGGCATGCCTACACATCACCGTATGGTGATGTTGCTACAGCAGCGTGCATTACTACTTCCTTTTGGAAGTACTAAAGCATGGCACAGTAACTGCCTCTACTGTGACATGCACATGGTGCACACTTAGATTTTGCCTCTATGTTGCTGTAGTGGCGGGCTACAACAGAGGAGCGCACCACTACAGTGATGTAGCTGCCAATCACATGTAGACCTACATGATCACTATATTACTGTAGTGTGCTGTACGGTGACATAGCATGTCACTATGTTGACGTAGGGGGGCATGTAGACGTGCCCTATGCCACTCGTTATTTTATATACCTTTATAACATCATTTCTCTGGGTTTCAGCCTCTCTCATCACCTCTCAGCTGAAAGTTTTACTAAGGCTCTCCTCATTTGGTACTATCCTTTGCTGATTTTTCTCTGCCTTTACTCTATCTTTTTGTGAAAGGAAGCAAGGAAAATTAAATAGTGACCAAAGTTTGGGCATCAGACTATACTAGCACCCAAAGGCCCCAATCAGAATCAGCACCCATCTTGTGCTAAGTACTGTGAAGAGGTGTAGCTATACACACATTCAGAGGGAGGTTTTCATATGTTGAAAGGTGCCAAACTCAGATTTAGTTGGTATGTTTAGTTGTTAAAAATAGGTAAAGTGCCAGCTATCCCCCATCTGTTCCACAACTAACTCATTGTTGCTTGCTTGATTTCTTATAGGCATTATGATGGAGGTGAATCTTTAGACAGGATTTGGAGGAGGATACAGCAGTAGCTTCTAAATCAGTCTGGACACCCCATGAGTAAAGGCTAGGCACAGTGGCATGTGTGAAAGAAGCTGACAATTGGGCAGATAAGCTTGGCATTGTTGGCGGAATGGAGTAGGCTGTGCCAATGCATAGTAATACAAAAATGAGTGGACCAGGGGGAAACAGAGAAATACAGGACCTTGAAGATAAAGTTGAGAAGCTCAAGCCATAAGTTATGAATAGAAGCCACTGGAAGGGTTTAAAATTTGCATTGATATGCTGAGTGAACAAAATATATGATCATCTTAGGAGCCTGCATCCTTAGTGGGTAGAAGGGTGGGGCAACATGGATATCAGCCAGCCTAGAGAAGGTGTGGGGAGAATGTAACTTTGGCTGTCTGAATAGAAAGAGATTTCAGAACAGGAAAATGGTGTTGAAGAAAAAGTGTCAAGTTTGAAATACAGACTAGACATGCAGCATGAGAGAGAGGGAGGAGCAATCCATCATGACTGAGAGGGCACTACTATCTCTAAAATGAATGAAACATGAGAAGAAAAAATGTCTAAGCTTACTCTGTAAATTTGGTCCCTGTCTTGTATTAAGAATATACTCTTGTAACCATGGGCAGCCCTAGGATTTTGAAAAGAATGGAGATGGTGAGGTGTAACATCACGTATAACACAGCATATATTGCTCTCCAGATAAAAAAACAAACAAAACTAGAAGCTTTACTAATATGCTAGGAACCTAGGACTATACTATTCATGTGAAGATTAAAGCAAAAATTAATATAACTGTGTTGAAATGTGAACTAATTTGCTATAGTATATATAAAGTTTAAAAACCATAAACTAGGCGAAAGTGATCAAAAGATATTGTGTCATTAGTCCTGTGCAAGGCTTCGGACAGAGCTTCAGATCCAAGGAAGTTTTGAATGCTTTGGGGTCTGAAGCAGCATGTCTGGATCAAAGCATGGGCTTCGTTAGGCTTCCCAAAGCAGTTCGGAGCTTCTGAAACACTTCAGAGCTGCCTCAGCCGCCTCAGAGATCCGGCCATAGGGTATAACGGGGAAACAATAAAATATCTATAACTTTGTTGTTTTTTGTCTGATTTGGATGGAATTTTTAGGGGTGGTAGACTCTCCAGAGAGAATGAATTCTGCTAAGTTTCAAGAAGATCAGTGCAGGGGCTTGGTGGCAACGGCACCCCAAATTCTTGAAAGCAAAACTCATGTCATGTCTAGGCTTTACAACATAGCGGGGTGGAAACTGCAGGGGTGGTAGCTCTTACTGAGGCCACAAAGACTGCCAAGTTTCCAGAAGATCAGTGCATGGGTTTGGGGGGAACTGCACCTCAAGCTGCGGGACAAGCAAAACTGGTGCCATGGGTGCTTGTGGGACTGACTGTTTCTGTCTTGTGGTGTGGGGGAGACGACTGCAGGCCTGGCTGCTAAGCTACTGTATTACCAGTTACCAGTCAATCAAGATTCACTCAGGGACCAGCTCAATACACAGGACCTAGCTACTACATAATGACTTAATCAGCATCAATTAGCACCTACAAAACCAGGCTAAGGAGAGGAAAGAATCAATGCAGACAATCAACTGCCCCAAGATAGACAGTCAGTCCCATGAGCACCCATGGCACAAGTTTTGCCTGTCAGGAGCTAGGGTTGCAGAGCCCCAGAACCCCCCTGCACAGATCTCCTTGACAGCTGGCAGGCATCGTGGCCACAGCAGGGGCCACCATCCCTGCAGCTGTCACCCTGCTGCGCCTTAACACACACAGGGTCACCCACTGCATGAGTTTTGCTTGTCCGCAGCTTGAGGTGCAGTTCCCCCCAAACCCATGCGCTGATCTTGAAACTTGGCATGCTTTTTGGCCTCAGTAAGAGCTACCACCCCTGCAGTTTTGATCCCCCTGTGTTGTAATACATACACGTGACAGTTTTTCTTTCAAGAATTTGGGTTACAGTTCTCCCAAAACCCCTGCACCGATCTTCTTGAAACTTTCCAGGCTTTGTGGCCACATCAGGGGCCACCACCTCTGCAGTTTTCACCCCCTTGAGCTGTAACACACAACCATGACATGTTTGGCTTTCAAGAATTTGGGGTACAGTTTCCCCCAAATCCCTACACCGAACTTCTTTACACTTGGCAGGTTTTATTCTCGAAGCAGAGGCTATCATCTCTGCAAGTTTCATCCAAATTGGACAAAAAACAACAAAGTTATAGATATTTCATTGATTCCCCCATTATACCCTATGGCCAGATCTCCGAGGCAGCTCCAAAGCTTCAGAGCCGCTTCAGCTGGATTGAGGCAGACACCCAGTCCGGAGCTCTGGATCGAATCACAGCCATCTAAAGTGGCCGGATCCAAAAAACGGATTGGATTGCTGCCAACTCACACAGGCCGAGTCTTGTAGTTATTATAGTTAAATGTACATCTCTTATTCTGATTCATAAAACAGAATCTAGCCTTCCTAAGCATCTTGACAGTGTATCAAGCACTTCACTATCACTCATGTCCACACTTGAGTTAATATTCACCTGAGTTAATTTTACCACTTGAGTTAAGGTTTTTAGCTAGAACTAAAAATGAACTGCAGAGCTGTGAAACAGTAGATAGATTACCAGAAATGGCAATTGAACACCAAAACTACAGAAGAAGGGTAACTTGAATAGGACATCAAGACCATTAAGAAGGAGAGAGGGTCATTAGCACCTGAGATAAACAGGAATCAGGTACAGTATAATGAACTATGAAGTCAATGGACTTGTTCAGCACAGCCTGAAGAGAAATGTTGCTGCCCCTCCCAGGCAGTTGATTTTCAAGTTTAGGTGGAATAGGAAACAAAGGGGTTGCAGTTGCACCATTGCACCTCCTGCTCCCAGATCTGCCTGTGCTTGTACCTAAGGAAGCATTAACTGCATAAAAATTAGATTTAAAGGTTTCAAAACAGAGGTATACTGTGTGTGCCCCTTCTTAAGCCACCATTCATCAGGAAGGAAGCAAAAACATCTCTTCCCCCAAAAATTGTGTATACCTTGTTTAACGAAACACAAGATTGAATAGGTGGGATTTAGCAATAATTATAGCTTATTGTTCAATTGAAAAAGTAGGTGACAATATTATCTACCTCTGAATCTGCTGATATAGCTGCCTGATTTTAATGAGAGGGGGCATATTTTTGTAAACAGGTTAAGCTCTTTATTACAAATCTCCCAGAGAGTACTTGGTTAATTCCTATCGTCTCCCTGTTTGCTGTTAGACCTCTTTGACATTTTGGTCATTTTTTTCCTGAAAAGTGAGATACAGGTGGCACAAGATGGCAAAAAGAGAATGCAAAAAAGGCCCTACCACTTGGCTGCTAACCCTTTATCCTCCTTGATTACTTATTTTGTCCCCCATTACATTTTTTGTTGGATTTTTTTTTTCATGCTTTCTACTTCATAACATCTGACAAAGTAAGCTGTCACATAGGACGGTTTAGGCCTCTCTGAACCAGTTAGTCTATACAGCTAGGGACAGACCTTACATATAAACCAGTTTAAGTGATCAGAAACTGGTTTAAACCTGTGACAGAACAAATGTTCAGTGCACATAAACCAGTTTCAAAATGGCTGAAACTGGCTTAAGTTAAACCTGACTGAATGTAGTATCAGACCTAACTGATTTGGGTCAAACTGGTTTATGCAATGTCTGTCCCAGAGCCCTTCCCAGACCCTTTCCTGATTTAAGTTAAACCAAACTAGTCTGGACCTGCAGGGATCAAACCAGGATAGCCAAGGCTGTGATGGAACTCCAACTAGCTACAAAGTAACAAGGACAATAACAAGTCATTTTCAGATATGTGGGGACCCAGAGGAAAAGCAAGGGCAACATTGGCCCCCTGCTGAGCCAGATGGGACAACTGACAACCGACGCCCAGGAAAAAGCCAACTTGTTAAATGGGTACTTTGTGTCAGTCTTTCACCAGTCCCAGGGGACACCACTTCCCATTACAGGACAGGGAGGCCTGGGTGAGGGAGATTCCTTACCCTCCATCAATGCTGACCTCCTGAAGGAACACCTTGAGGGGCTGGATACCTTCAAGTCAGCCAGTCCTGAGAGTTTACACCTCAGGATACTCAAGGAGCTGACCAGCATCATAGATCAGCCCTTGGCACGGATCTTCAAGAACTCCAGGTGCTCTGGTGAAGTGCCCAAAGATTGGAAGAAGGCCAATATAGTGCCTATCTTCAAGAAAGGGATAAAAGTGGATACGGCAAACTATAGGCCCATCAGCCTGACCTCTATCTCAGGAAAGGTCTTAGAAAAGATTATCGAAGAGGCCATTCTTAACAGACTGGCTGATGGCAATGTCCTGAGGGATAGCCAGCACAGGTTTGTTGCGAGTAGGTCTTGCTTGACCAGTCTTATTTCCTTTTATGACCAGGTGACCTGTCATCTGGACAAGGGAGCAGAAATTAATGTTGTATATCTTGACTTTAAAAAATCCTTCGATCTGGTATCCCATTATCACCTCTTAGCAAAACTGGCTAACTGTGGCCTCAGCCTCACCATGATCTGCTGGCTGGGGAATTGGCTCCACGGTAGGTCCCAGAGTGTGATGGTTGATGGAAGTCAATCATCATGATGCCCTGTGACCAATGGGGTCCCTCAAGGCTCTGTCCTTGGACCTGTACTATTCAACATCTTCATTAATGATGTGGACATTGGTGTCCGAAGTGGACTGGCCGGGTTCACCAATGACACCAACCTCTGGGGTAAAGCGTCACCATCTAAGAACAGGAGGGTGATCCAGGCTGACTTAGACAGGCTCAGGAAATGGGTGGACGAGAACCTGATGGTGTTTAACACCAAAAAAATGCAAGTTTCTCCACCTTGGGAAGAAAAACCTGCAGCATGCTTATAGGCTTGGCAGTGCTACGCTGGCTAGCACTATGGACGAAAGGGATTTGGGGGGCATGATTGACGACAAGATGAACATGAGCCTTCAATGTGATGCTGCAGCTAGTAAAGTGAGCAAAACACTGGCATGCATCCATAGATGCTTTTTGAGGAAATCCCAGGACGTCATTCTCCCATTGTACTCGGCCTTGGTGAGGACACAGCTAGAGTACTGCGTCCAGTTATGGGCTCGACAATTCAAAAGGGATGTGGAGAAGCTTGAGAGGTTGCAGAGGAGAGCCACACACATGATCGGAGGTCAGGAAAACAGACCTTATGAAGAGAGGCTGAGAGCCATGGGACTCTTCAGCCTGGAAAGGCGCAGGCTCCGGGGTGATCTGGTGGCCACCTATAAATTTATCAGGGGTGCTCATCAGGATCTGAGAGAACATCTGTTCACCAGAGCACTCCAAGGGATGACAAGGTCGAATGGTCACAAACTCCTCCATGACCATTTCAGGCTGGACATAACTCCTCCATGACCATTTTAGGCTGAACTTCTTTACTGTCCAAGCCCCCAAGATTTTGGAATGGACTGCCGCCAAAGGTGGTTCAAGCACCTACTTTAAATGCCTCCAAAATACATTTGGATTTTTATCTTGCTAGGATCCTATGATCCCTGCTGATTTCCTGCCCCTGGGGCAGGGGGCTGGACTTGATGATCTTCCGAGGTCCCTTCCAGCCCTAATATCTATGAAATCTATGAAACTCCCCCAGCATCCTGGCATGCTCTGTGAACTGAGCGGGGCTCTCTGCTGCACAGCAGGGCTGGCCCATCCCCTTTGCTCCCTGGCTGCAGCTCCAGCAGAGACTGCAGGCATCTGCCTGGCTTCCCCCTGCTCCCCGCCCCTCCCCCCCCACCTTACACAGACACCTCTCAGCACTCACCACTCCCTGCTAAGCAAGGATTCCCCCCTCCCCTCTGCCTTACACAGACACCTCTCAGCATTAGCTAGCATACCAAATGCTGGCTATGGTCCATGATGTGGGAGGCAAGGCAGACAGGACTGAGCTTTTTGGAGCTAACCATCAGGTCAACTGGCAATGTCCCTCTATTCCCTCTTTGGAACAAGTTGTTTAAAAATAGCTTGGACTAATGAAAGATCTAATTGCTGTGTAACTAAATGCTATCCTGGCTGGCTCCAATGCTGACCAGTGTGGGGGGGACCCCTCCCTAATCAGAGCATCTTGCTGGTGGTTGCCCCCCAGCTCAGCACTATAGAAGGGAAGGGAGGGCTGTTCTAGCACCTCTCAGCTTCTAGCCTGTGCCACTGTAGGCATGTGCCTGCATTTTTTCAGTCCAGAGGAGAGATGTCTGTACAGTTACAAACTGATTCAGCATAGGTACGTTAGACTGACTTGCAAAGATTGAATCAATTCAGGCTCAGGTTTTTTTAATGTCTGTTTCTAGCCTAAGGGGCCATCCTGACCTGCCTTCTTACTTCATTAGTTCCTTGGATAAATCTTTGATATCTGTTCACCTGTAGTATCATATTGGTACGTGTAAATGGTACGGGGGGGAATCTTTCTACAGTAGTCCAACAGACTGTAGGCCTCCTGTGGTTTCCTTAGCACCTTTGGTTTACTCTTCTGATTCTGAGTCTTTTGCAGGCACTCAGCCATCTTCCTGAGTCCTCTGCAAGTCAGCCTAGGTTTCCTCAGGCAAGCTATTAAGCAAGCAATGGTGCAGTACTATAATTTGAATAATAAATAGTAATAATGGCAGCGTGCTGCAGCAACATATTTCATGCAGCCTTAATTAAAGCAATAGGGGAATGGCAGTTTCCCCAAAAATAGCCTCAGTTTATCAATGCCAATCAGGTGTTGCTATGTTGCAGGAAAAAAAAAAAAAAAAAAGGAAATATGTGCCCCTTCCTTCCCATTTTCATGCTATGCTGTCTTTATAGACAGTGAAGGAATCCAGAAAGAGGAACAAGACTGACTGTCCTATCGGCATTCTGAGTGTGGGTGTCTGAGCAACTGAAGGCAGGTACCAGTGACACATGAGGTATCTTGATGCACCATCTCATGTAGCCTTTTCTGAGGGGGGGGGGGGGGGGGGGTTAGTATGAGGGAGCAGATTTTTTCCTGGCAATAAATTTTGTGTCACTACATCATTGCTACAGAATCTCTGGCTTTTAAGGCAAGGTTTTCCAGTGTGGGGAGGGGAGGGCCTGGAATAACCCAGATTAAGTCAGAGCCGGGCTGGCATTAAGACTCAGGTGCCATTGCTGTTTCTCCATGACTCTCAACTGCAGCATGGTGCTGTGAAAGTTTCCCTCCACCAGAGCCCATGGTGCCTAGTTGTGGTGTGGCACAGGCAGAGCTCAACCTCTGCCAAAGTTGTAGGAGGCTGACTACAGCACAGCTCTGGGACAGCTCCACGGGGCAAATCTAAAGGCTTTGTGGGCCATAGGTTGCTGACCCCTCTTTTAAGGTATTTAGACCAGGCTCATTGTCTTTATAGTTGATGCTATGCTTTCACAGGAAGCCCAACAATAAAACTGGGTATCTCAATTGTCCTCTCCTACTTCATCTATTTGTAAGCTCTTCATGTAAAGGTTAATTTTAATTGTTTTCCTTTTGAATGCCTCTCTCCACAGGCAGATTCAGAAATGCAGGCAGAACTTCTTAAGTGTCTCTGTAATATACCAGCAAGTTTCTTGCATACATTATTAATTTTATTCTCTTCTTTTGTGTCAAAATATCCAAGTTGGCAGTGGTCAGGAGGATCTGTAGATGAGAGGAATAATGGCCATCACGTGAGAGACCAATATAAAGAGAAGGTCCATACCAATTATATTTTTTTCATAGTATTGTTTAATTTGTTAGGACTCAGTTTCTGTATCTCTCCATATGTATTCTGACTAGTTGGAGACTTTATCCAGTGCATTCTTAAATATAGCATTGTTTTCATTGCGATGAGCACCTATGAGCCACACTCATGAATCAAGACTTGACCATTAGGCACTCTAGAACCATGGACAAAAAGATGATCCCTGCCTCCAGATGTGAAAAATGTAAAAAGACATGGGACAAGAGGTGAATATAGATAAAGTACAGATAAAGTAGCATCCTCTGCTGCAGCAGGCAGTATCCCGAACTTGCCACTTAAAATGGCCAAATTTTTGCTGGCAATGTGGTAAAGGAGAGAGATGATGGAGAAGTGATTTTGTAACATTTTATTGGAGGCATTGTGGGAAAAAAAATGTTTGAAAATTTAACAAGTAGGTGTTAAAGTCTATCAGTATTGGGGGAATTGAGATAGGAATCAATATTTAAGAGCAATTGGAGCACTGTGAAGACTTCCAACATTTCTGGCTGTACAGAATTTTGCAGCTGTGATATGTTCAGCCAACAGATTTCTGTTTTGTTACTATGACGAGATGGGCATGGGCCAACAGTGCTTGTACCATCAGGCAAATCTGGATTTTTATTTTGCAAAACTTTTCCTGAGAAACCAAACCACAAAGAATTTGAGAAGATCAAATAGTACAAAATCAATATGGGGAAGACCATTCTCCTCTTAATTGCTTCCTGTGTTGGACATGAGCCAGCCTTGTAAGCCTTTTTAGCCTTTTAAAAGTCCAAGTAGTTGTGTAAGTGATGAGGATGGATTCGTCATTCTGTTGTCTATTATAGCATTGCAAAGGTGGAATCGGACCTGAGACACCCAGTTTTATCTTTGGGCCTCCTGTGAAGGTATGGCATAGACTGTGAAAACAATGAGCCTGGTATAAATACCTTAAGAGAGGGGTCAGCAACCTATGGCCTGCAAAGCCTTAAGATCTGCCCCATGGAGCTGTCCCAGAGCTGTGCTGTAGTCATTCTCCTACAACTCTGGCACAGGTTGAGCTCTGCCTGTGCCGCACCACATCTAAGCACCATGGGCTCTGGTGGAGGGAAGCTTTCACAGCGCCATGCTGCAGCTGAGAGTCAGGGAGAAACAGCAATGGCACCTGAGTCTTAATGCCAGCCCGGCTCTGACCCAGTCTGGGTTATTCCAGGCCCTCCCCTCCCCACACAGGAAAACCCTGCTTTAAAAGCTAGAGATTCTGTAGCAATGATGTAGTGACACAAAATTTATCGCCAGTAAAAGATCTGCCCCCTCGTACCTGTGACATGTAGTTTCAGGACATGAGGAGTGTTCTTGCTGGCTTGTGAGAAGAATATTGCTGAGAGGTGAGTCAGTACAAGATGGATGTAATACACAATCCAACAATTGTGTTCATTCTCTCTCTCTCTTCCCATTCTTCAAAATATTTCCAGGGTTTTACCATCGCATTTAATCTTTCATGCTGTTTTCTTGTGACACACTATGATGTTTAAGGATTTTTTCTCTTTTGTACAAAAGGTCGTAAGTTTGTTGAGGGGTGATTCATGGCTTGTGGTGTGCAAAGCAGGGACGGAGTAGATGGTCTTGTGGGCAGCAAGTTGATTTTATCCTTTTTTTTCCTGAGGAAAACATTACAAAATATATGGTGTATTGTTGTTAGTTATGTAAATGTAAGTTTCTCCCATTATACTGTTGAATGTCATTTACAACGTATCTGGTGTGATGCGAGACCATTTTTTCACTGAATTTTTGGTAGCTCTAAATCTTTCCTGAAAGGAAGAAAACTGTGTAAATGAAACTCAAGATTTCTGGAAAGATTACACTTTTGTTAATTAGCTGAGGGGAAGGGACATCATTTTGCAATCTAATATAGAAGCATTTTTCAGTATTTCCACTCAGTCTTTCTAAGCTTGTGTCGCTGATCAAAATATTTTTTTTTTTAAATCTTCATTGCAAATTCCCATGATTTCCTTTGCTTAGCTACAAAAAGAATCATATGATATATTGCATATCTAATTAGGGTTTGTGAGATAAAAAGGTACATTTGTGCTCTACATTTGCATTGCACAAGGTTAGGCCTTGTAAATTAGATGAAACACCATTAATAATCAAACAAATGAGGTCAGCTCCATTGTTCGTTTCATTCTTTCCACTTCTATTATGATAATTTTACACTCCTCATGCTCAACAATTGAACAATGATTACTTTGCTAAATACTACATGAGTTTTGACAAAACAAACCCCTGAGGATTCAAATAAGTCATTTCTATTCAGCAAAAATCATTTTCACAGTAGCCTGCATGGGATATTATACAACCCAATTATCACAATATGTAGACATGTGTAATAAATAAGATACAAGGTATCTAACACAATCTGAAGTTATGTGAGCTGGGCAGAAAAAGTGTTTTGCAATTGAAAATTGAAATGGTGCTTTTGCAGTCACCACTGAAAACTAGGGTGTGAAATAAGAAATTGCATTCCCATATGATTTTTAGACAATGCCTGGAAAGGAAAGCACTAATGTAAACCATGTACTCACAGGTTATGAATAAAGCCTGCAATTTTTTTTTTTTTTTTTTGAAATTCAAACAAAAACACATCAAAAGGGCAATTGAGGCTGCTTCTTGATGGCAGACTCCTTTGTTCATTAACATTCTTTTTCACTTCTTTACAGTTGTTTTGAAAGTTATAATTAATTTCTAGGGTTTTCTATTTATTGAAAAGAGATATGCCCTTCCAGTTGGCTGTTTATATAGTTGGAAACCCAGAAGCCAGCTCTGGTACTGACAGGGAATATAGACTCTTGGCTGGAAGAAGGAGGGGAAGG
>NW_005841838.1:89434-111777 GCF_000455745.1 Alligator sinensis
TTGAGAGAAGAATTTTGTTGGCATCGTGCAGGCTAGTTTCAGCCTGTGGAGAGGGTATTGCCACAAGATCCTTGGTCTGGACCAGCCACAACCAGGCCCCAATTTCAGTTGGAGTTAAAGAGAGAGGCTAGTATTTCTAAAGCAATCCTAAGGGATTTAGAAGCACAGTTTCCACCAATTTCAGTTTGGTGGAAAATCAATGTGTAGTTTTCTGAATTTCAGTCTCAGAGTGCAATTTGTAGACAACTCGTAACATTGGGCTTCCTATCTGATATGTATCTATTAAGGTGCAAAAGTTAGATAGTATCAAAAGAGTTTGATTTATATTCAACACTAACAAAAAAAGCAAACAAGCAATCAACCAAACACAAGTGCCTTTAAGTTGTCATCCGTTCTTTTATGTTGTACAGGATTACGTGAAACCTGCACCATTTATCTTTGAATTATATCATCTGTAAATCAGGGATAGTCACTTCATTCTACATTTCAATTAATTTTATTTTACTGGAATTTTCATGGGGTGAAAAGCTGGTGGCTGTTGCATGCTGTTGATGGTATGAACTTTGCTGCAACTGCTGCTTCTGTAAGCAATTAATGTTCATCAAGTAACCTTAAATTAATTTACAAAATGTCCGTCAGAACACAAGTAGGCTGACACAAATATTTGCAGAAATTGAATGCACAAAGATTCAGAGGTAAAAGGAATGTATGGTAACTTTTAATTGACCTATATATCATGAATAATTGATCCCATTGCCCAACAGATTGAAGCTGAAATATCTTCATATATGAAGATATGAGTTACAGAAGAGACCCAATATGGTATACCAAGTTAGAATTTTTTAAATTTAAATGAAAAATGGGCAAAATCAATTTTATTTTAACCAAAGAGCTGTAGCAGATAAAAAAAAGTTTCAAGGAAAAAAGTTCCAACAGTCTTTACCTAATTTTCTCTATGTTAAGACAACTTTGTGATATACCTCCAATCACTAAACATTTCCCATTATCTCAAGGATAAAAACAATGTGGTTCATTATCGTTTCTTTCTCATCTGTTACAGTTATGTATTGTTTAACTGTCAACAGATCTTTTTAGTGGTAGGTTAGAACTCAGACTTTTTGTCAGGCCGATCTTGTTAATAGGTATTTCTGGAAGGCAGTATACTCTGAGAACAAAACACAGGGATCTGCAGTGCAGATTGGAAAGAAACATTTTACTTTTCATTATGCTTCATACTATTAAGGGATTTTTGTCTCTTTGTGTTAGTGAAAAGACAACACTTTGTAAAGTCTTTTTATTCATTTATTGGCTATTTGTTTACTAGATTAACTGCAACTTCTCCAGCTATTTTAGGAGAGTAGTATATATTACTGGGGTAACTGCATACATACTGTATTAGGAGGCAGACTGGAGACAAATGAAATACCTTCCTGGATGTCTCTCTTATTGCATCAATTATTACTCTCTAGAACACTAATCATTTGGTTATCTATTTAATGCATGGAGCCAAATGACTATCTCCTTAAAAAAAAAAAAAAAGATTGTTTTCCCAAGCTTTAAGGAACATCCAAAAGACCTAGTTATAAGACTGGGCACTCAGTTTTCTGTTCTGTATTAACCTTAGCAAGCGCACACTGAAGTTAATTGCAGTTGGATCAAGCTTAAAACAATGTCTTCTATTATATCATTACCTGTAACTTTTATGGTATTTTAGCTTGTACATTTTTCTTTGTTTTCAGGTAATAATAAAACTACAATAGGTCTCTTTTTACAAAGACACAGTAGTAGTGACTTAAATATCTTTAAACTGTGGCACCCTAGGAACTAAAAAAAACTAAGAGCCAGGCTGTGAATTTAGCTGCTGATCCATTACCATCTGTATGTTTCCAGTTGAGTTCAGTGGAGGCTCAGTGTGTCACCTGCTCCACTATGGGCATAGTGGTAGGCCACTTGAAGTAGTCAGGATCAAGGAAAACCAGGAAAAATGTTCTCTGCTTCCTCTTAATTTCAGCAGCTGCAGTTGCCCTTAATCCACATTTAGGGAAGCTGTGCCTTTACTCCTTGCCATATCACTCAGATACTTATGGTTCCAAGTAAAGGGAGCACAGTTAAATTAAATGGTTTCCCATATAGTTTAATTTACCAGCATAGAAAAGGCTGAATCATGATGGAACCATGTTCCATCTTGTGTGTCAGTTAAACCATGTTTAAAACTAAGACAGCTGGTTACTGAGGTTACATACATTTACACTAAATTCCCTAGCTCTAAGCCATATTATCTTTACTTATCACAAAGCACAGAGAAAGGGATTACTCTTGCTGGAAATTTAGGTGTTGTTTGCAAAGTTTTCTGAAAGGCCTGTTCAGTCCTTCCCCTCCTGCTTCTCACTAACAGTGAGATAAAGTTTGGCCCACTCAAGCTATGAAAATCTTGAGATTTTACACGTATCTTGGATGCTTTGCTTTTTTCCTAGACCATTGCTCCATGACAACAGGGCTGCTTCAGGGGCTTTCTATGACATGCTGGATTAGTCGTTACCATTTGCTCCTGCTAAGGGAATGTGTGATGGGGAGTGGGGTGAGCCTTTCTTTTCTCAGAGAACTTTATCAGATAGTGATATCATAGTATAGAACCATAGTGTGGAGTGTTTTCTTCCTGCCAAAACATACAGAGTCCATTTCCCAATGGAAAGAAACATCCCACAAGGACAGTTCATCTGCATATGAGGAACCATTGTGAATAGGCATGGTCTCACAAGAGTTGCTAGTGGGAGAAGGGACTGCCTGTATCTAAGGCTAAGTACAGACTTTCAAAAAGCCAGAGGCTAAATCGATTCAATCTTTGCAGGTTAGTCTAAACTGTGTAGCTTGAACTGAGAAGTAAGGGAACAGACATTCACTTCTGATTCTGGAAATGCAGCCATGTGCCTGCAGTGGCTCAGGCCAGGAGCTGGAAGGTGCTAGACCACACCTCCCAGTCTGCCGGCCACTGTCAAAGGGAAAGGACAGAAGCTCCAAGGCTTTTTCCCCCTCCCTGCTCAAGTGGAGGGGGTGTGGCCAGGCCCTGGCCCTGGGCTAGTAGGCTGAGGATGGGGGCTTTAAACCCCTGTCTATGGTCCACATGGGACCCCAACCTGTGGCTGGTGTCAGGCGGGGAGGGAGGAGGCCTTATCCCCCCAGCTCCTTGCTCCCAGCCTGGGCCACCATGCTGAGGGGAGAGAGGGGGATTTAAACCCCATCCTTGACCTGCAGAGGACCACATCTAGGGTCTATCTGGTGGGGGAGAAGCCCCTGCCAGGCTTTTGCCCCCCTGAAGCAGAGAGTGGGGGGTGTGGCCATGCCCGAGACTGTGGCTGGCAGGCTGAGGTGGGGTTTAAACTCCCTTCATGGCTGTGCAGGACCCCAGCCCAGGTCTGCTGTGGGTGCAGCCCCTGCCAGGCTTCTGCTCCGTACTTGAGGAGGGAAGGCAGCTCCTGCCAGGGTTTCATTTCTACCACTCCTCAATCAAGCAGAGAGTGGGGTTCATGCCTACAGCCCACCTGGGGCTGGCAGGTTGAGGGGAGCAGGGTTTAATCCCCACCTCCCTGGCTTCATGGGACCCCAACCTGGTTCTGAGGGAGGGAGACCCTGCCAGGCCCCTGCCCTCCCCCAGCTTGAGCAAGGGGTATGGACATGCCCCAGTAAAAGGCTTGCATGCTGAGGCTGGGAGAGAGGGGAGTTTAAACCCCCTTCTTGTCCCCAGATCTCAGCTGGAGTTTTCTTGGGGGGGTGGGGACACCCCCTGCTGGGTTTTTCCCACCCCTTCACTCCTTGTTCAAGTGGAAGGGGAGCATGGCCACATCCCAACCCACAGCCAGCAGGCTGAGGTGAGGGGAAGAGGAGTTTAAACCCCCTCCATGGCTGCATGGGACCCCAGTTGGGATCAGGGAGGGGGGGTTGCTACACTTCTGCTCCCCCATCTCCCCACTCAAGGCAGGGGAGAGGGCAGTTCCTGCCGTGGTTTTCTCCCTTTCTCCTCACTGGAGCAGAGAGTGGGGTGCATGACTATGCCCTGGCCTGGGGCTCACATGCTGAGGCAGGGAGGGAGGGGGTTTAAATCCCTTCCCTGACCCACATGGGACCCCAGCCAGGGTCTATCAGGGGGGCAGCCCTTGCCAGGCTTCTGCCCTTCTCTCCCTCCCCGCTTGAGGGGGTTGGAGGGGCATTTCCTGCCAGGCTTTTGCCCCTTCCCCACTTGGGAGCTGAGGGTGTTGCCTTCCCCTGCCTTGGACCTGCATGCTGGGGAAATGGGGGTTAAACACTCTACCATGCCCAAATGGCATCCCAGCTGGGTCTGTCTGGTGGGGTAGGGGGAATGACTGCCAGGCATCTTCCCCCACTCAAGGTTGGGAGAGGGCAGTCCCATTCCTCTGCCTCATTCTTCTGACCTGGCCCAGGGTCTGGCCATGCCCCCCCTCTGCTCCAGCAGTGAGTGGGGGAAAAGCCTGTGAGGGGCTGCTCTGCCCCCACCAGGCAAACCCTGGCTGTGATCTGGAGCTGGGTTCCCCACCCCTTCTGATCTAGCTAGAGCAGCAATAGTGCTCTAGCTAGGGAGAAGAGAGGTGGGGCCAACCTTGCTCTCCTGGAGCAGACCACACAGCCCAGCGCAGGGCTGAAAAGCATCCTGAGATGCTGGGGTACTGTGATTTAACTTGACCAGGAAGGGGTCTGGGACAGAAGTTCCATAAACTGGTTTGACCTAAATCCATTCAGTCTGATACTACATATAACCAGGTTAATCTTAAACCAGTTTTGGTCATTTTTAACATGTTTATGTGCACTGAACATCTGTTCTATTACAGGTTTAAACCAGTTTATGTGTAACTTCTGTCCCTAACCCAAGACAGTATTGATGGGTATGCCATTTAGGCTGTGTAAAATAAGGATCCTATCTCATCCTACTTAAAATTATAGCCCTCTACTCTTTATTGTCCTCCTTGTCTTTCTAACTCAGCTTGGATCACCCTCCTTCTTTTCTTTTTCTGATAATTTACTGACTCTTAAAAGCCTCTGTTAGTCCATCCTCCTTTCCTGGCTAATTATATTTGCTCCGTATCTTTTCACTTTTGCCAGTTCAGCACCTCTGGGAGCAACATCAGCTGTTGAACACACTAGACTCTCTGCTTTGACAATGCTTTATTTAACATAGTTGGACAGGCAGAGGACAGCAGTAGAATAAGGGTGAAACAGAAAAGATTTGAAGGACCTAATAATTTTAGGCCAGTTATTCCAGGGTGCTGCTTCACTTTTATTATACGTTCTGTTAAACCCTCAGTTTTAGATTTAATCACCCCACTCCCACTTTATTCTTTAAAAGATTAGTTGTCATTTATCTCCTTTTTTTTTTTTTTTAAAGGATACTCATGGAAATATTACACCCAGCTCAGTTTACTTTATGTTCAGAATCAAATTTCAAATATTACCTTCAATACAAACCTAGTAGCAATTGTAAAAAACAATGGAGGAATAGCTTCCATTGGATACATCTACACGTTCATTAATGCATTGTAATTATGATACATTAAGTTTAGTATATGTAATTACAGTTACTAGACTTAATGTGCTGTGATTGGGGCTACTGCACATTAACACAGACAAACTGTTTCTATGTGATCCCAATGCATAGTAGATTAATTCTACTGTACATTAGCACAGTTCTTGTGAGCCACTGTTATCTGCATTAGAATGGTCTACTGTGATGTTATAGTCTCATGTAAATGTGCCCACTGATAATTTCATTCAATACACTGCAGGATGTAATGAATAAATGAATTCACATGTTGCAGTATAAAGCAACCATGTTATGGCTCATCTTTTCTGAAGACAAGTAGAAAGAACAAGTTGTGTTGTTGAGAAGAAGAAAAGAATAAGGAATAAGAGAGCTAGACTTACTTTTGCTAGTAAATCTGGCAGTCCCTGTTTAGAGTAACCTGAAACACCCAATGAATTGTATTTACTGTCAGTCCTCATGGGACATTTAGGAATGGATTAATATGTTAGTGGTTTGCAGTACAAAATATTTGGGGCACTGCAGCTGAGCTGAATTGAAGAGTACTGCCATGGAGTAATTTTTCTTTGTTCTTCAACTTGAAAAGATTAGCATTCCATGGAGGAAAGGCATCACCTCATTCTGAGATGAGCTTTCTCCATTTAAGAGCTACCAAATAACTTGATCATAAGGGTGTTCTTCATCCCAGCATGAAAAAATCTTTCCCTCCATCCTTCCTCACATTTCCATTTAATTTTGGATTCCTTAATGAATCAGATTTATTATTGTTTTGTAACATAGAGCTTAGAATCCCACTAGTGCCAGATCAAAGATCTATCTATATACATGGAAAGAAAAAAACAATAATTAGATCTGGACAAAACATTTACTTCAGAACCATATTTCATAGATTTTATAGACATTAGGGTTGGAAGGGACCTCGGAAGATCATCGAGTCCAGCCCCCCGCCCAAAGGGCAGGAAGTCAGTTGGAGTCATAGGATCCATTCGACCTCATCATCCCTTGGGGCGCTCTGGTGAACAAACATTCCCCCAGATACTGGTGGACACCCCTGATAAACTTATAGGTGGCCATCAGATCACCTCTGAGCCTGCACTTTTCCAGGCTAAAGAGCCCCATGGCTCTCATCCTGTCATCATAAGGTCTGTTTTCTTGACCTCTGATCATGTATGTGGCTCTTCTCTAGACTCTCTCAAGCTTCTCTACATCCTTTTTGAATTGTGGAGCCCAGAACTGGACACAGTACTCCAGCTGCGGCCTCACCAAGGCCGGGTACAAGGAGAGAATGACATTCCAGGATTTGCTTGAGAAGCATCTATGGATGCAAGCCAGCATTTTGGTCGCTTTACTAGCCGCAGCATTGCATTGCAGGCTCATGTTCATCTTGTGGTGAAGGATGACCCTCAAGTCTTTTTCTTCCATAGTGTTAGCCAGTGTAGCACTGCCGAGCCTATAAGCATGCTGCAGGTTTTTCCTCCCAAGGTGGAGAACCTTGCATTTTTCAGTGTTAAACACCATCAGGTTCTCATCCACACATTTCCTGAGCCTGTCCAAGTCAGCCTGAATCGCCCCCCTGTCTTCTGGTGTGGATGCTTTGCCCCAAAGTTTGGTGTCATCGGCGAACTTGGCCAGTCCGCTTCTGACTCCAATGTCCACATCATTAATGAAGATGTTGAACAACATGTGTCCAAGGATATATTTTGAAGATTTTAAATGAAAATGATTTTTCCAACATCTTTTTGAAAAATCTCTCTCTAAAATTTTCTGCTTTTCATAAAAATATCAAGTTTGTGTGGGATTTGTGTTAATTTCCCCACCTCTGCAAAGTCTGTCTTAAATTGCCATGGAGAGATCAACAACGTGTGGTTGTCTTTTAAAGTAGGGCTTTTAAAAGTAATAAAGATTGTACTAGTGTCTATTTTAAAATAGTTGTTTGAGTGAGGAATTGGCTATTTAAGTTGCAGGTGGTCCTTAATGCATTTCCTAGTGTTGTGCTTTCAAGACCTCTCCCACACTAGCTTAGATGCAGGCCAACATGATTTTAAAGGTTGAAAAAGGGGAATGAAAGAGAATTCTATTGGGAGCATAGTTCTGTCCATCTGTGCTGTCAGTCCTTAGGTGAAGGAAGGTGAAAAAAAGTATGTTAGGTTACAAGTCTAGGACTTGAGAGATCTGGATTTGAGTACCCTGTCCATCACAGCATTCCTTTGTGACCCAGAGCATGTAACTTGGCTCTCTGTGCCTCAGCTCTTCCTCAGCCAAAGAGCACTTCCATACTTCATAGGCTAGGGACAGACATTCAAAAAGCCTGAGCCTGAATTAATTCAATCTTTGCAGGTTAGTCTAATCTGGCTAGGGTAAGTCCATTTGTAACTTTACAGACATCCCAGACATGCAGGCATATGCCTGCAGTGGCTCAAGCTAGAAGCCGGAGGCAGTAGAGCAGCCTTCCACAGTTCTGAGCTGCAGGGGGTGTGGCCAGGCCCCAGCAGGAGGCTCCAATTAGGCTCCAGTTAGGGAGGGGTTCCCCTCCCCCTGACCAGCCCAGCAGGGAATTGGTAACACAGTTTTTATCACCCCTAACTCAGTGTTTATCACCCCATTAAGAAAACAACAGAGGGACATTACCAACTACCTGCTGATTTTGCCTTTGTCCCATCTGCCACAGCACAGACTGTAGCCAGCATGTAGTCTACTAGCTAATATACAGACACCTCTCAGTAGGGTGGCCATCATAGAGAACAGTCCAGGTGTCCTCTATCGATACAAAACTGGACACTTTTATGTCCTCTATTTTTCACTTTTCACCTGGACACCTTTATGTCCTCTTGAAAAATAGAGGACATAAAGGTGTCCAGTTTCGTATCAATAGAGGACAGAGGACAGAGTAGCAGAAAACCAGAATGTCCTCTATGATGGCCACCCTACCTCTCAGCAAGGCAGAAGGGAGGGGGAATTCCTGCTTAGCAAGGAGTAATTCCTTAGCAAGGGGAATTCCTGCTTAGCAAGGATCAGCCTGCAGGCTCTGCTAGACCTGCAGCCACGGAGCAGAGAGACAGAGGCTAGCTATGCTGTGGAGCAGAGAGACCCATATAGCCCAGAGAGCATGGTAGGGTGCTGGGGGGTCTGGTTTAACTTAAAACCCCAGTAAGGGATCTGGGACAGACATTGCATAAACTGGTTTGAGCCAAATCTATTACGTCTGATACTAAATTCATATTTGTTAGGGTCGGAAGGGATCTCAATAGATCATTGAGTCCGACCCCCTGCATAGGCAGGAAAGTGTGCTGGGTTCAGATGACCCCAGCCAGATGCCTATCTAACCTCCTCTTGAAGACCCCCAGGGTAGGGAAGAGCACTACCTCCCTTGGGAGCCCATTCCAGATTTTGGCCACTCTGACTGTGAAGAAGTTCTTCCTAATGTCAACCAGGTTTATCTCAAATCAGTTTCAGACATTTTCATACTAGTTTATGTGCACTGAACATCTTTTCTGTTACAGGTTTAAACCAGTTTCTGATCACTTAAACCAGTTTATGTATAATGTCTGTCCCTAGCCATAGAAATGTAGCAGATCACCTGGCTAGCCTGGCACCACTAGGCTCAAATCAGTTCCAAGACACTGTCTCTTACTGTATTTCTCATACTCTGGTTGCAGCCACAGTCCGTGTCTGGGATTCACAACATAAGCAATAATGCCTTAGGTTCTTTGGCACCCCAAGCTCAATAGAAAAGGTAAACAAACTAGCGCCATCACATTATTTAAATTTGATTGTAATAAAAAAAACTAGTTGCAAATAACACAGCTAAAAACTCAAAATCATGCAGGTAGTTTGTATGGTTGTGGGGATGCATGCAGGGGTGGGGATTTGTGAAGGTGTGGGGGGCTGTGTGTATGTGTGTGGGGTTTGGAGCCCAGGGAGGGGGGGTGGTCCTTGCATGCCCTGGCAGGATGTGGGGTACCATGGGTCAGGAATGAGGGAAAGCAGCAGGGCTTTGCCTGCTGCAGGACTGAAAGGGACTAAAGCACACAATTTAGAATTTAAAGAGGAACAGACAGCACAGACAGACATGCACACACATAAGCAGCCACAGAATACACGTGGCCAGGAATACAGCCAAGCTCCATGTAGAGCAGTGCCCAGCAGGTGAGTCTGTGAGAGGAAAGGGCAAGAGGGACAAATCGAGAAGGGAGTGGCGCAGGGGCTGGGGTGAATGGGACATGGGGCCAGGGTGGATTTTGGGATGGAGCTGCAGGCAAGTCATCCAGGGGCATGGAATGGGGGGAGGGGGAGTCCTCCCCCCCACCAGACTTACCTGCTGGGCACTGCTGCTCTATACATAAGCAGGATGAATTTCTGGCTGTGGGTATGCTGCAGCTCCTCACATAAGTGGCAGGAGACATTTTTTTTTGGAGGCAGGGGTTGTAGCAGCAGATGAACATGCAATATGGGATGCTAGGTGCAGGTCTGCAGCAGCAGGGTGTGGCAGTTGTGCTGGCATGGCTGCACACCGAGCAGCACCAGGCGCTGCAGTATGACAACACCATAATGCTGCTGGTGTCACTAGCTGCTTCAAAATTAGTTTGGGGTGGGGGGGGAACAGACAGACATACTAAGCCCCATTAGCCCGAACCTTCCACCACCTATGGCTGCTCATGTGCATGTGTGCACGCCCTGCTCCCCACCTTGTTCCTGCTCCAGCAGCCTGGAGCCCACACCCAAGCTGCCCTGAAGCTCTTCTGAGCTGCCACCGCTGCCATACTGGGGAGCCCTGAGGCTGCAGTAATGGCAGCAGAGCAGAGCCCAGGCACAGGCTCCAAAGCCACATGCAAAATTAACACATTACAAAAAAATAATGCAAGAACCAATTCAAATGTTAATCATATACATTAACAACAATTAACTGACAACCCTAAAGACAAACCAACAAAAACTTCAAGTCCTGGGTTATCCACACCACAGAGTGCAACAGACAATACAAAACAGTCCACAATGAATCCCCACAAGCAAGTGTTAGTTCTCACCCTCACCTTTCCTTTCTTCTTTAAAGATCCCTACTACTTCATGCAAATAATTCTACCTCCAAGTCATCCCACCCCTTTCCTCTTCCTATTCCCTTTTTTCTGGGTCAGCCAGTCAACTTCCCCTCATTTGCTCATTGACTAAGCCAGCTGCAGCCTGGCTAATTGATCCAGGCTGCAAGCCTGCAGCCTATTACCAAGGATGTAAGAATAAATGCATTAAAGATAGTGCAATGCCATGTAAGTATCTAAGACTGATTGAAGTTTGTATGTGTTTTGATGGATCAATTTTACCTCTTTCCTTGGGTACTTCTAATGTAGTGGCTTGCTTTTAATGTCCCTGGGTCACATCCTCAGCAGGAGTACAACAGTGTTATTTCATTGACTTTGGCCTAGTTCCACTGATTTACATCAGGGGAGGACCTGCCATGATATTTCCATTTATTTCCTTGCAGATATGAATAGCAAAGTAAAACAGTAGTGCAGCATATCTCAGACTCTTCCAATGTAAGTGTCAGAAATAACTGAACTGATAGGTTTTAAAGAAAAATGCGTTTTGCAATATGCAAGGACTGGACTTGCCTAGTTTAAGTCCAAGTGAACCTTTTCAAGGCTAAATTATAAACCCCAGTAGACAAGGCTGTTTAATGAAAGTGCTGACACAGTCTTAACCATAAAAGCCTGAACAGCACCACTCTAATTAGAGTTTACCTTTCCATTTTATCAGAATTCAGCTCTTCAGTACTTTTGTGTTAAGATTAAAAAAGAAACAAAACAAAACAAAACAAGGGATTAAATACTCATATCACTGCTTAATGGCCCTTTAGAGGTTTATTGACTTTTGTAAGGACATAGACTGTGGACTTGTAGAGGATTCAGAATCCTTAATGACAGCTGTAGTAACAGTATAATTCCCAAATGGGCTAACAGGCAGCTCTAGCAAGTAGGCAGTCCAAGAGATGTAAGGTGAATTTTGTCAAAAACTGTATTCCACTGAACTATTTTATCCATGCTGAAGACAGGTAAAACAGCACAGAGGATAAGATGGGAAGAGAGGAGAACAGTAAGGAGGGGTGGCCATTTCAGCATTACATAAATTAATATAGTTATAAATTATATTGTGTGTAGCTAGTAGTAGAACTAAAATGGATCTTGGGAATTGGTTTTCAAAGCACTAGGGGACTTCTTCATCAGTGTATGTAACCCTAGCAGGAACAGTGTATGCAACCCATTTTCCAGGTACAGAAGTTAATATAGATTCCATGACTTCACACAGATCATACAAGGGGTGAGTGGCAGAGCTGAGAACAGTTATGAGTTATGCCTCTATAGGAAGGTCACACAACCTGCTTTTAATTGAATAATAATTGTTTGATTCCCATGGGCTATTGTAAAGCTAAATGATACCATTTTAGTTCTGGTCCTGTAATTATTATTATCCAGATGGACCCTGGGGAGGTGCAGCCAGGCCCATGGTCAGTGAGGGCCTTGTCAGGGAACTTCTGGAGGGACTAGACATGTTCAAATCAGCAGGTCCTGACAATCTCCACCCCAGGGTGCTGAGGGAATTGGCAGAGGTTATTGTGGGACCCCTGGCACAGCTTTACGAGTACTCATGGTGCTCCGGTGAGGTGCCAGAAGACTGGAAAAGGACCAATGTGGTCCCCATTTTTTTAAAAGGGAGGAAAAAGGACCCAGGAAACTATAGGCCTGTTAGTCTTACCTCGGTCCTGGGGAAGCTTTTTGATAAAATTATCCAGGACTACATCTGCAAGGGACCAGCAGAGGAGATTATGCTCAGGGGAACCAACATGGGTTAATTTGAGGCAAGTCCTGTCAGACCAACCTGGTGGCCTTCTACGACCAGGTCACAAAAGCCTTGGATGCAGATGTTGTGGTGGACATAGTCTTTCTGGAATTTAGGAAGGCCTTCAACACTGTCTCTCACCCCATCCTCATTAAAAAATTAGGTGACTGTGGTGTTGACACCTACACAGTCAGATGGGTCACAAACTGGCTGGAGGACCACACCCAGAGAGTAGTGGTGGATGGGTCATTTTCAACCTGGAGGGATGTGGGCAGTGGGGTTCCCCAGGGCTTGGTCCTCAGGCCCGCACTGTTCTACATCTTCATCAGCAACTTAGATGAGGGGATGAAAGGCACCTTGTTCAGGTTCGCAGATGACACTAAGATGCGGGGAGAAGTGAGCACACTAGAAGAGAGGGACAGGCTACAACTAGATCTGGACAGGTTACAGAGGTGGGTGGATGAGAATAGGATGGGTTTCAATATGGACAAGTGCAAGGTATTGCACCTGGGGAAGAAGAACCAGCAGCATACCTACAGGCTGGGGAACTCCCTTCTTGTCAGCACAGAGGCAGAAAAGGATCTTGGAGTCACTATTGATTCCAAGATGAACATGTGTCGTCAATGTGGGTACGCGGTTAGGAAGGCTAACCACACCTTGTCATACATCCATAGATGCATCACGAGCAGGTCCAGGGAGGTGATCCTCCCCCTCTATGTGACATTGGTCAGGCCACACAGTTGGAGTACTGTGTCCAGTTCTGGGTGCCACACTTCAGGAGGGGCGTGGATAGGATCGGGAGGGTCCAGAGGGAGGGCCACTCACATGATCAAGGGGCAGCAGGGTAGGCCTTATGAGGAGAGGCTATGGGAGCTGAACTTGTTCAGCCTTCACAAAAGAAGGCTAAGAGGGGATCTGGTGGCCGCCTATAAACTTGCCAAGGGGGACCAGCAGGCAATGGGAGAGGCCCTGTTCCCCTGAGCACAATCCAGGAGTAACAAGGAATAACGGCCATAAATTGACAGAGAGTAGATTCAGGCTAAACAGCAGAATGCACTACTTCACAGTCAGGGTGGCTAGGAGCTGGAACCAACTTCCAAGGGAAGTGGTGCTCACCCCTACCTTGGGGGTCTTCAAAAGGAGGCTAGACAATCACCTAGCTGGAGTCATTTGACCCCAGCATCCTTTCCTGCCCATGGCAGGGGGTCAGACTTGATGATCTGCTTAGGTCCCCCCCAACCCTACCAACTATGAAACTATTAGTTTCTAATGCATGTTTACTCAGAATAAATCATAAAATAAGGCCTTGTCTATAGTCAAAGTGCTGCTTTAACTCATTCATTTTAAAAAGCAAACTGGTTACTTAATTTGGTGAAAACACAACATGGACAGTCTTGATCCAGTCTAAAACTACCATATCCCAAAACATCATAAGCCCTGTGGAAAGTGGCTAGCATTTGCTTTGGATTTGGATTTGGTCCATTCAGGGGACACTGATTTGAATCACTGTCCTGAACTGATTCAGCCAAATCTGATTCAGAGATTCAACCATGGCTGAATCAGCTGAATCGGCCCCATCCCCAGCCCACTCTCAATGGCTGCCACACCTCTACTCTCCCAGCTCTTGTTCTTAAAAAAGAAAAGCTCCCACTCACCAGATGTTGCCAGGCAAAGTGGGGGGGGGGAATTCCTCCGGGCCCTTTAAAAAAAAAAGCCCTGACTCACCAGATCCTACTAGGTGGGGTGTGTTTCCTGCTGCCCCCCATCTGCCCCACCACACTGCATGGGGGGTTCTGTCATGAGCCTCCAGAGCTGCTGCAGCAGCTGGTGAACCCAGGGATATATTTTTTTTTTAAGAGCTGGGAGCTGGAGCAGGTGGGGCAGCCATGGGGGGAGCTGGGAGAGTGGACAGGGGTCATGGGGCTCATGGAAGAGCACCCCATGCAGCATGGGGCAATGGGGGGCATTGGAGATTGCCTCCCCACTTGGCAGTAGCCAGTGAGTAGGGGCTTTTTTTTAAAAGAGCCGAGAGCTGGGGCCAGGTGGGACAACCATGGTGGGGGCTGGGATAGTGGGTGGGGGTCGGGGGCACTCAGGGGCTCTGGAGGAGCAGGCAGGGGATGGGGCCTGGCAGGGGTCCCCCCATGGTCCCGTCCCCCCTCCTCCAGCCTCCCCTCCCCCACCCTCTACTTACCAGGTTGGAGTCTGGTGCAGCTCCCTGCTGCAGCAGCAGGGGCTGCCTGAATCACTGAAGCTCTCCAAATCCTTTCTGAATCAATTCAGAGAGCTTCAAACCAATTCAGACCTTTTAATTGGTCTCCTGGTTTATTTGGATTTGGAGATTCGGCCACCGAATTGGGCCGAATCTCCTCTGAAACAAATCAGCATCCAAAGTTTCGCACAGCCCTAATAATAATTAATGGATAAAGTACTGTCTTAAGGTAATGCAAGTACTTAACAGCTGTCAGCCAGTACTGACATAAGGTAATGCAAGTACTTAACAGCTGTCAGCTGATTAAAGGGCATACCTGGCAAGAGGGTGAAAGTTCTATTTCACGGCAGCTTTTGGACTTTGAAATGTGTTTGTTAAACACTAAAATATAAACAAATTGTGCATGTATGTAAGTAAGTGAGGCAGAGCAAGGATGCAAGCCTTGATTTTCCACATCTGAGGCATGTCCATCTGCCCTTGGAAACTTCTAAGTCTCTATTGTTTGTTTTAGCTTCCATAAAACAGTGTGTTTCAGTGGAATTTCATTGTTGTAAAAAAATCTGACAACATCTATTTACGAGTTTTTGCAACATATTTTATGTTCTTTCAACTACATTGATTTGAAAAAGTTAGTTGGGCTTGTTGATTGAATATAGACCAGGCAGTAATAGTTGCTGCAGCTGCAAAGCAACTGAAACTCAGTTGGAGAAATATTTGTAAGTTCCTATGGTTTTATCTTAAAATATTTCATCTTTGAAATGTCTAAGTATAAATACTAGAATAAAATAGGAACACATGCAATAGAGTATGCAATAAACAAAATGCTTTGGAGTGTAGCTGTGTGTTTAAACAAGAATGATGAGAAGGTGAAAAGGCTGACTTACAGGCTGTTCATAAACAAGACTTCTACTTTTCAAAGAGATAACCTGCAGCTAAATTGTGACTTGCACTGAAAATTTAATAAATTTATGCTTCTTATCTTTTTGTCTTCCCCTGTGTTTTGATTTTGCTCTGCAATTTGATTGATTTCTTCATTATTCACTAAACAAAACTGAAATCAGCTGTGAAAACTGACTCAGGATTTTGGGAAACTGGTATGGGGGATTTGGACATTATAACATGGGATTTTTGTCCTTATATTTATTGTAAGCCTATTTTTAAAAGAAAACCTTACCTTTATATAGGTAAGCCATGGGCTGCATTCCTTCTTCCACATAGACACTGCACAGTAACTCCCCCCAAAAATAAATACATAACAGGGCAGTGCGAAGTTTCCGTAGCTAATTCAATTCAGAGGAGAATTGACCTGATTTGGCAGCTGAATCTCCAAATCCAAATTGAATTGGGAGACCCATTAAAAGGTCCAAATTGATTCGGAAGCCTCTAAATTGATTCAGAGAGATTCAGTGCCAATTTGGAGATTTGGCCATAGACTATACAAGCAGCAGTCCTTGATGATGGTGGACACAGCTGCCTCCAGCTGGTAAGTCTGTTGTGGTGGGCGGAGGGGGGAGGGGAGAGGAATTGGGGGGGGGCATATCAATGCCCGACCAGTAAGGGAGTGGGACAAGCTGCCCAGCCAGGCCAGGGGAGGAGGACACAGGACTTGGGGAGGGGGACTCCTACCACTGTGCACCACCATGCAATGCTGGTCCAGGAGCTGCTCTTCTCGTGGCTCCTCTGGTGGCTCTCATCGCCAGTCTGGGAGGGCATGGGTGCAGGCTTGTGACCCTGGATCTGCACAGGGTGGGCTGGACTGGGCTGCACTCCAGAAGGCTGGCCCCATCTGCCTAGTGCTGGGCTGTGCTTTGTGGGGTGGGTGGAGTTAGGGCTGTGCTCAAGGTGGCTAGCCCCAGTCACAGCCTGGAGCACAGCCCTGGTTCTGCCCATGCCGCAGAGTGCAGTGGAGCTGGGGCTATGGCGGGGGGCGGGGGGGGGGCTGCAGCCATCCTAAAATTCCCCATAGCCCCTGCTGCTAGCCACGCCCCAATTTGGGTGCACACACCTGTTCCCATGCCCTGCTGCTGCTCGCCCAGCCAGGGCATGGCGGGGCAAAGCCACAGCTTGTCCAGGAGGTGTGGGGAAGCTGGAGTGGCTTCTGCCAATGCATGCCGCTTGTCTGAGGCAGTGCAGCGGCACTGTCCCGTGCCTTCCTGCTGTGGCTGGGCAAGTGGTGGGAGGGCATAGCCCCTGCTGCCAGTGCCTTCCATGGCCTGTCTGGAGCGCACCTCAGCCCTGGCCACCCTGCTCAGATCTGGGGCACATGCCCCCTTTCATCCCCCCTGGAGCCCTAGAAGAGCAGCTCCTGGACTGGCAGTCTGCAGCAGCAGCCTCCCTCCCTGAGTCCTGCGTCCCCCCACCCCATCTGGGCAGCTTGTCCCAGCCCCAATCCCTCCCTCGCTGTGGGGGCATTGATCTGCCCCCCCCCACACCCTTTCCCTCCCCCTTCTGCCTACCAAAACAGACTTACCATCTGGAGGCAGCATCCTTGAGGACTGTGTCCAGCATCCTTGAGGACTGCTGCCTGTGTAGTCTATGGCTGAATTGCCAAATAGGTGCTGAATCATCAAATCTGATTTGGCTGAATCAAATTGGGATAGTGGCTCAAATCACCAAATCGAATCTCTGTCCCTCTGAATCAGCCAAATTTGAATCAAATACTTGCCACTTTGCACAGGCCTAATACATAAGTATGTTTGATAAATTAAGTCATTGACTTCCATTTGCACCAGGCACTGTACACATTCAAGGCTTCTAAATGTCTTCATAATCCTATCTTTTGAGGCACACCTTAAGGTACCTCCTGATTTGTGTCCCTCAATTTATATGCAGATTTGTACCAAGCCAGAAAATAATTTGTAACAACTTGTATAGAGTTTTCAGTCTTTCCAGACCAATTCTGTTCATTTGTAAACTGCTTCTATTCTTGTGCAGCTCAACAGTAATAAGATTGCTAATAAAAAGCAGTTAATACAATATGCAATGGGAATACGAAGTGTAACTTAGAGGGGAGATTTTTGACATAAGGGTTTTTTCAAGCTTTGGGCGAAAATAGATTAATACAATTTTATTTGTTCTTTCATCTTGTTTTTAGAGTCTAAATACAGCCTTGTGGCAAAACTATATTTCTAATCCCATTTCTCTTTCCTAGTATGTACATTGTAACCCTTGTGTTCATTATAATACTTATGTATGTTAAAAGTGTCTTGAGGTTTGATTGCCAAAATAACTCAGTTGTGTGCAGTTCTGAAAATGTTCCCAAAATATTTGCAGTCAACTGCAAATGAATTGTCATTTCATTATTCCTAAAAAAGAAACAAAGAGAATGACCTGCTACCTACAGCCTGCACTCAATATATGGATTACAAGCAGTTATGAAAGTTGTGCACAAGGGTTTTATGGATCTCGGTGTTACTATTGAATGCCAGTGGAGTCTCTGCAAATGAGCTTCAACAAGAGAGTTTTATCACCAATATCATTTCAGTTTATAAGACAATCTCTGACTAGACATGGGTGTGGGAGACATGTCATCTTATCTACTGAGTACAACTGGATGGATGCCGAGTCCAAACAATTGGTGTAATCATGTTACTATGTTGTTGTGGAGTAAAGGATGCTGTAGCAACAAGCCAGCAATGATACAACAATTTTTTTTGGGTTTAGTATTAGATTGAACATCTATCCAGCTGCTGCTGTGCTCCTTTCAAGGGTGAATCCAGATGGGGTATGATGCCATCAGACACATCCTTTGTCTTTGTGCTGCATGTGCAGCCATCTCTCAAAGCTCGCTGACATGCCAGCGAAGCTCCTGCTGGGACCTCCACCCATGCCGCGAGCTCTATGAGCTCATCCACCAGTTGGCACTGGGTCTGCTTAGAATACCTGATTTCAAGCAGCTCTGAAACTTTCTGCTGTTTGCTCTTCCCTTCCCCCCATCCCAATTCAGCAATGGGGGAAAGGAGGAAAGCAGTGGTTTGCAGCAGTACACAGCCTCTGCTTTCTTGCAGCTCCAGAACCCAGGTGCTGCATGTTGTGACCATTCATGCCCTCCTTGCACCTAGGAGGCTGTGTGTAGAAGGGAGGGGAAAAAACAAATAGCAGCAGGCTCCAGAACCACTTGAAAGCAGGGGCTGTACACAGAACCTGTGCTGACCAGCCAGAGCTCAGCTCTGACATGCAGGATCACTGGCATCCAGGATCACATTGAGGGGGGGCTGGCCCTGCACGCTGCAGGAACACAGGATTTGTGCACTGTGGGGCCAAGTGGGGCTAGTCCTACATGCTGTCACTACATGCGGATGGAAATGTGGCAGCCACATGCTATGCGGCCAGGTGGGACTGGCCCTGCATGCTGCTACCACATGGGGCTGGGAACTCAGGTGGGAGCATCGAGAGCTGCATGCTATGGGGTTGGATGGGACTGGACCCAAACCCTGCCACCATGTATGGCCAGGGACTTGGGCAGGAGTGCTTTTGGGCCAGGTGGGGTTGGCCCCACATGCTGCTGCCAAGTGCAGTCAGAAACTTGGGTGGAAGCTACATGTTACAGGGACAAGTAGCGCTGCCCTTGCTTGCTGCCCCCACCTGTGGCTGCAGATTGGGGTGGGAGGGCAGAAGCTACATGCTATGGGGGCTAGCAGGGCTGGCCCCCACTAGCTGCCACCACATGTACATCCAGGGACTTGCAAACTCTGGAGTGCGAGTTCCACCCCTCCAAACACACACCCATACCATCCCACACACCCCACACCCCCACCACAACCCCCCACACCCATACCCTCCCATAGCCCCCCCAACATCCTCCCAGCCACCCACCGCAACCACACAGCCCCCATACACACTCCTACACCTCCGCAATCCCCTCACACACACTGATACTCTCCCACATACCCCACCATACTGCCAAACATGTCCATACCCTCCCACAGCTCCCACACACACTCTCACCCCCAACCACATACCCCACACTCCTCCATACCCACCCCCACACAACACACCCACACCCCACACACACCACCCCACCCTCCCACCCCCCACACACTATATATGCATAAGACTATATATTGAGCTATGATGCAATCACCTCTAGATACACTATGCAAACCATACATCAGGACGACAATTTTTTTTGTATAAAATTAAAGTAAGTTATAGTAGATGTTTCATTTTTTTTCATAGATTTCATAGACATTCAGGCTGGAAGGGACCCCGGAGAATCAACGAGTCCAGCCCCCTACCCAAGGGGCAGGAAGTCAGCAGGGATCATAGGATCCCAGCAAGATAAACATCCAAAAGTATCTTGAAGGTTTCATAGTTTCATAGGGTCAGAAGGGACCTGAGGAGATCATCTAGTCCGACCCTCTGCCATGGCAGGAAAGAGTACTGCGGTCAAACGACCCTGGCCGGAAGTTCTTCCAGCCTTTTTTTTAGACCCCCAGGGTAGGAGCCACCACCACTTCTTTTGAAAGTCGGTTCCAGTTCCTAGCTGCCCTGACAGTGAAATAGTGCTTCCTAATGTCTAACCTGAAACTATACTCTGCTAGCTTGTGTCCATTGTTTCTTGTAACTCCCGGGAGTGCTTGGGGGAATAGAGACTCTCCCAATGCCTGCTGGTCCCCCTTGACTAGTTTGTAGACTGCCACTAGATCCCCTCTCAGCCTTCTCTTTTGGAGGCTGAACAGGTTCAGGCCCCTCAGCCTCTCCTCGTACGGCCTGCCCTGCTGATCCCTGATCATGCAGATGGCCCTCCTTTGGACCCTCTCCATATTGGCCACATCCCTCCTGAAGTGTGGCGCTCAGAACTGGATGCAGTACTCCAGCTGTGGCCTGACCAGTGCCGCATAGAGGGGGAGGATCACCTCCTTGGACCTGCTTGACATGCATCTGTGGATGCACAACAAGGTATGGTTGGCCTTCCTTACTGCGTCCCCACTTTGTTGGCCCATGTTCGTTGTGGCATCAATGATGACTCCAAGATCCTTTTCTGTCTCGACACTGGCGAGAAGGGAGTTCTCCAGCCTGTAGGTGTGCCGCTGGTTCCTCCTCCCCAGGTGCATTACCCTGCACTTGTCAGTGTTGAACCCCATCCTGTTCTCATCAGCCCACCCCTATAACCTGTCTAGATCTGCTTGCAGCCTGTTCCTTCCTACTAGCATGCCCACATCCCCCCACATCTTAGTGTCATCTGCAAATTTGAACAGGGTGCTTTCTACGATGTTGAATAGTGTGACCCCGAGGACCGAGCCCTGGGGAACCCCACTACCCGCATCCCTCCAGGTCGAATAAGACCCGTCCACCACCACCCTCTGGGTGTGGCCCTCCAGCCAGTTAGTGACCCATCTGACCGTGTAGGCATCAACACCACTGTCTCCTAGTTTCTTACTGAGAATGGGGTGGGAGACCGTGTCAAAGGCCTTCCTGAAGTCCAGAAAGACTATATCCACTGCAACATCTGCATCCAAGGATTTGGTGACCTGGTCATAGACGACCACCAGGTTGGTTTGACAAGACCTGCCCCTAATGAACCCATGCTGGTTGCCCCTGAGCATAACCTCCCCTGCTGGCCCTTCCTGGACATGTGCCAGGATAATTCTTTCAAAAAGCTTCCCCAGGACTGAGGTAAGACTCACAGGCCTATAGTTTCCTGAGTCCTCCTTCCTCCTTTTTTGAAGATGGGGACCACATTGGCCCTTTTCCAGTCCTCCAGCACATCGCCCGAATGCCATGAGTGCTCATAGAGCTGCGCCATAGGTCCCACAATGACCCCTGCTAGTTCCTTCAGCACTCTGGGGTGGAGATCATCAGGACCAGCAGATTTAAATACATCTAGTCCCTCCAGAAGTTCCCTGACAAGGTCCTCATTAACCCTAGGCCTGGGTGTGCCACCCACAGGGCCCTCGTGGGAGCCAGTGGGGGAGATATCTGGGTCCCTCCTCAGAAATACGGAGGCAAAGAAATTGTTGAATATGTCAGCTTTACTGTCAGGTGAGATGATCAGATTTCCTAGCGTGCCCTGCAGAGGCCCCACATTACCTGGCACCTTCTTTTGCCCCCCTATGTATTTGAAAAAGTACTTCTTGTTGTCCTTGATCTGGGTCGCTAGTCCCAGATCCATTTCCGCCTTGGCCTTCCTGACCGCCCCCCTACATTCCCGAGCCACCAAGGTATTGTCCTCTCTTGTGATGGCCCCTCCCTTCTAATGGGTGTATGCCTCCTTTTTTGTTTGGAGACATTCCTGGATGCTTTTGGTGAGCCATGGGGGCCTTTGTGCTCTCCTGCCCCCTTTGATACATGAAGGGATTACTTCCCTTTGAGCTTGAAGGATCATCTCCTTAAGGAATGACCACTCCTCCTGGACATTCAACTCCCTACTGCTCTGGGACCTCAGTGCATCCCCCACTAATTTTCTCACCTCGTTAAAGTCCGCCCTCCTGAAGTCGAGGGCTGCTGCCTTGCTGGAGGCTTTTGCCACCTTGCGTTGGATGGTGAATTCCAGCAGACGATGATCGCTATCGCCCAGGTGGTCGAGCACCCGCAGACCCCATTCCAGGCCCGTGGCCAGGACCAAATCCAACAAGGCATCTACCCTGGTGGGGCTGTGTACCTCCTGGGTTAGATGGAGGTCCTGTATGTCAGTTAAGAACCTGCGTGAGCGGTCAGACCTGGCTGTTTGCTCCTCCCAGCAGATGTCTGGAAAGTTTAGGTTACCCATGACGACCACATCCTTGGACCTAACTATCTCCGTGAGCTGACTTA
>NW_005841838.1:112354-114498 GCF_000455745.1 Alligator sinensis
CTGGGCTGCTTCTGCAGGCGATGCTTGGCTTGCTTGTCTGAGGCTTCCTCCGCCCACACCATCCCCTTCCCCCAGTGAGCCTAGTTTAAAGCCTGCCAGACAAGATCCATGAACCTAGAAGAGAAAACATGCTTACCTTTAGGGGAAAGGTGCATCCCATCCCATCTGAGCATGTCCCTCATCGTGATGTGCGTATCATTGTCTAGGAAGCCAAAGTCTTCCTCAAGACACCAATTCCAAAGTCTGAAGTTGACCTCACCAATGCAGGTCTCTTGTCTCCTTCCACATCCACTCACTGGTAGGATGGAGGAGAACACCACCTGTGCCCCTATCTCCTTCAGCAGGCCCCCCAGTGCCTGGTAGTCTGCCATCAGGTGATCGGGGCTTCTCCTGGCTGCATCATTCGTACCCACATGGATAAGGACCATGGGGTAGTAGCCTGTGGGGGGGATAATGGCTGGGGTGTCACATTCTCAATCTTGACCCCAGGCAGATAGTAGACCTCATGCGAGGGGTCCTGGCGAAAGATGGGACCCTCTGTACCTCTCAGGATTGAGTCCCCTATGACGATCACCCAATGGTTCTTCCTCTGGGTCGGCTTAGCACTTTCAGTCTGGTTGGAGCACAAGGAATGTGGAGTGTCCTCCTCTCCGATGGTTTCTTCCCCTCTCTCCTCCTGTAGTGTCGCCAGGGCTTTGTACCTGTTCCGCAGCCGAACTGGGGAGACTGGTACCAGACTGCTGCGAGCAGCCCTTGCCCTGGGGGGAACCATCTGCCACTCCATCGGGGTGTTCAAAGTGGGTGCTTGAACCGCCTCCGGCGGCAGTCTATTCCAAACCTTGGGGGCTCAGACAGTAAAGAAGTTCTTCCTTATATCCAGCCTGAAGCAGTCACATAGGAGTTTCTGACCAGTCAATCTTGTCATCCCTTGGGGCGCTCTGCTGAATAGATGTTACCCTAAATTGTGGTGAACACCCCTAATAAATTTATAGGTGGCCACCAGATTGCCCCGAGCCTGTGCTTTTCCAGGCTGAAGAGTCCCATGGCTCTCAGCCTCTCTTCATAAGGTCTGTTATCCTGACCTCTGATCATGCACGTGGCTCTCCTCTGCACTCTCTCAAGCTTATCCACATCCTTTTTGAATTGTGGAGCCCAAAACTGGACGCAGTACTCCAGCTGTGTCCTCACCAAGGCCGAGTACAATGGGAGAATGATGTCCCGGGATTTACTTGAGAAGCATCTATGGATGCAAGCCAGTGTTTTGCTTGCTTTACTAGCCTCAGCATCACATTGAAGGCTCATGTTCATCTTGTGGTCAATCATGACCCCCAAGTCCCTTTCATCTGTAGTACTAACCAGCGTAGTGCTGCCGAGTCTATAAGCATGCTGCAGGTTTTTCCTCCCAAGGTGGAGAATCTTGCATTTTTTGGTGTTAAACACCATCAGGTTCTCATCCACCCATGTCATGAGCCTGTCAGAATCTGCCTGGATCACCCTCCTGCCTTCAGGTGTGGATGGTTTACCCCAGAGTTTGGTGTCATCTGTTAACTTAACTCAGAGGGGAGGAGAGCCGGGTGTTCAAGGGGAGTGGTCGCTCCTTAAGGAGATGATCCTCCAAGCCCAAAAGAAGGTAGTCCCGACGAGGATCAAAGGGGGCAGGAGAGCATACAAGCCGCCATGGCTCACCAAAAACATCCGGGAATGTCTCCTTGCTAAAAAGGAGGCTTACTCCCAATGGAAAGGAGGGGTCATCACCAAGGAGGACTATTTGGCAGTTGCTCGGGGGTGTAGGGGGGTAGTTAGGAAGGCCAAGGCAGAGATGGAACTGGGACTAGCTTCCCGGATTAAGGACAACAAGAAGTCCTTTTTAAATACATAGGGAGTAAAAAGAAGGCCCCGGGTAATGTGGGGCCCTTGCAGGATGCGACGGGGAATCTGGTTGTTCTGTCTTCCTCAGTACAGACCAGAACTGCCACCTCCCTGCTAGGCCCTCATCGGGCCCCGAGGGAGGCACACCTGAGCCCAGAGTAAGTGAGGATCTAGTTAGGGAACTGCTGGAGGGGCTGGACGTTTTTAAGTCAGCCGGTCCAGATGATCTCCACCCTAGAGTTCTAAAGGAACTGGCCGGGGTCATTGCGAGTCCC
>NW_005841838.1:115760-123173 GCF_000455745.1 Alligator sinensis
TGCCCCCGAGTTCTCTTCCCTGCCATGGCAGGGGGTCGGACTAGATGATCTGCCCAGGTCCCTTCCGACCCTAGAAACTATGAAACTGAAACTTGGCCAGTCCGCTTCTGACACCAATATCTACATCATTAATGAAGATGTTAAAAAGTAAAGGCCCTGGACAGAGCTTTGAGGGACCCCACTGGTCACAGGGCACCATGATGATTGACTTCTGTCAACCACCGCCATCTGGGTCCTGCCGCGCAGCCAATTCCCTAGCCAGCGGATCATGGTGAGGTTGAGACCACAGTTAGCCAGTTTTGCCAAGAGGTGATCATGGGATACCAGATTGAAGGCTTTTTAAAAGTCAAGATATATGACATCAATCTCTTCCCCCTTGTCCAGGTGATAGGCCACCTGGTCATAAAAGAAAATGAGATTGGTCAAGCAAGACCTACCCACAACAAACCCGTGCTGGCTATCCCTCAGGATATTGCCATCACCTACCTGTATAGGATGGCCTCTTTGATAATATTTTCCAAGACTTTCCCCAGAATAGAGGTCAGGCTGATGGGTCTGTAGTTTGCTGGATCCAAGTTCCTCCCTTTTTTGAAGATAGGTACCACATTGGCCTTCTTCCTATCATTGAGCACTTCACCAGAGCTCCAGCAGCTCTTGAAGATCCTTGCCAGGGGCTGAGCTATGATGCCTCCCAGCTCTTTGAGTACCCTTGGGTGTAAACCGTCAAGGCCAGCTGTCTTGAAGGTATCCAGCCTGTCACGGTGTTCCTTCACAAGGTCAGTTTTGATGGATGGTAAGGAATCTCCCTCACCCGGGCCTCCCTGTCCCGCAGGGGGCAGGGGCATCCCATGGGACTGATGAAAAACTGATGCAAAGTACCCATTTAGGAAGTTTGCTTTTTCCTGGGCATCAGTTGACAGTTGTCCCATGTGGTTGTGTTGCCCCTGCTTTTCCTCTGGCTCCCCACATGTCTAAAAAAGGACTTTTTATTGTCCTTGATATTTGTCGCTAGCTGGAGTTCCATCGCAGCCTTGGCTTTACTGGTTTGCTCTCTGCAGGTCTGGACCAGAGCAGAGTATTCCTCCTTGGTGGTGGTCAAGTCCTCCATCCTTTGTAGGCCTTCCGTTTAAGATGCAGGAGGTCTGCTAGTTCTGTGGAGAGCCAAGGGGGGTGCTGTGCCCTTTTGCTGCCTTTCCTCTGAGATGGGATGGACTTTCCTTGCGCATCCAGGATTGCTCCCTTGAGGAGCAAACACTCATCCTGAACTCCTCTCCCCTTTGGGTTGTGGCCCTTTAGGGCCTCATTGACAAGCCTCCTGAGCTTGTCAAAATCAGCTTTCCTAAAGTCGAGGACTTCTGTATTACTGACTGACTTGCCAACTTTACAGCGGATGGTGAAGGTGATCAGCTCATGGTCACTGTCACCCAGCTTCCCTTCAATCATTAAATCACTGATTAGGTCGTCCCCGGTTCCTAGTACCAGGTTGAGCAGTGCTTTACCTCTCGTTGGCCCGTAGACTTCCTGTGTCATCCATGCATGAAAGAAATCTTTGTGCCCGCTTGGATTTGGCTGAGCACTCCTCCCATGAGATGTCTGGGTAGTTAAAGTCTCCCATGATAGCCATACACCGGGAATGCATGGCCTCAGCCAATTCCCTGGCAAAATCCTGGTCAAGATCTTCACCCTGGGTAAGGGGTCTGTAGTAGACTCGCATCATAGCTATGCCATGTTCTCCATGGATTTTAACCCAGAGAGTCTCAACTCCACCATGGGTGCAAATGTCAGCTTGCAGGGATGTGTGTAGCTTTCCTTGACATAGCGAGCTATGACCCTGTCCCTTTTGTCCACTTGATCCATCCTGTACAGGGTATAGCTGTCTATACCCATGGTCCAGTCATGGGTGGAGTCCCACCAGGTCTCCATTATCCCTATGACATCATAGTCATTTGCATTTAATAGGAGGACAAGTTCCTCCTGTTTGTTCCCCAAGCTTCTGGCATTTGTGTATAGGCATGCAAGTGTCCCCTTGGGGGCCCTTGCCTTGCCTACAGTTCATTCCAGGGCTGGGGCAGGGGTGGGCTCCCTTAATTGCCTTGGTCTGCTGGCTTTGCAAGGGTTGCCCAGTGGGCCAGCAGTGGCGGTAGTCCCCCCATCCCCCAATGGGCTTAGTTTAAAGCTGAGTGGAGCAGGTCAGCCAGTCTGGCTCAGAAGAGCCTCCTCCCCAGCAGGAGGAGTATTTTTTTTCTTTCAAGATGGCAACCCCCCAACCCTCCCAAAAGGAGTACTTCTGGGGCAAAAAGGGGAGACTTCCAATCCAAAGATGGTGACCAGGGGCGGAGCACCTGTCAAGGGGCAGGGCTACCCTTGTGGCCCTTGACAACTCACCAAAACTTGTTAAGCTTCCCTCCACCCAAAGTAATTGCCCACCCCTGCTATAGACCCTGGCACCTACTCAAATCAATGGCCCTTGGCTTCCCTTGTCTTATAACTATATGTATGTGGTCCTTTCCTGGTTCTTAAAGAGAATCTCTCAGGAATCAAGGTGTCTTAATATGGATGCAAAGACCAACACTCAAAAATATAATTGCAGAATTGGGCTGCCTATATCTTATTTTGTTCAGTTGATGGGTATCTACAGATATACTCTTGCTTCCATTATGTAGCTAGATCTTTGGTATAATATTTTCACGGACTAAGGAATGATTGAAAGTGGGAATTGCACATCAGAGGTGGGGTAGTGAAATGTTATCTGCATTACATAATTTGTACTATCACTTGTCAACAGTGATCTCCTTAATGCCACTCCTTTGACAGACGATCTATGCAAGCTTTTAGAATGCTAAAGAATAAAAGATGGGATCAAAAGACAACCATATTTGATTCCCCTCTGCAGTTGAAAGGATTTGAAGTCATGACACCGGTTATTGCTGTGGTCTTTGGAGAGATGCATCAAAACCTTAATCTATCTAATAAAACTGTCTCAGAAGATAAACCTAATCTAAACTTTTTTTCTTAGGTAACTTTCAATGTAATATAATGTTGGGTTTTTTTCTTGATAGCTATTACTACCAGAAATTATAACATATTTTGTATGTTAGAAATTTAATCAGCTGCAACACTCCTATTAAAAATGCATGTTATATTCAACAAACATAAGCAATTTGGGTTTCTGAAGGTAATAGATTATAAATCATGCTTATTTTAAAGAGTGTAAGTCTTCTTTCTAAAAATTCAGGAGTTATGGCATGTGATTTTGGTCATGTTATCAGATAAAACGTGGTTTCTTCATAAAACTTGATTTATGTGAACAACTATCATCAGACAAACCAAATTAGATTCTGTATGGTCACAATAGATTCTTTGTGGTCGCAGTAGTCCATGCTATCACATCCTGATTACAGGATCATGGCTTCTTGGGATGTAGACACAGAGGTGTTCATCTCAGAGTGTGTGTGTGTGTGTTGTGGGTGTGTGGATATATATGTATTATACCCACACATGCATACGCAGACACACACGTGCAACTATATACATATGTAAAAGCTGCTGTTCAATTTATTGGGCTTTAATGTAGGCTCAAGTAAATGCTGTAAGCACATAAACTCACAGAGGACTATTTTCTGTTGCCCTCTTCAAACTCAACCAGGGAATGGGGCTCTCCAGGGATTGTGGATAAAATCACTGTTTCTGCAGGTTGCACTTTTGCTGATTGAGTGAATAGGGTAGAGATTTATGTTTAAATTAATTCTGTGCCTCATAACCTTACACAAGTGCCAGAGACAGATCACCACCAGTACTGCAGCCCATGAGCAAGCTTGCAGTGTTCTTGTGTTATGCTACAACCTGCATTCTGGCCTCAGGCTGAAAGATAGATTTCATGCCCCCAGGCCACCTCAGGTAGAATGATTACTGAGAGTGAAATTACACATACTTAGACCATACTAGATCTGTGGAATAGTAAGTGATGTTAAAGTCAGAACATGCTGAGAGCAGTCACGCGTTAAGGGTTAAAACTATTTCTTCCCTGCACAGCTTTGACTTGCCACTAGAGGGCTAGCAAGCAGGGCCATGGATATCAGCCAAGGAACCTGGGCTCAATCCTTATTCTAAGTCGGGGAAGGGTTTGGGTGCATTGCATTCAGGGATGCTGGAAGACTGCAAATTGTTCATTGTATCTCTTTGGAACAGAGTGAAGTTACCCTAACCCCACGCTAGGTAGCATGGCCCAGGGTTAACCTTTGCCTGAAGTGACATAACTTTGAGATGCTCAAAGGGCACCTAGCAAGAGTTGATGGGCTGGATACTCACATTTTATGACATGTGGACACTCACATTTTTTAGTGCCCTTAGTATGATCTAAGTGTAACTTGTAATTTTTTTCCTCAGGCTTCATTCAAATGAAGTAGATTTCATGCTCAGAGCCAAATGGTGGTTTAGAAAAAAAATCAGTATCCCTTCTCCAATTACTAAAATAGCATTTTTCCAATTTACTATATTATAAGCACTGAATGCAAGGACTATTTTTTAAAGTTATTTGTTTGTTTGTTTTTTGTTTAGGTTTTTTTTTTTTAACTGAATATAGTCTGATGGCATGTATTCTATATAAATATAAAAGCAGATACTTCCTGTGTGTTAAAGTTATTGCACAGTAACTTACTGCATAGTAAGTGAGAATAGGGGCAGCACCTACACATGCAGTCAGCCTGGGACTAGATGCAGTCCCATGTCAGATCAGCCTTCCATGTGCCTCTGTGACCACTTGCGGGGGAGCTCCAGCCTCTGATCACATGGCTGCCAGTGCCTGGCAGTCATGCTGAGGCCAGAGACAGCTGCCAGCATCTTAAAAGCTCACCCTTGCCCTCTGATCCCTACCTAGGCCCTCCCCTACCCAGGAACTGCATGCTCATTGCAAGGGCAGCATGAGGCAGCTTCAGCCCTGCCCACCCTGCCTCCCTGCACAACGGCTGGCCCTGCCCCTGCCAGTGGTGCCCAGAACCCTACTGCTCCAGCACAGCTCCTGCCAGCAATGACCAGCACCCCATGCTCCTGCTGACCATGGTGCTGGACTGCCTGCCGCCCCCCCCACCCCCCACTCCACCCCAGGGCCCAGGAAAGCCATGCACCCACCAGCTGGGCTGAGGGCACTGGCTGCGGGAGGCTCTCTCTGACCCCCTCCTCCTGCACTCCTCGCTCCAGCACACCTGCCCTGCCACCTCACACCCCTTACACCTTTGCCCACCCCCAGCATCACTCCAGGACATGTGCATGGGTGAAACTGTAAAAACTTTATTTCCTATACAAAACCCACCCTCATCCTTCCCTGCCCTCAACAAATGCAGCCCCCTACTCCCTCCAACCACCCTCCCCACCCACCCACAGTAAAAAACCCACATCCCAAACCAAAAACTATATGTAAGTATCCAATATTCTCCTGGAATCCTGGCATGAGGGGCTGAGGGGTGGGGCTGCCTAGGGCACAGAACCCAGTAGCAGGTGGCCAGCACCCCAGCTGCAAACAGTTCCCCCATACGTCCATGGGCCGTGGTAAATGCAGTGGGCTCCTGCTGTGGTGCAGGCAACTTGTGCTTCAGCAGGCCAGGAGGCACCCCTCCTGGCCACCTGAGTCCAGGCCCAAGAGGGCCAGTGGCCCCTAGTGGGGTCATGCCTGGAACCCCTGACTCCTTGGTTGTGTGGTGCTGGGATGAGTGGCAGGGCCAGGCCTCAGTGGGAAGTGACAGAGCTGGGGCTGCTAGGCTCTCCGCTATGTCCAGATGTTGGCCTGCAGAGGCAAGAGACTTTTTTCTGGGGCTGGGGAGGCTGGTGGCTCAATGCCAAACTCCCCATCAGCATAGGCAAGTGGCTACACCTGGTGTCTGCAGCCCACACTGGTTGGCACTGGAAGAGCAGGATGCTGAACACTTGATAGCTCCTCCCCTAGGGAGGTGTCATGCCCAGAGGGGTCAGGGTGGGGCTGGGGCTCTGCCAGGCCGCCCCCAGTGGTGAAAACTGCAGGGTTGTTGCCTGGGTCTTGGGGCACCAAAATTCTGGTCACTTCCCACGTGAAGGGCATGGTCTTGCAGGCACAACTGGACCAACAGTTGTGGTTGGTCATAGCCACCCACTGTGCGTGCAAGGCCTTGACCTTTATGCAGCACTCTTGCGCCAACCAAGAGTAACCTGTCTTGTGCATCCCACCCAACAGGGCCTCATAAACATAGGTGGTCAAGTGCCTACCCCATGCAAACTGCCTTTGTACTTCCAAATCTCCCAAGACAGCCATGAGGTTGCACACCTCCTCCTGGGTCCAGTTGGGGCCCCAGGTGCTCAGCTTAGGTGTGTGCACATGGACAAGGCCGGGCCTCACTGGGGAGGATGGGGAGGACATGATGATGGTGCCTCCTGCACCAGCTGACTAGGCCCCCTATGTTGTTGGCTCTGGACAGTGCTCAGGAGTGCTCAGCAGCAGGGCACAGCCAGGGACTGGGAGCTGCATGGCAGAGGCAAGTGTGCCATAGCATGTGCATACAGCTGCAAAGACAGGAGGCAGTGCTGGGGGTCTGCAGGAACAGAGAGCTTTTCATAGATTTCATAGACATTAGGGTTGGAAGGGACTTTGGAAGATCATCAAGTCCAGCCCCCCTGCCCCAGGGACAGGAAGTCAGCAGGGGTCATAGGATCCCAGCAAGATAAACATTCAAACTTCTCTTGAAGGCGTTCAAAGAAGGTGATTGAACCACCTCCAATGGTAGGCTATTCCAGACACTGGAAGCTTGGACAGTAAGGAAGTTCTTCATAGTATCATAGTAGCTAGGGTCAGGAGGGACCTGAACAGATCATCTAGCCTGACCCCCTGCCACAGGCAGGAATGAATGCTGGGTTCACAAGACCCCAGACAGGTGATTGTCCAACCTCCTCTTGAATATGTCCAAGGTAGAGGCAAGGACCACCTCCCTGGGAAGTTGGTTCCAGATTTTGGCCACCCTAACTGTAAAATATTGCCTTCTGATCTCCAACCTAAATCTATTTTCCATCAGTTTATGACCATTGTTCCTCATCACCCCAGGTGGTGCTGGGGAGAAAAGAGCTCTGCCTATTTGCTGTTGATCCCCCCTGATGAGCTTGTAGGCAGCCACCAGGTCCCCCCTCAGCCTTCTCTTGCTGAGGCTGAACAGGTCCAGGTCCTTCAGTCTCTCCTCATAGGGCCTGTCCTGCTGCCCTCTCACCAAGTGGGTGGCCCTCCTCTGAACCCTCTCCAGGCTGGCCACATCCCTTTTGAAGTGCGGTGCCCAGTACTGGATGCAGTACTCCAAGGTATGACTGGCCTTGCTGGCTGCGGTCTGGCATTGGCGGCTCATGTTCATCTTGGAGTCAATAATGACTCCAAGATCCCTTTCCGCCTCTGTGCTTTCAAGA
>NW_005841838.1:124137-140496 GCF_000455745.1 Alligator sinensis
GGTCCCTGTTCAGGAAAACAGAGGCAAAGAAACTGTTAAAAATATCAGCTTTCTTGTCTGGTGTGGCCACCAGATTACCGTTTGTGTCTTACAGGGGCCCTACATTGCCTGGTGCCCTTTTCTTGCTCCCAATGTACTTGAAAAAGGACTTTTTGTTGTCCTTAATCCTGGATGCTAGCCTGAGTTCCATCTCTGCCTTGGCCTTCCTAATAGCCCTCCTACACTCCCGGGCCGAGGAGGAGTATTCCTCTTTGGTGATAGTTCCTCCTTTCCGCTGGTTGTCCCTTTTAGTCCTCAGGCATTGCTGAATGCCCTTGCTGAGCCAAGGGGGTTTCTGAACACTTTTACTCCCCTTGCTTCTCTCAGGGACTGTTATCTTTTGGGCCTGGAGGATCGCCCCCTTAAGGTACGACCATCGCTCATGGGCTCCCATCTCCTCTACCTTCTGGGCCCTTAGTGCCTCCCCCACTAGTCTCCTAAGCTCATTGAAGTTGGCCCTTCTGGAGTCAAGGGCTTTAGCCTTGGTGTGAGCCCTAGACGCCCTGCGTTGGATAGTGAAATCCAGCAGGTGATGATCACTATTGCCCAGGTGGTCAAGGACCTTCAGTCCCCTCACCAGGTCATCCCCCGTGGTCAGGACCAGGTCCAGCAAGGCCATATGTCCAGCCTGAAATGGTCACGAAGGAGTTTGTGACCTTTCAATCTTGTCAGCCCTTGGGGCACTCTGGTGAACAGATATTCCCCCAGATCCTGATGAGGACCCCTGATAAACTTATAGGTGGTCACCAGATCACCCCTGAGCCTGCACTTTTCCAGGCTGAAGAGTCCCATAGCTCTCAGCTTCTCATTGTAAGGTCTGTTTTCCTGACCTCTTATCATGAGTGTGGCTCTCCTCTGGACTCTCTCAAGCTTTTCCACATCCTTTTTGAATTGTGGAGCCCAAAACTGGACACAGTACTCCAGCTGCAGCCTCACCAAGGCTGAGTTTAGGGGGAGAGTGACATCCTGGGATTTGCTTGAGAAGCATCTATGGATGCAAGCCAGTATTTTGCTTGGTTTACTAGCAGCAGCATCACATTGAAGACTTATGTTCATCTTGTGGTCAGTCATGACCCCCAAGTCCCTTTCATCCATAGTGCTAGCCAGCATAGCACTGCCAAGCCTATAAGCATGCTGCAGGTTTTTCCTCCCAGATTTTTGCTGCCCTCCTGCCACAGCCAGTCAGGCAGGAGCCCTTGGGAGCTCTGTGGCCTGGGCAAAGGAAGCAGCAGGCTGCAGCCGTTTACAACACTCAGCTGTGCAAGGAGCATCTCTGACTAGTGGACAGGATGAGCAGCAGCAGCCTAAGTCATGTCCAGGGGGCAGAAAGATTTTGCCGTCCCTGAAGCTCTTGTGCAGTGTGCCCCAAGGCACAGAATGGCTATAGGCTTTTATACCCTGCAGCTGGGGGCTGCCAGATAGCAGCCCAGCCTGGCGGGAGGGAAGGGGACCAGCCAGGAGCTGGTTTTGTGATTGATTCCTTTGGGGGATAGCATTTCATCCAGTGTTACTGTATGTTACCACACTCTTCTGATAGAATAATTATTTCAGTTCCCAGTGTCAAATAAATATAGTATTGAGATGCTCACCTACAGTTTGTTCTCTCTTAAGATCTGGCATATTTGACAGTTGATGGGATCATACGGGATATCCAAGTACTCTTTAAGCTGTTTAATATGGCAAACATTGATCCAGTATTACTATGGATTGTTATGTTAGGTATAAATTAAACTAGGTTGCTGGGGGATGGAGACCAAAGCCCTGAGGGAAGTGGAGTAGCAGGAGACCTGGAGGAAGAGCAAGCAGGAGTTGGCAACAAAGGAAGTGTTCTCGTTCTTCCTGAGAAAGTAGGCCAATCGGCTAGTTACCTCAGGTGTCCATACATGAATGCATGGAGCCTGGGAAACAAGCAGAAAGAACTGGAAGTTCTTGCATGGTCACGGAACTATGACATGATTGGAATAACAGAGACTTGGTGGGATAGCTCGCATGACTGAAACACTGTCATGGATGAGTATAAGTTGTTCAGGAAAGACAGGCAGGGGAGAAAAGATGGAGGAGTTGCGCTTTATGTAAAAGACCTGTATGATTGCTTAGAACTCCAGTATGAAACTGGAGATAGGCCAGTTGAAAGTCTCTGGGTTAGGGTCAGAGGAGAGAGCAACAAGGGTGATGTCATGGTGGGGGTATGCTACAGACCACCAGACCAGGAGGAAGTGGTGCATGAGGCTTTCTTCAAATAGTTAGTGGGAGTTTCTTGATCACAGGCCCTGGTTCTCATGGGGGACTTCAACCACCCTGACTTTTACTGTGACTGCAATAAAGCAGTGCACAGGTAATCCAAGCAGTTTTTGGAGCGTGTTAGGATGTGGCCAATATGGAGAGGGTCCAAAGCAGGGCCACCCGCATGATCGGGGTCAGCAGGGCAGGCCCTACGAGGAGAGGCTGAGGGACCTGAACCTGTTCAGCCTCCAAAAGAGAAGGCTGAGAGGGGATCTAGTGGCAGTCTACAAACTAGTCAAGGGGGACCAGCAGGCATTGGGAGAATCCCTGGTCCCCCGAGCAATCCCGGGAGTTACAAGAAACAATGGACACAAGCTAGAGGAGGGTATTTTCAGACTAGACATCAAGAGGCACTATTTCACTGTCAGGGCAGCTAGGACCTGGAACCAACTTCCAAAAGAAGTGATGCTGGCTCCTACCCTGGGGTCTTTAAAAAAAGGCTGGACGAACATCTGGGCGGGGTCGTTTGACCCCAGTCCTCTTTCCTGCCATGGCAGGGGGTCAGACTAGATGATCTCCTCAGGTCCCTTGCGACCCTACCAACTATGAAACTATGAAACTTCTTGGTGCAAGTGCTGGAGAGGTCAACTAGGGACCATGCTCTTCTTGACCTGCTACTCATAAACAGGAAAGAATTGGTGGGGAATGTAGTAGTTGATAGAAACTTGGGCAGCAGTGACTATGAGATGATTGGGTTCAGGATCCTGAGGAAAGTATGAAAGGAAATCAGCAGAGTACAGACCCTGGGCTTCAGAAAAGGAGACTCACCCACATGGGGAATTCATGGGCAGGATCCCCTGGAAAGCCAGTCTGATGGGGAGGGGAGTCCAAGACAATTGGCTGCATTTTAAAGAACCTTACTGAGGGCACAGAAACAAACCATCCCAATGTGCAGGAAGAGTAGCAAGTGTGGCGGAAGACCAGCTTGGCTTAGCAGGGAACTCTACAGTAAGCTAAAACACAAAAAGGAAGCCTGTAAGAAGTGAAAATGTGGACAAGCAACTAGGAATGAGTCAGCCAGTCAGCATGTGCATAATTGTCAAGCTATGTGATAGCAACTTCAGTGGCCATGTGCAGTTCTTGTAATCTACTGCTGAACTTAGTAGCATGCAGTCATAAACAATATATGATATGGTGCACGTTTTGCCACAGCTACAATCTGGGTTGTCACCAATACCCCAGTGGTGGAGGTTGGCTGCACACAGACCTTTCCCTGTCTATTTTGCAAGGCCCACTGACAGCATGACAGATTGAATCCAGGAGGGCAGGGCAGACTGTAAGATCTGTGATAAGGAACTTGTTTGGTATTGATGTAAACCTCCATTCATCACACCAGAGGGTCTCTGCCATGAGGTCCTGGTGCACCAGTTTGGACCACAGTGGGTGTTATAATCGTAGATGTGCAGCTGGTGGATTTAAGAGATCATTGTACAGTGCCTAGCTTAGATTAGCATAGATCTTCTCCCATAGCTTGCTGGTTATTACTTCCTGTTAGATATGAGGGGGGACAATGTTGCTCAGCACTGGGAGCCATGGTAGAAAGGTCAGTCAAAGAGTTCCCAAGGTGATACACATCATCAAATGTAGCTGAATATCAACAAGTTTGATGTGTGACAACCCATTCCAGACAGACCTGCACTACGCTATCACAGAGGACAAGATAACAAGAGCTAACATCCTTAGGGTTGAGGCCTTTGCAGCCCACAGTGACCCAGCCATCTTGTTAAGGAGGTTATTGCATGTCTTAACTTTCATTGCTGTCTTTTTCAAGTGTTCATGATAGATCAGTGTCTGGTTTTGTGCCGTACCCAGGTAGACGGGTTGTGCTTCATGCCTCAGCCTCTGGCCATTCAGTAGATGTTAAGCTCCTGGGTAGCATTGTCATTGCATAGGTGGAAGACACTGGAAATCATCTTACTGATGCTTGGCTGAAGCTGTTGTCTTGCAGTAGTCAGCCAGCTTTGCGAAGTCACTGTTCAGAGTGTGTTCTGGCTCAGAGAAAGTCCTGGCCTGGAAATCCACAGCACATGTCATCAGCATAGATAAATTTCCATAACTCAGTTTGGGTCAGGTCATTGGTGTAGAGATTGAATTGCTCAGGCATGACGGGGTGAAATCAGGAAGGCCAACACACAATTGGAGTTGCAGCTAGCAAGGACGTGAAAGGTAACAAGAAGGGTTTCTACAAGTATATCAGCAACAAGAAGAGGACCAGGGAAAGTATGGGTCCTTTCTTAAATGGGGGAGGCAACCTAGTGACATAAGATACAAAAACAACTGAAAAAAGACAGGACTCACTGCCTTTTTCACGTCAGTCCTCAAAGGCAAGGTTGGCTGCCAGACAACTGCACCTGGCAGTACAATTTGGGGGAGGGAGGTGAGCAAACAACAATGGCAAAAAAACAGGTTGGGGACTGTTTAGAAAAGCTGGATGTGTACAAATCCATAGCACTGGATGGGATGTACCCAAGGGTGATGGAGTTAGCCAATGTGATTACAGAGCCTCTTGCCATTATCTTTGAAAACTTGTGGTGATCAGGAGGGGTCACAGACAATTGGAAAAGGGCAAACATAGTGTCCAACTTTAAGAAAGAGAAGAAGGAGAATCCATGGAACTATGGACCAGTCAGCTTCACCTCAGTCCTTGAAAAAATCATGGATCAGGTCCTCAAGGAATCCATTTATAAGCACTTGGAGGAGGAGAAGATGATTAAGAACAGTCAGCGTGCATTTACGAAGGGCAAGTCTTGCTTGACCAACTTGATTGCTTTCTATGATGAGATGACTGGCTCTGTGGATGTGGGGTGACCAGGGGATGTGGTATTCTTTGACTTTAGAAAGGTTTTTGATACAATCTCCCATAGCATTCTTGCAAGTAAGCTAAGGAAGTACGGTTGGATGAATGGACTGTAAAGTGGACAGAAAACTGGCTGGATCACTGGGCTCAGAGGGTATTAATCAACGTGTTGATGTCTAGTTGGCAGCCAGTATCAAGTGGAATGCCTCAGGGATCAGTCCTGGAGATGCTTTTGTTCCATATCTTCCTCAGTGACATGGAAGATGGTATAGAGTGCATCCTCAGCAAATTTGCAGATAACACCAAGTGGGGGGAAGTAGTAGATATGCTGGAAGGTAGGGTTAGGATTCAGAGAGACCTCAACAAATTGGAGTATTGGACCAAAAGAAATCTCATGAGGTTCAATAATGACAAATGCAAAGTCCTTAGGATGCAATAATCCAACACACCAGTACAGGCTGGGGGTTGACTGGCTGGGCAGCAGCTCTGCAGAAAAGGAATTGGGGTTTACAATGGACAATTAGCTGAATATGAGCCAACAGTGCAACCTTGTTGTGAAGAAGGCCAATGACATACTGGGCTGCATCAGTAGGAGCATTGCCAGCAGATCAAGAGAAGTGATTATTTCTCTCTATTTGGCACTGGTGAGGCCACATTTGGAGTACTGTGTTCAGTTTTGAGCCCCCACTACAGAAAGGAAGTGAACAAATTGAAGAGAGTCCAGCGGAGGGCAGTGAAAATTGTTAGGGGCCTGGGGCATGCAACTTCTGAGGAGAGGCGAGGAGAGCTGGTCTTATTTAGTCTGGAGAAGAGAAGACGGGGCAGATGGGGGCATTTAATAGCAGCCTTCAACTACCTGAAGGGTGGTTCCAAAAGGGTGGAGCCAAACTGTTCTCAATAAAAGCAGATAACAGAACAAGGAGCAATGGTCTCAAGTTATAGCAAGGGAAGTTTAGGTTAAATAGAAAAAAACTCTTTCTCACAAGGAGAGTAATAAAACATTGGAACAGGTTACCCAAGGAATTTTTAGAGTCTCCATCCCGGGAGCTTTTTAAGACCTGGCTAGACAAAACTTTGGCTGGAATGATCTAGTTGGGGATAGTCCTGCTTTGAGCAGAGAATTGGATTAGATGACCTGTTGAGGTCCTTTCCAACCCTAATTTTTGTATGACTCTATGAGTATGCCAAAGTTTTCCTCACTTTTGGCCATTATGTAATAATTCTACATTGCCTACCATACTCAAATATCACTTTCTTAAACTTTGGGAGGTGCAGGGCAGGAATTAGGTACATAGACTATCTTTGATAACCACATACTAATGTCTTTTTCCAATTTTCAATCTTGTTTGCTAGCCAATCTTTTTGGCTTTATTTATTGTTGTTGTTTACATATAACTAGCATGCAGTATTCAGAAATGAACCAAAGGATCTTCAACTGAATAATTTGAAAAATAAAATGATGAATATGACATGAAGGTTTAAAGGAGTTCAGATTTATATCATGTTTGATTGGTAGTCACCACGAGGGATATTTTCAGGGGTCAATAGAGAGGTGGAATGCATAATTAAATACAAATTATTCACTGGAACATTAGAGGTTGATATATGAGCCGGTTAAATTTTGTATCAATAAATACTAAACATAGGAAGGAATTATTTAATTTCAGTCCTGGTTATATATCACTACAACAAATGAATATGATATACAGGTGTAAATTTGTTGTGGAAAGACTACAGCCAATAAAGAACACAAAGAAAGATCACAACATTTTGGTCAGCAGATATAGAATATGAGTGAAGTTTGTTTGAAATATAACTGATTTAAACAGGATGTTTGTACCTTAAATACTTTAGAACCTGTGTTAGATGAACAAAACATATGGCAGTAGCATGATCAATGACAAGGCACAGTATATGGAATACTGAAAAAAGAAAATGTATTAGGTTTATTCTGTACTGTGTATATCAGGAGTAACTCAGTTCAATGCAGTGGTATCATACAGTAGTACAAGATTTGGGAGAATAGAATTGGGTCCTTCATCATGACAATGGACTAATTTCTTGGTAGGCTTTGAGGAATATGCAGTACCAGTGTCTGATTTAAAATTTTATTTCATTTTTATAGAGAGATTATTAGTTTTTGTGGCATTTTTAAAAACTTTAAAAAGTTAAGAAAACAAAAAAACAGTGAAACTATTAATAATTTAATTGCAAGTGAGAATCTTCTTATAGATATTTTTTAATTATCTCAAAACCTTTCCAGCAGAACTCCATGTATTTACACACCTAGCCAATCAAATGAATGCAAAGAATTGCAACAGCAACACCAATTCTCATTGATCAATAATTCTCCAAATTAGAACTAAGAACGTGGTAAAGATTCCTAATCAGAAAAGCAAGTAAGACAGAGCTTAAACATATGCTTAAGCAATACTGTGAATTGGGTCTATAATTTTTTGCTGAGTTGGAATCTTTATCGGTAAAGCCAAAAGGCAAACTGAAATGAGGTTCATTGTCTAAGACAGCACTTTAATCCACAGAGGCTCCCAGCAGCGATGTTAAATCCCACACCCTCAGGCGCTCAAGGCTGAGGTGATTCTCTTTGATTCCAAGGTGCCAGGACCCTGGGATCAGACAGTGTTCCCACGCACTGTGATGGGGAAAAACTGCATGTGCAGTCCAGCTGGGCAGTACACATGGTTTTTATAGGTTCTAGCACTCTGGGACCCAAGGATCAAGAAGTCAGGGTCCAGTCACATTGGGACCTTTAAAAACCATGCATGTAACCCAGCTGGGATTTGGGATGCTTCTTGATCCCAGCATCCCTGGGTCCCACAGATGTCAGAAAAGCACATGCTGCTGTACTGCACGTGCAGCTTTTAAAGGTCCTAGTGCATTGAGTGGTACCTCAGATCAGAGAATTTTTCCTTGATCCCGGGTCCCCATGCACTGGAGCTATCAAAAAAACCCATAAATGCAGCTCAATGCCACATCCTCTATCCCAGGAGGGGTGATTATTTGGGCCAGAGGGCCACTTTGAGAGTTTTGGTGAACTGTCACGGGCCAGGTCAGCACCCCTTGTCCCTCCCCAGCAACAGCTCACCAAAACTCCCAAAGTGGCCTTCTGGCCCAAATAATTGCCCACCCCTGGGTTAGGGAAACCTAACTTTTGTTCCCCCCTTCTCCCTGCACCTTGTCCGCTGCCCCAAGTCCCTGACATGTGGCTGGGCTGAGCCAGGCTGGTGCCACTCTGTATTCCTATGTGCTGCCTTGGGCCATGTGGGCATAGCTGGAGTAGCTTCTGCCTGACCAGCCATATGCCAGGGACTTGGGGTGGGGGAGAGGGTGCAAGAAGAAGGGGGGAACACAGCATGGCACTGGCTCAGTCAGGCCCGGATAAGCCATGGCTCCCAGCCCCCTTTTCTCTGCACCCCCCCAACTCTGAGTTCCCAACATGTGGCTGGGGTGGGCAAGAGATGCACCTACATGGTCCAAGGCAGTGCACAGGAACACAGCATGGTACCAGCTGACCTCACCACATACTAAGGACTTGAGGTTGAGCAGGAGCCATGCTGAGGTTAGGCAGGAGCCATGCCAGCTGTTCCAGCTGCATCCACATGGCACATCCTGAAGCGGCACCCAGGAACACCACACAGCTCTGCATTAGCAATGCCTGCAGCCCGACCAGGTCCCAGCCTGGCAGCACCCAGATAACCTTCAGCTCCTGGCCCTCTTCTCCCTGTACCCTCTCTTCCACTCCCAGGGTGAAGAGAAGGCTGGCTCTTATTGTGGGCTGGGCTGTCTGGTTTGTGAACAACCACAGGGTCAGAGCTGTGCCCAGACAGCCTCATTGGGCAAGAACCTGGCCAGGAGATTAGCACCCCCTGCCTTGAAGCATATACTGGGGATGGGGGGCAGAGAAGGGGAGTGGCTGCTGCTGCATCTGGCTTGGGACCATGGGGACAGGAGAAGGACAAGCAGCACCAAAAGCCAAGGCAGCTGTGGGCCAGATACAATTCTCCTTCAAAGGAGCAGCCACAGGGGATAGAATCATCTGGAAAGCCAAATCTGGTCTGTGGGCCACATTTTGCCCACCCCTGCTCTATCCAATCAGGCTGGCGGGCATTACTGGTTCCTGGGTGTCTTTAAAGCACCTTTTTAAAGATCTCAGCACCCTCAGGCCCCAGTATTAAGGAGCCTGTTCTTATTCCCAAGTATAGTCCTGCCAGGACATTTGTTTTCTGAAATCCCTGGTGCCTGGGAATAGTGGGATCAGGATAGCTGCATGCCAGGACCTTTAACAATCTACATATGCAGCCCAGCTGTGTAATGACTTGTTGATGGTCTGGCGTGCAGCAAGCCAGAGACTGGGGAGATGCTCCCTGATGCCAGGCTCATGTCCCTCCCCCCCATCCCACATCTGCCTCCAGGGGTTTGGATGATGACATAGGATCAAGGATCCAGTTCTTCCCACAGCCTGACTCGGTAGAGAATGACTGAGTCCCAGTTCCTGGGGCTGCTCCATGCCACATCCTGACATTCAAATGAGTGTTTGGCTAGCTTCAACCTGTCACATATTCAACTTAAGGTGTGATACAAATGAACACAGAGATGTTACACATTATATGTGGAATAAATTTGTGGCTCATTTGTATTAGCACTCCATAAATTGACTTGCACCTGTGGCCAGGTTAATATCAAAGGTGTGATTAATAATCTAATTGCATCTGAGGTGTAACATCTGCCAGGGGCCTCAGTGTGATTGTTATGCACCATATTCAAGTCTCTGAGAAGCTGCGTTGCTGCTACTTCTACCCTTTAAGACTTGACTCAAAAAAATCGGAGAGGAGGAGGTAGGACCCCCCCCCCCACCACCTTAGGTATTGGCAGTTTTTCAAAGAATCAAGCAGAGTGCAATAGATTCACACTTTAACACCTATGTCCATGAAACACCAAATGCAGCACAGAAAGGAGGACCCAGGGTATGAGAATTCCCTGCCTGGTAGAGCTGAGAGCCTCATCATTTTCTAACTACAAACAAAAGAAGCAAGATCAGGCAATCTCCACAATGCATTGATCTACTCTGTAGCTTGTGACCCTTGAGGTCATTATTAGCTAGTGTAGGTTTGAGTGCCCAAAAGCACAACCTGGGAAAAGCTAACCTTGTGCTGTTTGCACACTCCCTTCCCTTGCACTGGGGCTGTTCATCTACAGCAGAGGACCTGGTTTGATGACGGTGCAGCATTTTATTCCCATTCTGCATCTCAGCAAAAACAGTGGGTATAATTCCGAATGTATAAATCACAGCTAAACAGCTGTACATTTAACAGCTTACCATTCAAAATGAGCATGTTTTGAGTGTAAAGACAAAAACTAGACTTTTCTTGAAGACTGTTCTCACTTAAGGAGAGAGATAATCTTGATGTAATATTTCATCTAGAACTAAATATGGAGGATGAAAGCTCATGCTAGAAAGGTTTTGTAAATCTGTAAGAATGTCATTAGTGTCTTTTGTAGCTTTTGTCTTAATCACCTCCTCGTCATCCCTAATGGTAAAAATAAATTTTGTCATACCTAGGCTGGCTCAAGTCCATATGACAGCATTTTCCTTATATTCTTCTCTATAAAATTATCACATTAGTTTTTGTACAGGATGGGTCCACTTGTTAATTAGCATAGCTAATTTTAGTCCAGCAGAAAATTAATCTCCTAAAATGTGTTTTTCTCATTTTGTGTGTGTTTGTGTATTTTGTGCAGACCTTTTAGCTGTTTGTACTTAACTTTTTTTTCTTCGAATTCTTTTTAATGAAGACAGTGCAGCTAATGATCCAAATGTAAATTGTTGGGTGATGTGTGGAGGATCATGCATGTAAACCTAGTATATTGACAGGACTTAAAATATGTATATGTGACTAAGAACTTCTATATCACATGAACAAAATCCCACTTGTATTTAAAATGTTCCATATATATTATTTTTTTAAAGAAAGTGCACATAACATTTCTGTAGGAGAAGTTATGAAATGGCAAAATGTATGTTTAATAGAAAGGATCTCTAGATTTGACAAAAATTGTTAATAAAACAAAGAACATGAAATAAAATGAGAAGAAACGTATAAAAGAAGTATAGTGTATTACCCAGTTACCAAAGGAAACTCTCAAGACATAATGACAAATATTCATTGTCTGCAAGAGTCTTTAAGTAAGTAATTTCCCTAATTAAGGAACTTTTATTTGTAGTAATATGCAGAAGCCCCAAGTGGAATTACCCTATTTAGTGCACAAGAACCTAGGAAGAGATGGTATCTTAATAGACAAGGCAAGAAAGGAGCTGGGGAAATTAAATGACCTGTCAGAAACCACAGGGAAGTGCTTTGGCAAAGCTAGGAACAGAACCTAGGTCCCCTGTCTCCCAGACCACTACATTGCCTACAAATTTATCCTTGCTTTAACATTATACACCTACTATTTTGTGAAGGTGAATTCAAAACAGAACTGCAAATTCAAAGGGCTTTACTTTAGCAAAAGCAAAAGCCTCCATTTTAGGTCTGAATGTATGTCAAGCAGGGTAAACAAGATTCATTGGGTAAATCTGATATCTTTTATTAGACCAAATCAAATAGTTGGACAAATTCTTCTTAGCAAGCTCTTGGGTATAAATACCCTTTGTTAGGCTGAGGAAGCACTGCAACTGGTGTATGATCCTTGCACACACCAACTGCAGATGCTTCCTCAGCCTGCTGAAGGGTATTTACACCCGAAAACTTTCTAAGAAGAATTTTTCCAACTCGTTGAGTTGGTCTAATAAAAGATATAAAATTTACCCAAAGAACTTTGTCTGCCTATGTCCTTAGACCAACACAGCTATAACCTACACCCCTCAAAAGGAATAATGTGTTCTACCCATCAAGTTGATTTATTTTGTTCTTTTCACTGTTGTCAAGATTTTACTGGAAATCTGTAGGTGTATAGGAATAATGAGAAGTTGTGTTTTGATATGGGTTTATTTTTAATATTGGCTACTGTTAACTTACAGCTGCAACTGGCTAATCATTTTTTACAAGGTAGGCACCCCATTATCATCTAATGGATCAGGCAGGCCTGATTCTGTTGTCAGCTTGGCCGCGTCCATTACTATGTGGCCTTCAGTAAAACTTTTAAAAGGTTATCTAGTAAGCCAGCTAGATACCAGTGGCATGTCAGTTTTGTTATTATTTATTCCCCAACAAGCACGAATCGTATTTACTTTAGATGAAGATCCCCATCTGGAATAAATTACATTTGTGCATGTATATTGTCTCAGACGGCCAGAGCCAACTCGAGGTGATTTAGAAATTGCTCGTTCATCAGGGCGGGCTGGTGAATGGAGAGGCAGACAAGGTTTAATGGTTGCAAAAACGTTTACTTACGCCGCCTGTAGTTGCGACACAGATGGTCCGGTCGTCTGAACAACCACGTGGGTTGTTCCAGCTGGCGGGGCCCAAGCCAGTGAATCTGTCCGTAAATCAAGCCGGCGGGAAAAGGGTACGTCTGGGAGTGCGCCCGGGGCCCGGAAGAAAGATCGATAGGTGATCAGTCTATCGATCAGCTAGCCGCAAGTCAGATCTCTTTAGAGGCACTCTGCAGCGTGCTCAAAGTTCTTCAACTTGGGCGGAAGTCGCGCGAATTTTTAAACGGCCAGCAGGCCAATTACCAGCCGCTACGTGTGAATAATTTAGAGCTGGCCAATAGTGGGACACAAATTTGCATTCGAATAGTGGGAACTCTTTGCACCGTGCATTTCTGTGCTGCAAGGAAGAAACGCATCCTGCAAATTGGCGGGAAGTCTCTTGCACTGAGGTTCTTCTGTGCAGCAAAAACCTTTGCTGTGCAAGAGGCTCTCATGTGGCAAGAAAATTCCATGGTGCCGAGGCACCAAAATCACTGGGTTGTGACATATATAATTACATAAATTACTTCATGGACCACAGAAAATGGTCCACAGACCATAGAAAGCACTTTCCAACTAGAAATTTTAATAGTAATCTTTCTATATATAAATATCCATATATTCACGTTCCCTTTCTGCATTTCCTATATATGTGTATAGTTTACAAAAGTTTATATATACAGATAGACTTTAATAATATTTGAAATAGAATATTAAGTACATGATAAGAATAAGAACCAGAAAATGATTAATTAATTCCTGCCTTTGTAAATACAAGGACCAAATTAAGTATGAAAGTACTCCATAAGGCCATTCAGATTTGTAGTTAATAAAACAATAAAATGCAACTGACTTAGTCATAGCTGAGTAAATTGAATATAAATTGTCACCATTGATCCATAACGTTAAGAATTCAAGAAAACAAATTAGATAACAAAATATTTGAAAAGCGTTTCTGTTATCTTTCTGTACAAAATCCAAGCACAATGAAGCCATGATCCATGACAGAGACTACTATTTGAAAAAAATATTTAATAGTCATCATATTCAAAGAAATTACAACCTGCTAAAAGGTACATTGTGAAATTTAATTAAATTAGGTAATTTAAATAAAGCACTTGTGAATTATTCACTTAGTTCTAGTGTTCCCCCACATTTACAAACAGTTCTTTTCAAGTAATTTCCCAGATTATATTTGCTTTGTCTCTTCTTTCCTCATTGTTTATAAATTGAGCTGATGTTTTTAGCTTTTCATACTGCATCTCCCCTGAATCTATTTTGTGACCAAAATTCTATTTTTTTTAACTTTTCCATAATCTTTGATTATGCTTTCATTCTTAGTCTCATTGCCTTGCACTCCTGTACATTGCCTGATTCACTTATTGGGCTATAAGCCTAATCCATCCAAATCATTTTGAATTAATTTGCTGTGTTACTTTTTATTTTCTGGGTGACTGACTATGTTTATGCTGTTTGAAATAAAAGCAGGAGAACTAGGCATCTTGGTATTTGCTGTCTCTTATCCTAGAAGACTTGTACTTCAGGGCCTGGAACCTCAAACGTTAGGCTGAGAGGGAAGAAATGTAACCCGTTGGTGAAGGTACAATAATATATGGCTTGTTCTGGCTCAGAGTATCTGTTTTTGATCTTCAGTTATGGTAAAGCAGGCACCAGGAGGAATTCTTTAAGACCCAATTTTCTCCTTATGTTGTTTAAGAGACAAAACATGGGGATGTGTGAAAATGTAACATCCAGTTCTGAATAAATTTATTTTAAAATGTAATATTTGTGACTGGATTTGCAACACTTGCTTTGTTCTGTAAAGAAAGAACGGGAAAAGAAAATGAAACAAATGAACACAAAAAGGAAAGGGTTGTAAAGTGTATCATTAAAACAGTTATAAGCACAAAAGAGGAAAAAGCCCCTTAAACTGTTCTTTGCTGTATATTACTTTTATGTGCTCTCATGCTGTTCTTCAGCGATTTCCAATGAAAACTCACTATGATTATTGAGCGGCTGACATGAGCGCAGATTTTGTGAGCTTCTGCCAGAAGATGTTAAATAACATTGTCATTCTTAAGAAAATCATGTACCAACAGGCTGTTCAGACAGTTTGCAAAACATGGCATTTGTGAGACTTGGCCATCAGGCAGAGTTTCCTACAAGACTGGCTCTATTGTCAGCTATAACAAAACCATTGAAAGTACCTTGGGCTGCAAGCCATGCAATTGTTTCTTTTTAAAGCTGTGTTGGTATTTGGCTGCCATGCAAACTTTGGAAGCCAGTGGTACAAAATGCAGCCTGCTTTTGTAACTCGATCTAGTGACTGATGAGACAGCAGCTTTCTGGAATGGCTGATGTTCACACAGTAGGTTTACACAAACAGAATGTGCACTCAGTTATGCTTAAGTAAGGCTTGTTCAGTGAAGTCTGGCACGGTGCTATGCTGTGCCAGATTCAGTGTATTGAAAAGCAGATGGAAGAACATGTTAAATTATGATGATCCTTTGGTCACAACTTGTTGAGCTTCCAGTTTTAACTCAACAAACAAAAATTAAGCAACAATGATCATAAGTCATCTTTGACAACTGCAATGGTAGCTTTTGGGAAGGCTGGTGACACAGTGGTACATTGTCAGTTCCAGTCCCAGCAGGGAATTTACGGAACAGATAAATATTCTACAAATCAGTATTATTACAGATTAGTTTGTTTGTTTTCATCGGCAGCAAACTGGTTGGAGTTTTACTATTCTATCGAAAGAGACGGACATTTTTCCTAAAAATAGTCATACAGTAAAATCTGTGTCAACCAGCATGAGTGGGGTAAGGGGTGTGACATGTATCTAAAAACTTTGGTTATCTGAGACAGGGGTTTTCAATCTTTTTTAAAACCGGGGGGGAGGGGGGCAGTGGCTGCACAAGGAGCAGTGACAGTGCAGGGTGGTGGGTGGCAGCAGAGGCTGCTGTGTGCAAGCTTTTACCCCCTAGCATCTGGCCGGCCAGCCGGATATTCTAGTTAAGAGTATTCCGGATAGTGGAATGCTGGTTAACACAGCTTTTACTGTATTTGTAAGTTAATGTTTGGTTTTGACAGCCAGGTAAGGGAAAACAAGCTACAAGAATTAGTCCTTTTAAGGTCTTTTCCTCAAGGTTTTAGTTTATTATTGAAAAAAATAACTTGTTTTTGGGTGTTGGAGCTTTGGATTAGATGCTGTTGTAAGTAAGAATTCTTAAAACAACCACTCTGCCTAGCATCTTGCTCAGTTTTTACATATAAACAATGAAAGTTGTCATAGGTCTTTTGTCCTGCAAAGTTTTCATCTATACATCTCACCACTAGTTAGTAGATTTGCTAAGGAATTTTCTAATGAAAAAGTGTTTCTTTACTGGATAATCCCCACTAATCAAATTCAGCCTTTTGAAGCAACATCTAGTTTCAACAATACTTTCGTTGGAAAAGATTTTAGCCACTGAGTAGAATTTGGGTTCAAAATAAGAGATACTCCTACTGCAGAGGATGCAATACACTGGGGACAGGGAGAATGGTGTATAGGGACTTGAAACTCAGTCTCCTGCATCTTATGTGGGAATACTGACCAGCAAGCTACTCATCTTTTTCTCATTTTTTGTAATAAAAGGTTTTTGGCTTTACCTGTATACGCAATAGGAACTTTTTTTTACAAATATCAAAGTTTAGTAGAACAGGAAAACCATTACCCAGTTCAGTTTGCTAGTTCAGGCTCATCCTCAGCCCAGGTAGGGCTAGGATTCAGAGAGAGGATTCAGAGGCAGCACCCACTGGATCCAACTCT